>NC_081573.1:10175908-10196211 GCF_022355385.1 Mustela nigripes | reverse complement strand
AGTCCAGACCCCCAGCCCCTCCTCCCTCAGACCCGGAAGTCCAGACCCCCAGCCCCTCCTCCCTCAGACCCGGAAGTCCAGACCCCCAGCCCCTCCTCCCTCAGATTCTAGAGTCTTTGCCCTGATCTCCCAGGACACCAGGGGTTTGGGAAGTCCCAGGCCAGTAGGTCCTGGCCCGGAGCCTCGAAATTCTCAAATTCTCTCATCGTCCATGAGGAAGGTACTAGTGGTGAACACGCATTTTAGGTGTGAAGAGGCTGATATATGGGAAAGGCACACAGAGGAGCGCAGCCTGCGAGCGGCAGCGCGGGGCGCGGCGGAAGCAGCAGGACCCTAACTTCGCCTCTTGTGGAACAGCCGCGCGGTGACAGTACCGCGAACGTGATGTCATGGAACAGTGCGCAGGCTCGCCCCCATGCCCCGCCCCCAGTACGCGGCCACGCCCACGACTCCGGAACCTCCCATTCCTGGCTGCAGCGGCGCGGGGGCCCATCCTCATAGGCCCCGCTCCGGGCAGGCCCGCCCCTTGAAGCCCTGCCCACAGCGCTCCGCCCCTTTCCGGAAGCTCTGTGCAGAGCAGAGCTTGCCCTTCACGTGGGTCTCGCCCGCTGCCCGCTCCTCTCTTCGGAAAGACCCCGCGGGGGGCTCGGCGTCGGACCCTAGCTCCTGCCCGGCATGAACCGCTACCTCCTGCCGCTATCCGTGCTGGGCACGGCGGTGGGTGGCGCGGTGCTGCTCCGGTGAGTGCGCGCCCCGGGTGGGCGGGTCGGCGGCCGCCAGGTGGGGACTGGCCGGGGACAGGTGGCCTGAAGGTCGCCGGCCTAGGACCGGTGTAGACAGTGCGGCGGGGCAAACCTAGGGCGGGCCTCGAGGGCAGGTCACGGCCCAAGGTCACCCTGAGGAAAGGGGCGGGCCCGGGCCCTGGAAACCTTCTGGTCATCGATTAGTGAGTCTATCCTGCAGACAGGCATTGGGGGACCCCATGCGTCACCCAGGGCCCCCTAAGCTCTCGTTACCCGCAATCAGAGACGCAAACCGGATTGTCCAGCTCGGTGAACAAAACTGTTGTACTGCATGGGATACACACAGAGTTCTTGTCTTTTCTAGGCTAACGCACTTAAAACCCCACAGAAAACCCGGCTCCCGAATATTCTAGAGCAGCACTGTTTGGTAGAACTTTCTCGGCGGATGGAAGTGTGTCTGGGTGGTGCGGTCCATGATGATCGCCATCCCACATAGCTAGTGAGCATCCCAGTTCCACTGTGTTACGCTTACAGTTAACAATATGGTCCTTAAACACCTGTGAAGAGCGCGCAGTTCCCGTGTTCTTGCCACTAAAAAAAAAGAATTAGCAATATATAATTTTATTACACTTACACAAAATAAGAGATTAGCTGGGAGGCCTGAAAGTAATTTGGGATATTTTTTTAATATAAATATTTTATTTATTTATTTGACAGAGAGAGATCACAAGTAGGCAGAGAGGTAGGCAGAGAGAGAGGAGGAAGCAGGCTCCCCGCTGAGCAGAGAGTCCGATGTGTGGCCCGATCCCAGGACCCCAAGATCATGACCCGAGCTGAAGGCAGAGGCTTAACCCACTGAGCCACCCAGGTGCTCCAAGTAATTGGAATATTTAAATACTTTTTTTTTTTTTTAAAGGGTATGAAGCATAGAATGTAAATCTCTTTGAATAAATTACCTTTGGGTTTATTTGCCTGCGCTGTGATGAGGCTTCACAGTGAACTTGTTGCTTCTGACCCAATAACGTCATTTTCGTGTAGCTGGGCCGTCTCTTGTGATTTATAGTTCATGACACTGCAGCTCTGGGATGGTAACTGGGTGTTTTTGAAAGTTCTAGAAAATGGAGATGATTCTTTTTTATTTTTTTTTATTTTTATTTTTATTTTTTTTAAAGATTTTATTTATTTATTTGACAGAGAGAGATCACAAGTAGGCAGAGAGGCAGGCAGAGAGAGAGAGAGGAGGAAACAGGCTCCCTGCTGAGCAGAGAGCCCGATGCGGGACTCGATCCCAGGACCCTGAGATCATGACCTGAGCCGAAGGCAGCGGCTTAACCCACTGAGCCACCCAGGCGCCCCTTTTTTAAATGGAAATAATTTCCTCTTCTGATAAAATTCATCAGCTGCTGTTAGTTTTTTATTCATACTCTTGTTTTTCAGTTTTGACGAAGCTAAAAATAGTAACAATACTAAAGGGACAACTTGGGATGGGCAGAATGAACGGTTAGCAGAATGCCCTGGGGAAAAAGGATGGTTATTTCTTGTTAATTAACTTAAAGAATTAGCCCCGGGAGGGTGGTGGTTTCCATGCTGTACAAGGCTCTTCTGTCATAGGCTGGTGGCACTGTCTGCTTGGCCCGGCCCCTATCAGTGACATTCGCTTGTTTCCAGTATTTGGCTTCTGGGGAATGTGGGTAGAGGGTAAGAGTCTCGCAAGGATGTGCATGTCCTCATGCTCAGAACCTGTGAAGGTCTTCCCTTGCCTGTCATAGGGGACTCTGCCGGTGCCACTGAGTTAAGGACCCTGAGATGGGGAGGTGGTCCTGGATTGTCCAGGTGGGGGCCCAGTGCAGTCACAGTGGTCCTTCAGAGTCAGGACCTGAAGATGCTGTGCTGAGGAGGAGGGGCCGTGAGCCAGGGAGTGTGGGCATCCCTCGGAGCTGAAAAAGGCATGTGACCCACCTCTTCCTAGAGCCTCCAGGAGGAGCACAGCCCTGCCAACACCTGTCCTTCTCCCGATGAGACCCATCTTGGGCTCCGGCCTGCAGACCCATAGATTTACCTGTGCATGGTTTTAACTGGCTGAGCCTGTGGTCACTTGTTACAGCAGCCATAGGAAACCAGTCCATTGGGTCTTTGCAAAGTAGTGATGTTCCCGTGCGGAGCCTCCCCAACACCCAGCCATGCGGAGCCTTTGCCTGCAACACCACACGGGCCCCCATGGAGTTAGGAGATGTCCTTCCTGTTTTATCACTGCGGGAACACAAGCGCCCAAGATCGTAACAGTCACAGTGCACACGTGGACCAAAGTGACCTCCTCGCCTCTTACCTACAGAGACTACGTTGCGGGCGGGGCCTGTCCCAGCAAGGCCACCATTCCCGGGAAGACCGTCATTGTGACTGGCGCCAACACGGGGATCGGAAAGCAGACAGCCATGGAACTGGCCAGGAGAGGTGAAGTCCCAGGGGGCACCTGGTCTTGGGGTGTGTGGTCTGGGGTGGAGGCCTTGCATTCTCAGGGGTTGGTAAGGTCGTTTGATGGTTTTGGTAACAAATGACAGAGACCAGACTCTCGTCGGCTTAAGCCAGAAGGGCTGGTGTCCCTGACAGGCAGGGGAGATGGTGGGTCTCAGAGGAGGCTGTGGCCACCCAGTGGCTGCTAGTGCTGGTTTTTCTCTCTGCACTGGCTGTGTGCTTCTGTACTATAGCTGACTTGGTGCTCATGGCTGGGCTGGGGCCTGGCTCAGAATCAGGTTTCAGGCCCTTCTAGGCTTACTGGTCTGGTCAGGCGTTCTAAAGGCCCCTCGATTTGGGTGCGTTCAGTGTTTTTGTCCTGGTCAGACTGAGGTTATGGAGGACGTCCACGGAGGAGGAGTGATCGCTTTCGAAGTTAGAGTTAGTGGATTTCCTGTTGGATCGTGCTCTAGAAAAGAAGTCAAGGATTTAGGTTTGAGCAACGGGGAGACCAGACCTGCTCTTGGCTGGAGTGGGAAGGCTGTGGCAGGGCAGCTGTGAGGGCTGGGGGAGATCGGAAGCTTCCTTTGGGCTTGATGGGTTGCGGGTGCCCAGGGAACGGGTCCCGATTGGCCAGGCTGGAGCTGCCCGTCTCCTTCTGAGGTCAGATTGGAGGGGGCTGTGATGGGCGGCATCCTGCCCCCTCCACCACATGGCGTTTCCCCGAGGAGGGGGCATGTAGTCCTCCCAGGAGAGGCTGAGCAGTGACATTGGGTGGACACCCCCACTGGATCCGGAGGGCTGGGCCCCAACAGAGGATGGACAGATCTGGGGTCCACTGAGTTCCCTCGTGGACCATGTGAGGGGAGGCAGCTGGGCCCACGGCAGGGAGCGAGCCACAGGGATCCACACGGATCCACACGGATCCATAGATCCACGCCATCCACCTCGTGGTTGCCCGTCCTCCTCCAGTCCCTGCTGCTTCTCACTTCTCTAATTTTTCAAAGTTATTTTTTAGTGGCCCTACAGAAATTCAGTCCACACGTCACACAATTCCCCCATGGTGGTTAGTATATTCCCAGAGTTGTGCGAACGTTGCCAGTCAGTTTCGGAACGTTTTCATCAGAATGACAGCTCGGTCCTTTAAGTGGTCATCCGTGTTCCCACTCCTCCCAGGGAGCCATCCTGCCTCCTGTCGATTGGCCTGTTCCGGGTATTTCCCATCAGCGGAATCATCGGCCGTGTCTGCTTTCATGACCAGCTGCTCCCAGCGAGCACGTTAGTGAGGTCCGTCCACGTGGTAGCGCATGTCACGATTATTTCCGTGGCCGAGTAGGTTCGATGGTCTGGATGGACGCCTTGTGCCTCTCTGCTCAGCTGCTGGTGGACATTTGGGTGGTGTCCATCTTTCGGCCGCTGTAAACGGTGCCTCTGTTTTCATGTCTGTTGGGTGTCTGTACCTGGGAGAGGATCTAAAAACTAATTTTTTCCTGCCTTGGGCTCGCAGGAGGCAACGTCATTCTGGCCTGTCGAGATATGGAGAAGTGTGAGGCGGCGGCAAAGGACATTCGCGGGGAGACCCTTAATCACCGCGTCAGGGCCCGGCACTTGGACTTGGCCTCCCTCAAGTCCATCCGAGAGTTTGCCGCAAAGATCACTGAAGGTAGGAGGCACGATGCCGGCCTTGGGGGATGAGGTCCTGGGTGGCCACAAGTCCCATGGTGTGGCGCTGGTGTTTTCGGACAGATGCACGTCTCTATGGGTGAAGATTGTACATTTTTATAGCTCCTTCCATTGTCACGTGGAAACATTTACATTTCAACTGTTGCCTAAATTGGAAGAGTAGTATTTCTGGGTATGTGAACACCGTGTGAAAGTTTAATATCAGCGTCCGCCAGTACAGTTCTCGGCACCCAGTCGTGCCCATTAGTTTACGTATTACCTGCAGCTGCTTTAGTCCGGTGGCAGCAAAGGCCATGTGGCCTGCAGAGCCAACAATATGTAGTCTGGGCCCTTACAGGGCAAGTCTGCTCTGTGGGACTCCTGCTCTGCAGGAAGATGAGCTCCGTCGGCATCAGAGCCGACACGATGCAGAGGCCCGGGTGCGGTTAGGTGTATGGGGAGCTGGAGGCAGTGGAAATGCTGACTGAGCCGGCGGTTCCTGCAGCTTCTGGCCCTTGAGGCTGGTGGGTGCTGCCTGGGACATAGGCTCTGCGCCCAGTCTAGTGCGGGTCGCATGGGGTGATGTCCGACCCCTGCTTCCTCTGCTGGTGCAGGGATTCCGCCGGCGTTTCCCCCACTCTGCCTCCCTGACTCGCTCATTTCGCTCCCCACTGGATGTTCTCAGAACTGGCTCATGTCTTTATATTTTCGAACAGGAGTACCATTTTATGGGATTAAACATTCAGAAAGGATAAACCAGGGTGCAGCCGGCACCTCCCTGCCTCCGGCTACCAGCTGCCTTCCTTAGTGGTGCTCAGGGTCCTCGTGTGACCTTCTGGAGACAGTTTATGGATTTATAAAGCAGGCAGGTGTAGAGACTGCCCTGTGGCTTTTGTCTTTTTTACAGAGAGGTTTCATGAGTGGACGGGAAGGAGCAGAGGGAGGGAGGGAACCCTGCACCCAGTGCAGCCCAACTTGGGGCTCGATCTCACGACCCTGAGATCATGACCTGAGCTGAAACCAAGAGTCAGATGCTTACCCGACAGAGCTGCCCAGGCCCCCCCCCCTCCCGCCTTGGTTTTTTTTAATACAATCAGAACCTGTAATACGTGAGGAGCTGTGCTGCTTTTTCTCCCTCATCGGGCCCAGCACGTGCACGTGTTACCTGTTTTTACAGAGGGGGAAACCGAGTCACAAAGAAGCTGTGTGACTTGGCCAGGGTTGTATAGCTGCCGAGGGTAGATAGAGCCTGGGGCTCCAGGGTGGGAGCTCCCGACGGCTGTGCAGGCCCTTCCAATAGGCAGGCAGAGGCTGTTTCATTGGTGCTCGATAACTAGTTTGTTGTCTCCACGGATCCTGCAAAGCACTGCCAGAGTGTGTGGGTTCTCCTGTGTGCCCTCCGAAGGTGCGTTGGGGTCCTGACCCCCAGGACCTCAGCACAAGACCTGGTCTGCAGAGAGGTGGTTAAGCCTGGTGTCCTCATACAGAGGGGAGGTGAGCACGCAGACAGGCCCAAGGGAAGAGACTGGGAGTTGAGCTACCTAGGAGCCCAGGAGAGAGCCTAGCGCAGGTTCTCCCCTGTGGCCCTTGGTCCTCAGAAGGAAACAGCCCTGAGATGCACCGACCCCGGGCTTCCCACCTGCAGGGCCGGCACACATTATGTTCAAGTGGCCCATTGTGTGATGCTTTCTCAGAGCGGCCCTTGCTAACCGATACGGGAGGAAGTGCTAGGTCTGGAATCGGGTGCAGCACTGGCTGCCCAGCGAGCTGGGGTTCCCACGGGTAACCCCTCAGTCTGATGCCTGGGGCCCCTGCAGGTGTGGCTTCTTTTCCTTTCCAGGAAAGGCCTCCAGGCCTTAGGTGGGCATGTATCTGTCTTCTGGGGCTGCCGTGGTCAAGTGCAGTGAACTGAGTAGCTTGAGATGACCCGTTCTCTTCATGTTTGTGGAGGCCACAAGTCCGAGATCAGGGCATAAGCTGGGCGGCCCTGTTTCCGAGACTGGAGAAGGCCCTCTGCCTCTTCCAGCCTCTGTCCGTGGCTGCTGGTCCCCGGCGCTCTGCTCTTTGCCGTATTGCTGCAGTCTCTGCCTCTGTCTCCTGGGGGGTCTCGGTCTGTGTCCTCCCAGGTTAGGGCCCATGCTGTGACCTTCTCTTAACCTGATGACTTTCTGCAAAGACTCTTTCCAAACACGGGTTGCATTCACAGGCTCTGGGTGGACATGAATGTTCCAGGCACTGTTCGGCCCAGTGCCGGGGGCGCTGTACCCCTGGCTGCGCTGGCCCTCCGTGCAGGCCCAGATGCTCATGGCGTCTTCCCTCACCCCTGTCTTCCAGAGGAGAAGCAGGTGCACGTTCTGGTCAACAATGCGGCCGTGATGCGGTGCCCGCACTGGACCACGGAGGACGGCTTTGAGATGCAGTTTGGCGTTAACTACTTGGGTGAGGGCCCGGGCTGAGGGCTGCGTGGCGTGTTGTGGACCCGGATGTGAGCGGGGTCCCCGGTGGGCTGGACTCGGGCTCCAAGGCTCCCCTTTGTTGCTGGATGCCCTGTCAGTCCTTTGGATCCTCTGTCCATCTCTTGGCCATGTGAGCCTTTGTCTGTCCTCCAGTTTGTCTGTCCATCAGTCACTCATGCTGTCCACCCACTGTCACCCTGGATGTGACTGGAGTTCTGTTAGTAAGGGCAAGGCGGGTAGATACTGGGTGGGCGCCAATCACTGGATCAGGGCCCACCCTAGTGACCTCATTTTCACTGTGAAGACCCCTCTCCAAATACGGCCCGGTTCTGAGGCCCTGGAGGTCGTAACACACATTGCTATCATTCGGATCCTATTGGCTGGGATGCAGTCACATGACCTGACATTGCTGCAAGGGAGTCTGGGAAATGTAGTCTTTCACTGGGCAGTACTGTGCACAGCCAGCAATTCTGTTGCTGAGGGAGATGCGAGAGGCAGTCCATCCCCTTGGGGTTCTTGCAGGGCCTGATGTCTGGGGCTGGGTCACTCTTTGCTGTGGGCTTATCCTATGCACTACAGGGTGTCCAGCAGCATCCCTGGCTGCCTCCCGCCAGATGCTAGGAGCACCCCCCTTCTCTCTTTGGAGTTATGATGACTGGAACCTCTAACCTTGCCAGATGTCCCGTGGGGGAGAGAACTGGCCCCTGTCGAGAGCCCTGGGTTACTGGGAAGGTCAAAGGAGGTACTATTCTCAGCACGATCCTATGTACCAGCTAAGAATTTAGTGAAAACTGTCTTTTCCTTGTCCTTCCTCTAGGTCACTTTCTTTTGACAAACTTGCTGCTGGACAGACTGAAAGCCTCGGCCCCTTCACGGATCATCAACCTCTCGTCCTTGGCCCACATCGCAGGACACATAGACTTTGACGACTTGAACTGGGAGAAAAGGAAGTATGACACCAGAGCAGCTTATTGCCAGAGTAAGCTGGCCATCATCCTCTTTACCAAGGAGCTGAGCCGGCGGCTGCAGGGTATGTGCATGGCGAGCCTCACAGGCCTTCCTCCTGCTCTAGCTCTGGGCCTGGAATGTCCTGCTGCAACCCTGGGTCTAGGGGAGGTCAAGCCTTGGTCCCGGAACAGAGCAGGCAGATGTGTAACACACATACCCCTTGTTCTCTGGTGCCTGAGGCAGACATGACTAATCGATTGTGGCCTTCTGTGTTTATCCCACATGGCATCTAGGCCGTTGGTGCTCTACGCTAGTGGTGCTCAACCACGGCAGTGTCTGAAGATGGCTGTGACCGTTGCTTCAGGGAGTGGAGGTGGGGCGGGTGTTGCTGCTGGCATCTAGCCGCCTGGCGTCCTTCCATGCACAGGATAAAGCATGATGGGACCTCAGTGTCCACAGAGCTGAAGCTGAAGCCTCCCCTTTGCCCCGCTCCTTGGAGAGCATCCGTGGACCAGCAACATCAGCTCAGCTGGGAGCCTATCCTGACTGCAGCACCTCAGACCCCATCCCTGACCCACTGCTTCAGGTTCCCTGAGGTGGGTGGAGCCCAGCCGTTTGGGCATCTCAAGCCTTCTGGGTGATTTTTTTATGTACGCGCAGGTTTGGGAGGCTCTGCTCTGGGCAGTCGTGCAGCAGAATGGCTTTGCAAGATGAAACCATCGGATGTGGAAGTGTCAGAGCAAGAGGGGTGGTGTGAGGTTAAGGGTAGGACCCAGCACAGTATTGGGTAACCCTAAAGCTGAGGGTGGGCCATGTCAGGCTTCCAGGTGGGGGGTGAACCTGGCATCTGCCGTCATCCCTCCTCTTCCCTTCTCTCCTCAGGCACGGGTGTGACAGTCAACGCTGTGCACCCTGGTGTGGCCAGGACGGAGCTGGGCAGGCACACGGGCATGCATAGCTCTGCCTTCTCCAGCTTCACGCTTGGTAAGCCACCTCCTGGCCTGGGCTCCCTGAGCGGAACCCCTGCCCTCACAGCCTGGGGCCTGGGCTCTCTTCGGGGGATTAGTCAGGGTTCTGCTGAGAAATAGAACCAAGAGGATTATATAGATGCTCGGAGAGATTTGTCATGCGGGGCTGGTTCGTGCATTCAGAGAGGCTGTGATGACCCATGATCTGCTGTCTGCAGGCTGGAGGCCCAGGAGAGCTGGTGGTATAGTCCCAGTCCAAACCCGAAGGCCTGCAGACTGGGGAAGCGATGGCACAAGTCCCAGCCCAAAGGCCAGGAGCAGTATCTGAGGGCAGGAGATGGGTGTTCCAGCTCACGCAGAGAGAGGGGGAATTCGTTCTGTTCATACCTCAGCTAATAGCGTGGTGGCTGCCCAGTCAGCGTGGGCGGGTCTTTATGCAATCTGCTGATTCCAGTTCTGATCTCTCCTGGTCACATCCTCACGGACACGCCCAGAAACAGGGCTTTACTGGCTTTCTGGGCATCCCTTAGTTCAGTCAAGTTGACGCAAAATTAACTGCACACTCCAGATACTGTGTCGGCGGCTTGGCTCTTCCCCCTCCCCTGTGTCTTCCTGGGTCCTGAGAACGAGTCACTTCTATGTGTGTATCCAGCCTGCTGGCGTCAGAATAGGCCCAGAAAACAGGCTGGATCCTGTTTGATGAAACAGACCGAGTCTCAGAGAAGGAGACCAGGGGGATGCTGGCTTCACCTCAAACTAGCTGTGCCACCCAGGGAAGCCATTTCACCTCTTGGGGCCTCGGTTTCCCTCCTTACAAAGTGAGGCCGTAATAGTGTTCTACAGTTGTTGGGAGGTTGAGATGGGCCTTAACAGGGCCAGCACAGGGCCTGACCAGCTTTAAGGTGAATAAATACTTAGAACTTTAGAGCTAGTATTTGTAATCCTGAAAATCATTTATGGGGTGGGTACCTGATTTCAAGGATCTTAAGCTGAGGCTGGCCCCAGAGACATTTAATAAATAAAAGTTATTTTTAAAGCAAAATGGGATAGGGTAAGGACTCAGAGCTGACTGAGGAGGGAGAGCTTCCATTTGCCTGGGGAAATGCCAGGGAGGCTTGCTGGGGGAGGCAGCTTTTGGGCCGGTCTCTGCATCTGGAGGGATTTGGCTGGGCAGTGCCAGGGAAGGGAGCTCCTGGTGGAGGGTATCTTGGGAAGCACAGTCCTGGAGGGGGGCTGGTATGGGACTGCAGTCCCACGTCTGGCCTGTGGGCCCTGGGCAACCCCACGGATGGTGTGGGGCTTTTCCTGTCCTCCCTGAGCGTGTGTGGACTGAATGCTCTGTGGGCTGATTGCAGGGCCTGTCTTTTGGTTGCTGGTCAAGAGCCCCGAGCTGGCAGCCCAGCCCAGCACGTACCTGGCTGTGGCGGAGGAACTGGAGGGTGTTTCTGGGAAGTACTTCGACGGACTCAAAGAGAAGGCTCCGGCCCCTGAAGCTGAGAATGAGGAGACAGCCCAGAGACTTTGGGCTGAAAGTGCCCGCCTGGTGGGCTTGGAGATGCCTCATGCTTCCTCTGTGAGGAAATAACCTCTTGGAGCCCCTCCCCAAATAACCTCTTGGAGCCTGTGGAAACTACGTGGGAGGCTGAGTACCAGGATGGAGCAGCAAGACCAACCAAGGTTGGCCACTCTGTCTGCAGCACCCTCTGGGTGGCAGTGTTGGCCAAGGAATGCTGACATCCATGCCCCTGTCACGCTCCGGATGGCAGTGCCCGTCCCCTGAGCCTCAAGGCCACTGCTGTCATGCCTTGCCGCACCTTCTGGGAGTCAGTATTGGCCAAGGAATACTGACTGCCATGCCTATGTCACCCTCTAGGTGGCGCTGTTGGCTGCTTGAGCCCAAGATCGCTACTGTCATACCCCCAGCACCCTCTAGGTGGCAGTGCTGGTTGAGGAATGCTTACTGCCCTCCCCACGTCACCTCTAGCTGGCACTTTTGGCTGTGTGAGCCTGGAGATCACCGCTGTCATGCTGGTACTGCCCTGAAGGTGGCAGGTGCCCAGGGAACGCTGGCTGCCATGTCCACACCACCCTATAGGGGTCACTAGCGGCCCTTTTCTCTTTTCTCAGGCACAGTGGACAGGACTGCAGATGTGCACCTGGCACAGTGGTCAGCTGGTGCAGCGCACCCTGTAGCCCATAGGTGCACGGGGCCTTCAGAAACCTGCCTTGAGTGTGTAACTGGGAACTGCTGTGGGAGGCATCTGCTCCATCTGCCGTGGGTGTGTCAGGAGAGCCAGTGGTGGCCACTGTGCAGACTGCTGGGGAGGGTGTCGACCAGCTATGGTCAAGTTCCTGGTTCCCTGTGGGACCTCAGGTGCGTCTCTGAGCCACGGTTTCTCCCCCGGCGCACGTGCAGAATAACCTGACCACCTCACTGGAGGGAGTGTTGATGAATGAGTTCTTGTCTGGCTGAGTGAATGGGGCCATTCACTGCTGAATGTTCCCTTGCACATGCCATACCCTGGCTGAGCCACCGGGGACAGCCCTGAGGACAGGCCTTGTGATGCCAGCCCTGCTCGGGATAGTGAGAGCGGAAGACCCACCAGCTGCGTGGCTTCAGTGACAGAATCCAAGTTGGCACTCCGCTCCCACACAAAATTGGGGATGGGGATGCACCAGAAAGTTCAGTAATCCGTACACACATATTTTAACAAGAAATTGTAACATTTGAGATACTTGTGTAGGCCAGGGATGCTGCTCTACACCCTTCGCTACCTAGAACAGTGGCCCATGCCCTGCTGCAAATGCTGATGGTGCTGAGGGCGGAATTAAAGACTGCTCAGGGCTGTGTCAGTACGGTTAGTTTTCTTTGATGAATGCACTTGGATAGGCACCTTCCAGCATGGACCCCAGCGGTCCCCACCTGCCCCTGTCCACACCCTCCAGCTACTCACTTCTAGGGCGGAGAACAGAGCACAGCTTGCAGAACCTGGGGTTTGGTTGCTGACGGGCGTCTGTACTGAGAGCAGGTGCTTGCTGGCCCTCGCCCTGCCTCCCTGGGATGGAGCTGTGGGCTGCCAAGAACTGGACAGCCAGAGAGGAACTGAGGCCTCCATCCAGCAGTGCAGGAGAAGGTGTGAGCGCCAGGAGGTGGAATCCCTGGGAGTCTGTCCACCCGAGGGATACATAACACCCCACACATGTGTCACGCATACACAGATCACACGCGTGTGCATAGCCTTATATAACATGCGCATTTCTCACTGCGGCATCGGAAAAACTCAAGCTTGAGAAATCCTTCTACTGGTAGTATGGTAGTTGGAGGGTAACCTGGAAACCCCTGGTTCTCTAAACACAGGTACAGGATTCGCCTGGATGTGATGGTATTTGCTAACATAGCCGAAATACAATGATCAAGGTCAAGAAAATAACAATCATGGTACTAATATCTGATATCGATCTATAGACACTGGGATTTTTTCAGTGGCAATATCTTTTATAGCAAAAACACTAACAAAATTCTTTTCTGACCCAGGATCCAACCCAGAATCTATGTTCTGCTAGTTGGCACATCTCCTTAACCTGCTTTGGACAGAAACGGTCTTTCTCTCATTAGCTGGCCCTTTCTGAGGGGTCCTGGCCAGGAATTTCATAGTAAGTGCTCCAGTTGGGGTTGTCTGTGATTTCCTGATCATTAAACTCAGGCAATGTGTTGTCGGGAGGAGTACCACGGGAGCAATGCTGTCTTCGTGGTGCCTTCCGTCAGGAGACAGATGTCTTCTTTGCCCCATCATCAGTGTTGTTGTGATGATACCCTCTCGCTGGCAGAGACTCATAGCCAAAGTGCCCAGAGCCTTGCTGCTCCGGACACCACCCCCCCTGCACCTCCACTTGCTCACCAGCCCTGGAGCTCCTGCATGGACGTCCTGCTCCCGTTGTCTACAGTTTGGCAGGTCTCTCAGTCAGGGTCCCTTGTCTTTGCATATCTGGTGAGTGGGCTGCAGATGGGATTTGAGCAAGGCCAACCAGACCCTCTCCTTGAATGTGGATCTTGATGAGGCCGACACCAAGACCAGTCCTGTGTTCCAGAGATGTCTGTTGGCTCCTGGTCCCTGCACCCTGGCTCTGGTCTATATGACCATAAACTGGGGGCTTGAATGATACACACTCTCTAAGAGTTCTGGATGTCCAAAGTCCAGAATGGGTCTTGGGGTCAACGTCAAGGTGTCAGCCGGAGCTGTGTTCCTTCCAGAGGCTCAAGGGGACAATCTGCTTCCTGCCTTGTCCAGCATCTAGGGGGCCCCCACATTCCTCACCTCCTGGCCCTTCCTTGGTCCACAGGGCCAGCCGTGGTTGTCGCATCCTCATACTGCCGTCTTTCTGGCTCTCCCTCTGCTCTCCTTTTACGGAAGATCCCCAGGTGATCCAGGATCACCTCTGTCCTTTATGTCAGCGGGTAAGTGCTGCTTCCAGTCGGCGACGAGAGAAGAATTAGGCACAAACAAGTCAGCTGCAAAAGACTGGGAGCAGGGGACAACAGTTGAAAAGGACTGCTGCCACGAGCAACTCCACAGTCTCACTTTTATTGGATAGAAAACAATAGCCAATAAAAGGACTGATGAAGGTCACACGTTAGTCCCGTCTTGCAGACAAGCAAGGAGGAGGGTAAGGTTTATAGTTAACCAAGCACATTCAAAGGACTCCTCTAACTAACAATGGGCACTGTGGGATGAGAAAGGAGCGATAACGGATAAGGGAAGCAGGTGGTTTTCGTTCCACCCTGAGCTGACCGGGCGTTCCCGGCTGCCTGTCTTCTGTGAAGGGGCGGCGTTCCGCCCTGAGCGAGCCGGGCATCTGCAGCTGCCCGGCTTCACGGTCGTATATCGTCCTTCTCCCCAAAGACCTGTTGCCAGTATATGTATTAATTAAGGCCATATCTAAATGTGCTTGGTAACTAGTAAAATCCTCCAGGGGTTACAGATTAAGTAACAAATTGTTCCGAGGGGCAGCAGCAGGTAAGCAATCGAATTCCATCTGCCACCTTAACCCTTCTTTGCCATGCAAAATAACGGGTTCTGGGGATGAGGGTATGGACTCTGGGCAGCCAGTGTTCTGCCTGCTACACCGTCCTCTTCAAAACCGGCTTCCTTAGCTTTTCTCAGGGCTGTGAGCTTCCCGGGACACTTCCTGTCAATTCCCTTCTGCTTTTAAGCAGAACCCACATCATGGGTGTCACTTTTAAGCAAGTCAAGTGAAACGAGTGTATGTTACCACGAACTTCCCCTTCTCGCTCTTTAGGACCTGGGCTGGCATCTGGCTGGCTCAGTCGGAAGAGCACATGACTCTTGATCTCAGGGTTGCAAGTTCAAGCCCCACTGTGGGGGTGTTGACTTAAAAACAAAATCTGACCAAGCCCTGGGGTCAGGAGCAAGGAGAGTGGGAACCAGTCTGATTCAGAAGCCCACATTTGTGTGGGAGACAAACCCAGGTGGAAGGAGTGCAAAGCTCAGCCCACTGGGGCGGCTGTCCCCACAGGGACCCATCTCTTGTGTAGACAAGTGCAACGTGGCTTGGGGTTAATTCTGGCCATAAACCCTCATAACCAACATACGCTTCTCCTCTGGAACGAGAAACCCCAAGGACCGCAAACGGTGACTCACAAACCATGTAACCCCTGCTTCGTCTGAAGGTTTTGAGGTGGCTCACAACCCTGCAGAAAGTCCCCAGAGATGACAGATGATAAGAGCGGGCCTAAAAGAAAACCACCCAAACCCAAAGAAGCCCAGAGAGAGCACTGTGGTCAGGTAATAAGCAGTCCGAGGAACTGAATGTGAACGGATGATGGTTTGGGGGTGGTTCGTTTTGTTTTGTTTTGTTTTCCCAAAAAAGGAACCTGAGGTGGCGTCAAACCCTTCAGACTGCTCTCTTGGCTTTGAGAATTCTGCCAGGATCGGGGGTGCTGCCTGTATCTGCTGTGCCGGGACACACATGGGGTGTAAGTGGGGCTGATGTCACCCCAGGCATAAGCAAGAAGGAACGCTGTCCCAGCGGTGGGAGCCCAGAGGAAAGGTGGGCCTTGTGTTCGGTTCTCCTGCTGGACTGACCCTCTGACCCGGGTCAGCTTCATCCCCGGGCCGCGTCTCTAGCCAGTCCAAGTGTGAACCCCTACGAGAGCTGTCCGAGTCTGAATCCTCGGCACCGGGGAGTGTGAGCCCATTTGGGAAGAGTTGCTTTGCAGATAAAATTAAATGCAGGATCCCGAGATGAGATCATCCTAGATTATCCCCGGGGTGGGGGGGCTCCCCTAAATCCAGCGACAAGGGTCCTTCTAAGAGACAGAAGGGTCCTTCTAAGTGACACAGAGTGGAGTGGGGAAGGCCACGTGGAGACAGGGCAGAGACAGGAGTGATGCGGCCTCATACCAAGGAATGGTGGGGACCCCCAGAAGCTGTCGAAGGCAGCAGGGACAGATGCCCTTTGAGGCTCTGGGTGTTGCACAGCCCTCCTGACACCTTCAGCTTGGATGTCTGGCCTCGGGAACTCTGAGAGTAAATCGGCAAGTCGATGATCATCATCACAACAGCCAGAGGAAATTGACACAGTTTCCTTGGGGGTCCCAGGATTCTTGCCAGAGCCAGTGTGGACCCCGTGCTTGTTTTCTGTCCAGTGGGAGAGAGAAGGGCTTCTCTTTTGTCTACTGGGGTTTATCTCAAAACCCATAAAAGCCCCCGAGGGAATGCCAAGAAGTAATGGACAAGTAGCAGGTCTCCCAACACCAGTGCTGTTAGCATTCAGGCCTGGCTGACCCTGGCTGTGGGCCAGGGCATCCTGGGCACAGTGGAAGCTAACGGCATTGCTGCTTTCCACCTGCTGGTGCCGGGAGCATCCACCCCCCGCCCAAATTGCCAAATGCCCCTGGGAAGGAAGTCCCCTTCCACTGAGAACCCCTTGCACAGACCTGTGTGGTCCCCTCTCTGGGCCATGAACATGAGCAGCCACAGGTGGACGACCATGGAACTAACCATCAGCCCCAGAGCGTCATGGCCGCTTGCTGTCATCTGTGCTATTGGGAGGACTCGGGATGGTGGTACTGGAGGGCAGGTGCGAGGGGACCAAGTGGCTTCTGAAGTCGACAGACCCTCATGGAAACCATGTGCATGGCAGTGGGCGGTCTGTTCTGATGGCGACATGAGCCTTAGGAACACAGGACCCGGCTCAGAATCGCAGTTTCCATTGAAGATGTGCCACGACACCCAGAGTCCTCTAGAGTGGACAGAGGGGGACGGGATCTGCAGACAGATCCCAGTGATGTCAGGCCAGGGGCTCAGGGTGGTGGCAGCAGAGCTTCAAAGGAAATGAAATCTGAGATCTGGGATTGGGTCATTTGTGGGGACAGACCTGAAAATCTTGAACCCCCATCTCTCCTGGGGTGCCCTTGTGAGAAGAGACCAGGACCTCCTCATTGGTCACAGTTCCTTCGTAAGCAGGTGTCTCCTGGGCTGATACTCCTTTACCCCACAATCTCCCTTTCATTGCCTGTGGCAGATCCCACCTCATTCTCCATGAATTGTAGGGTCTGGCTCATGTGTTTTCCAGGAACCCAGAGAGCACTGCAAGGGGATCTCCAGGGTGTTAGATGGGGTGGACCATGAGACAAATTGGGAGGAATCCAGGGACGTGGGGTTATTCACCTATGATGAAGGCATTAGCTAGTATATTGGGCTTTCTGAGTAGCGGAAGACGATGGCTGTTACGTGACTATGGCTCTCCCCCATAACGTCTAGAGACAGCAGTATCAGTACTCCCGTTCTAATGATGTATTATGGTTAACTAGGGGAATGACCTTGCTTGCAAGGAGGAAAGATCAGTGTCTGGGTGAGTCCCATCAGGTGTGTGGCATAGTCTCAAATGGTTCAGGGGGGAAAAGGCTTCTTTGTGTTGCATTTACATACTCTTCCCTAAGTTCGTTTCAAAATAAATAGACGGAAAAGAAAAACAGTGCAGAATTACAAAACAGCACAAAACCACTTCTCCGCGGGAGGAGAGAGAGACTGGCTGCCCTTCCAGACAATGCCAAGCAAAACAAAGGGAAAACCTCACCAATTTCCAGTGAGCAAGCTCTCATGCTCTCTCTCTCTCTTAACATTTTATTTTATTTGACAGATAGAGAGAGACAGTGAGAGAGGGAGCACTAGCAGAGGCAGAGATGGAAGCAAGCTTCCTGCTAAGCAGGGAGCCCAATGCGGGGCTGGATGCCAGGACCCTGGGATCATGACCTGAGCCCAAGGCAGACATTTAATGACTGAGCCACCCAGGAGCACCACTCTCACACTTTTTAAATGTTTTTTTATATTTGAACCATGTGCATGTGTTACTAGAATAAAATCAAATTCAATAAATAAAAGCAAAGGGACATGGTAAGATGCTATCATCTACTTCTGCATCTCGTTTTCCATTTAGAAAGACAGCGTGAAGATCTTCTACATCGCTACGCAAATATCTATCACATTAAAAAAAAAAAATACCTGTACAGGGGCACCCGGGTGGCTCAGTGGGTCAAACATCTGCCCTTGGCTCAGGTCATGATCTCAGGGTCCTGGGATCGAGCCCGGCATTGGGCTCCCTGCTTCTCTTTCCCTCTGCTGCTCCTCCTGCTCCTGCTCTCTTGGTTGCTCTGTCTCAAATAAATAAAATATTAAAAAAAAAAAGTACTTGTGGATTATTTTATCACGTGGATGTTTCACAAAGATGCCACGGGGATGGTTTGAGGGAAGCCATGCAAAAAACAGAGGTGGGTGCTGTTGGCATCCCTACCGTGTATGAAAGCCGGCAGCAGTAAGAGAAAGTTGTGCAAATAGCAAAAAGAGCATTCGGACAGATCAGGGCAGCGATGGCAGAGCACAGACCGCGGTCTGTGAGAGACTGAAAAGCAGGGGGAGGCACCTTTTGAACATGGCACGGTGAAGGGAAAAGGGGGAAATTAGGATTTTTCAAGAAGAAAGGACCAAAAAAAAAAAAAAAAAAAAAAAATCAGGGACATAACCTTTCTCCCTACTCTCCGCCTCCTGGCAAGAGCCGACACGTAAAAAGCTGTACTTCACCACAGTAACAGCAGAGGGCACACTTGTACTAACAATCTCTACTACGGAAACCACGGGCATTATCTTAGAACACCTGTCCCCACGAGCCAGGCAAACCATCCCAATCACCTGCCCTGTTTACAGAAATACAGAGGTGCCAGCATTATTCGTCAAACACTGACATCCAAGTAAACCAGAACATGAGAATCCCCAAACCCAACGGATACACACCCAAGAGCAGAACTGGGAGATTGCATGGTAACCCTACGCACAACATTTTGAACAACTCCCTGTGTTCCTCTCACGGTCACAAGCATACTTAAAACAGTCCAAACCTGGGAGTCACCCAGTGTCCATCAGAGATGACTGGGTAAAGGAAATGTGGAATGTTATTCAGCCCTCACATCTGCTACTGCAACGATAAGCCTTGAAAACACTGTGCTGAGTGAAATAAGCCAGTCGCAAAGACACATACTGTGTGGTTTCATAGACATGATGTTTCTAAAGAAGCCAGATTTACAGAGAGAGAAAATAGCATGGTGCTTAACAGGGGCTGTGGGGTGATGGTTGGGGAGATCGAGTGCTGGGACTGGAGCAGTAGGCATTAATCTCTCTGGCCAGAACTTGGGAACGGCAGGGAGCTTCTGGGGAAGGCACAGAGACTGTGGTCTACCCACCAAACGGGCAGCATAACCTCGAAATGCCTGGGGAAATCGGAACATGTGAAAGCAGTTACAATTAACTACAATCAAGAGCTTGATTCTACCTGTTGAAAACATGGGAAGGAACATTGTTCCTGTAGCTTAGAGCATTTACCCTTAAAAAATTTTTTTTCAGCGTTCCAAGATTCACTGTTTATGCAGCACACCCAGTGCTCCATGCAATCTGTGTCCTCCTTAATGCCCACCACCAGACTCTCCCAATCCCCCCATCCCCCTCCCCCCTAAAACCCTCAGTTTGTTTTTCAGAGTCCACAGGCTGTTATGGTTCACCTTCCCCTCCAATTTCCCGCTACTCCCTTCTCCTCTCCATCTCCCAATGTCCTCCGTGTTATTTCTTATGCTCCACAAGTAAGTGAAACCATGTAATAATTGACTCTCTCTGCTTGACTTATTTTACTCAGCATAATCTCCTCCAGTCCTGTCCATGCCGATGCAATGGTGGGTATTCATCCTTTCTGATGGAGGCATAATACTCCATAGTGTATGGACCACATCTTCTTTATCCATTCATCCATTGAAGGCTACCTTGGTTCTTTCCATAGTTTGGTGACTGTGGCCATTGCTGCTATGAACATTGGGGTACAGATGGCCCTTCTTTTCACTACATCTGCATCTTTGGGATAAATACCCAGCAGTGCAATTGCAGGGTCATAGGGTAGCCCTATTTCTAATTTCTTTTTTAAAAAAGATTTATTTATTTATTTGGCAGACAGAATCACAAGGAGGCAGAGGCAGGCAGAGAGAGAGGAAGGGAAGCAGGCTCCCTGCTGAGCAGAAAGCCTGATGCGGGGCTCGAACCCAGGACCCTGAGATCATGACCTGAGCTGAAGGCAGAGGCTTCAACCCACTGAGCCACCCAGGTGCCCCTCTATTTTTAATTTATTAAGGAATCTCCACACTTGCATTCTCACTAACAGTGTTGGAGAGGGTGTGGAGAAAGGGAACCCGCTTAGAGCATTTCTTTTTTTTTTAAATAATAATAATAATTTAAAAAAAAATTTCAGCATAACAGTATTCATTATTTTTTCACCACACCCAGTGCTCCATGCAATCTGTGCCCTCTATAATACCCACCACCTGGTACACCAACCTCCCACTCCCCTGCCACTTCAAACCCCTTAGATAGTTTTTCAGAGTCCATAGTCTCTCATGGTTCACCTCCCCTTCCAATTTCCCCCGACTCCCTTCTCCTAACTCCCCATGTCCTCCATGCTATTTGTTATGTTCCACAAATAAGTGAAACCATATGATAATTGACTCTCTCTGCTTGACT
>NC_081573.1:10175371-10175808 GCF_022355385.1 Mustela nigripes | reverse complement strand
TCCCTTCTCCTCTCCATCTCCCTATGTCCTCCATGCTATTTGTTATGTTCCACAAATAAGTGAAACCATATGATAATTGACTCTCTCTGCTTGACTTATTTCACTCAGCATAATCTCTTCCAGTCCCGTCCGTCTTGCTCCAAAAGTTGGGTATTCATCCTTTCTGATGGAGGCATAATACTCCATAGTGTATATGGACCACATCTTCCTGATCCATTCATCCGTTGAAGGGCATCTTGGTTCTTTCCACATTTTGGCGACCGTGGCCATTGCTACTATAAACATTGGGGTACAGATGGCCCTTCGTTTCACGACATCTGTATCTTTGGGGTCAATACCCAGGAGTGCAATTGCAGGGTCATAGGGAAGTTCTATTTTTAATTTCTTGAGGAATCTCCACACTGTTCTCCAAAGAGGCTGCACCAACTTGCATTCCA
>NC_081573.1:10172219-10172371 GCF_022355385.1 Mustela nigripes | reverse complement strand
CTTTTTTCCACTGTATATTTTTTCCTGTTTTGTCAAAGATTAACTGACCATAGAGTTGAGGGTCCATATCTGGGCTCTCTACTCTGTTCCACTGGTCTATGTGTCTGTTTTTATGCCAGTACCATGCTGTCTTGGTGATCACAGCTTTGTAA
>NC_081573.1:10132245-10171719 GCF_022355385.1 Mustela nigripes | reverse complement strand
GAGCCACACCTCAGGATGGCAGCTGCCACCCAGGAGCAAACCATGCCATTTGGAGCTGCACAGAGCTATTGAAGGGGAGAAACATGCATGCCTTCCTGAGGACACTGACTTTTGGTGGTGCCCTATCCACAAATCCAGAGCCTGATGTGTCATCTGACACCTGCCCTCAATTTTTCCACCTGGAGAGACTGCCACAGTGCAGGAAGATCAGATCTATCATGCCCCTTGTCTCTAACCCTAACCCTAGTTTGGATTTTCAGGCTTCTGTCCCCAGAGGCCTCACCTCCAAGCCCTCCAGATTTGGGACCCCTGAGCCACACTCCAAGACTCTGCTTCCTACCCAGGTGGAAACAGTGGTGTTTGGAATTGCGCAAAACTCTCAGAGTGAGAGAAATCTTCATGAACCACTGAGGCCACCCCCACATTTGGTGCCCCTTGGGCCTGAAATGCCCCCTGACTCACAGCCAACTAAGCCATTGGGGGTCCCTGCCTCAATGCCAACTGATTGGGCTATCCATGTCCCTAGGCCATAACCATAAAATAGGTTATGATATTCAGTCCCCTGAGTCCTGGCTAACAAGGTCTCCAGATTTGGGTCCTCTGGGCCATACCCTAGGACTCCGCCTCCTACACATGTAGAAACTGTTCTATTTGCAGCTGTCCAGAATCCACAGAGTGGGAGAAACCTGCATACACCCCTGAGGCCATTCCCACCTTCTGCAGCCCTCCAAACCACAAAATTGGAGGATAACGGCCACCAGAATATCGCCCTCAACTCAGCCCTCAGGGAAGCCCGCCTCAGCAAGAGCAGATCAGGCCTGCCAGGCCCAGAGGCACTTATCCGAACCCTAGGTTGGGTTTTCAGGCTTCTGTCTCCAGACACGTGGACCCCAGGCCTTCCCAGTCAGGAACCCTGAGCCGCACCCCAAGACTCCGACTGCCACCCAGGAGGAAACTGAGTCATTTGGACATGTGAAGAACCTTCAGCACGGGAGAAACCTGCATGCCCACCTGAGGACAATCCCAGCATCAGCAGCCTCCGTGGCCACAAACCTGGAGCCCTAAAGCGCCACCAGAGTCCCACCCTAAACTCAGCCCCCAGGGCAGCTTGTCTTAGTACCAGCAAATTGGGCCAGCTATGCCCATAGGAACTAATCCTAACCCTAGTTGGGCTTTTCAGGCTTCCATCCCCAGAGGCCGGGGCCCCAAGCCCTCCAGATTGAGGACCACAGAGCCATACCCCAGGATTCCTCCTGCAACCCAGGAGCAAAGTGTGCCATTTGGAGTGGCACAGTACCCTCAGAGCAGGAGATACCTTCATTCCCCCTTAGGACATCCTCAACTTCAGTGCCCTCTGGCCACTACGCCTTAGCCTGACAGGCTGCTGGAAATTTGCCCTCAACTTTGCCCTCGAAGGAGCCTGCCTCAGTGCCGGAAGTTCCGGCATCCCATACCCTGAGACTCTAACCCTAACCTTAGGTTGGGTTTTTTGGGTTCTGTTCCCACAGGCCTGGCCCCCAAGCCCTGCAGATTGAGAACCCCTGAGCCACACCTCAGGACTACAGCTGCCACCCAGAGGGAAACCACCCTGTTTGTAGCTGCACAGAACCCTCTATGTGGGAGAAACCTGAATAACCCCCTGAGGTCACCTGACCTTCAGCAGTGCCCCGGCCACAAACCTGGGGCCTGATGTGCCATCTGACACCACGTTGAAGTTATCCCACTGTGGAGCCCACTGCAGTGCAGGCAGATTGGGTCTGGCATGCCCCTGGGCCCTAACTCTAAGCCTAGGTCATTTTCTGGCTTCTGTCCCCAGAGGCCTAACCCCAAGCCCTCTAGATTTGGGACCCCTCAGCCACACCCCAAGACTCCACTTCCTACCCAGGAGGAATCTGTAGCATTTGGAGCTGTGCAAAACCCTCAGAGTGAGAGAAATCTGCATCGACACCTGAGGCCACCCCCACATTCGGCACCCCTTGGGGGACAAACCCAGGGCCTGACCTGCCTCTTGACCCCACCCCCAACTCAGCCATTGAGGGTACCCACCACAGCACTGACTGATCAAGCCTTCTATGCCCCTAGACCCTAACCCTAAACATACATTGTTATGATGTTCAATCCCCAGAGGACTGGCCATCACAGCCTCCAGATAGGGGACCCCTGAGCCATACCCTAGGACTCCACCGACATGCATGTTGAAACTGTCATGTTTGGAGCGGCGCAGAACCCTCAGAGCTGGGGGAAACCTGCATACAACCCTGAGGCCACTCCCACCTTCAGTGACCCCCACACACACACACAAACCCGGAGCCTCACGGCCACCAGCACATCACCCTCACCTCGGCCCTTGGGGAGACTGCCTCAGCTCCAGCAGATTGGGCTTATCATGCCCAGAGACCCTAACCCTAAGCCTAGGTTAGGCTTTCAGGCCTCCGTCCCCAGAGGCCTGGCGCCCAGGCCTTCCTGGTCAGGAAACCTGATCTGCACCCCAGGACTTTGACTGCCACCCAGGAAGAATTAGAGCCATTTGGACAAGTGAAGAACATATAAATGGGAGATACAGGCATGCATCCCCTGAGGGCACCACCAGTACTGGTGGTCTCCCTAGCCCCAAACTCGGAGAGTAACATACCACCTGAGCCCCGACCTAAATTCAGCTTCCAGGGCAGTCTGCTTCAGTGTTGTCAGATTGGGCCTCCATGCCCCTAGGCCCTTGTCCTAACCCTAGGTTTGCTTTTCAGGCTTCCATCCCCAGAGGCCAGATCCTTAAGCCCTCCAGACTAGGGATGCCAGACCCACTCTCCAGGATTCTGCCTGCCACCCAGGAGAAAATGGAGTTTGGAGTGGCACAGCACCCTCAGAGCATGAGATACCCGCATACCCTGATCGGCTGCTGGAACAATGCCCTCAACTTGGTGCTCCAGAGAAACTGCCTCAGCGCCTGCAGATCAGGCCTGCCGTGTCCCTGGTCCCTAACCCTAACCCTAGGCAGCATTTTCAGGCTTCTGTCCCCAGAGGCCTCACCTCCAAGCCCTCCAGATTTGGGGCCCCTTTGTCGCACTCCATTAGTCTGCTTCCTACGCAGACCCTATTGGCCTCCAGAACATCCCCTTCAACTTGGCACTCAAGTTAGTCCACCTCAGTGCCAGCAGATTGGGCCTAACATGCCAGGAGACCCTACCCCTATCTCTAGGTTGGGTTTTCAAACTTCTGTCCCCAGAGGCCTGGCCTTCATCCACTACAGGTTGGGGAACTCTGAGCTACACCCCAGGACCCCAAATGCCATCATGAGGAAACCAAACCTTTTGGACCTGAGAGGAACCCTCAGAGAGGATGAAACCTGCATTCTCCCCTGAGTACACCCCAGCATTAGTGGCCCTCCTGGCCACAAACATGGAGCCACCTGAGTCCGCTAAACTCAGCCCCCAAGTCAACCCACTTTAGCGCTGGCAAATTGGGCCTGCCATGCCCCTAGGTCCTAACCCTAATCCTGGGTTTATCAGGCTTCTGCCTCCAGAGGCCTGGCCTCCAAGCCCTCCAGACTGGGGACCCTGGAGCCATACTCCAATATTCCAACTGTTACCCAGGAAAAAATATGGCTATTGGAGCAGTGCCGTACCCTCAGAGCGGGAGATATCTGCATGCCTCCTTAGGGCACCCCCTCACCTTTGGCACCCCCATGGCCATAATCCTAGACCTAATGGGCCACTGGTACATCACTCTCAACTTGGCGCTCAAGAGAAACTGCCTCAGCACCAGATCAGGCCTGACATGCCCCAGGACCCTAATCCCAACCCTAGGTTGGGTTTTCAAGCTTTTTTCCCCCACAGGCCTGACCCCCAAGCCCTTCGAATTGAGAACCTCTGAGCCACACCTCAGGACTACAGCTGCCTCCCAGAAGGGAACCATGCCATTTGGATCTCACAGAACCCTCCAACTGGGGGAAACCTGCATGCCCACTGAGGTCAGCCCAACCTTCAGCTGCACCCTGGCCACAAACTCCGAGCATGATGTGCAGCCTGACATCTGCCCTCAATTTATCCCCCTGGGGAGACTGTTGCAGTGCAGAAAGATCAAGCTCTCCATGGCCCTGGACCCTAAGCCTAACCCAAGCTGGGTTTTCAGGTTTCAGTCCCCAGAGGCCTCACCACCAAGCTGTCTAGATTTGGGAACCCTCAGCCACACCTTAAGACTCTGCTTCCTATACATGAAGAAACTGTGGTGTTTGGAGCTGTGTAAAAGCCTCAGAGTGAGAGAAATTTGCAAGCTTCCCTGAGGCCACCCCCATATTGGGCGCCCCTTGGGACATAACCCCGGGACTGGATGTGCCCTTAACCCACACCCACCTCAGCCATTGGGGTGCCCAGTTCAGTGCTGACTTATTGGATCTTCCATGCTTCTAGGCCACAACCATAAAAAAATGTTTGATTTATGATATTAAGTCCCCAGAGTCCTGGCTAACAAGGTCTCCAGATTTGGGTCCTCTGAGCCATAATCTAGGAATCCGTCTGCCACTGTCAAAACCACGCCATTTGGAGCTGTGCAGGACCCACAGTGCGAGAGAAACCTAAATACACCATTGAGGACACTCCCACCTCAGTGGCCAAACTGGCCACAAAATCAGAGGCTGGTGGCTTCCAGAACATTGCCCTCAACTCTGCCCTCAGGACAGCCCACCTCAGTGCCAGCAAATTGGGCCTGCCGTACCCAGAGGCCCTAACCCTAACCCTAGAACGGGTTTCCAGGCTTCCGTCTGCAAAGGCCTGGCCCTGAGGCCTTCCAGGTTGGGATCACTGAGCTGCACTCCCACACTCTGCCTGCCACAGGAGGAATCCGAGCCACTTGTACATACGAAGAACCTTTTCAGCAGGAGAAACCTGCATGGCCCCCTGAGGATAACCCCAGCATCAGTGGCCCCCTGGCCACAAACCTGAAGACTATCGCAACCACCCGATCCCTGCCCTAAACTCAGCCCCCAGTCAGCCCACATCAGTATCAGCAAATTGGGCCTGCCATGCCCCAGGGCCCCAATCTTAACCTTGGGTTGGCATTTAAGGCTTCCATCTCCAGAGGCCTGGCTTCCACACCCTCCAGATTGGGGACCCCAATACCATGCTCCAGGATTCTGCCTGCCACCCAGGAGGAAACCATTCCATTAAGATTGGCAAAGTACCCTCAGAGCAGGAGATACCTACATACACCTTTAAGGCACCCTCACCTTTAGTGCAACTCTGGCCACAATCTAGGAGCCTGGTGGGCCGCCAGAACATCACCCTCAACTCAGCCTTCAAGGAAGCCTGCCTCAGTACCCGATGTTCTGGCATCCTATACCCCAAGGCCTTAACCCTAACCCTAGGTTGGGTTTTCAGGCTTCCATCCCCTGTGGGGACGGATTGAGACGGATTGAGAATCCCCAAGCCACACCTCAGAATTACTGCTGCCACCCAGGAGGGAACCCTGCCATTTGGAGCTTCACGGAACCCTCCAATTGGGAGGAACCTGCATGCCCCCCTGACGCCACCCTGAACTTCGGCAGCACCCCTGCTACAAACCCAGAGCCTGAGGTCCGCCTGACAGCTGCCCTGAAATTATCCCACTGGGGAGCCAACCACAGTGCAGGCTGTTCAGGCCTCCCATGCCCCTGGTCCCTAAACCTAACCCTAGGCTACATTTTCAGTCTTCTCTCCCCAGAGGCCTCACCCCCAAGCCCTCCATATTGGGGACATCTCAGCCACTCCCCAAGACTCTGCTTCCTACCCAGGAGGAAACCGTGGCATTTGGAGCTATGCAAAACCCTGAGAGTGAGTGAAATCTGCATACTCCCCTTAGGGGACCCACACATTTGGCGCCCCTTGGACAATAAACCTGGGACCTGACATGTCAGGTCAGGTCACCCCCAACTCAGCCATTGACAGTACCTGTCTCAGTGCCAACTAATCCGGCCTTCCTTGTCCCCAGGCCCCACCACCTGCAACTCCTTCCCGGAGTTCTCCCCGTAGCCGATTCTCTCAGTCTTTGGGCCCAGCTTCTCTGAATGCCCTACCAAACCTATCCCACGGTCCCTCATGGCCACATCCCGTGATCCCCTCCTGGCACCTGTCCTTCACAGACATGATCACACTCGTGTGTGTGTGTGTGCGCATGCATGTGCAAGCATGGACACGCACTGATTGTTTCCCCCAAGAACCGAAGCCCCACAAGGTCAGGGAACAGGTCTCAGTTTCTGTTCTGCCCAGCACCTTCAACAGCGTAGAGTAAGTATTCAATAAATAATTGTTAAATGCAGAACGTCAAATGCCCTGTCTGGGGAGCCCCAGAGGAAGGGAGCCAGAGGTCTCTGAGGACATGGTGTCTGGGGGCCCCCAGAGGAGCTCCAAGTCCAGGGCGGCGTTATCAGGGCACCCAGCTGCCACAGCTGAGGGCCCCACTGTGGGTCAGAGGGACATGCTGGTAAGATTGTCCTGGCTCAACAGTCCCTTCCGGCCTGCAGCACCCCCATGCCCACTGCCCCCGGCGCCCCCGCCACCCCCACAGTACTCGTGCAGCCGGTGTCGCAGCGTGACGAGGGCTGAACCCAGGCAGGCACCGTTGGGTGCCTGGGGTCCCCCGGGCAGCTGGAGCAGCAACGTGGCCACACCAGCCATGCCATCTTCAGTGGGCTCAAGGGTGATGGGCCCAGCTCGCAGGCCAGCGGTCGCGGCGGGGATGGCTGGAGGGCAGCAGCCTCCTCCCACGGGTCCCCAGGGCCCACCGGCCCCGGTCAGCAGCAGGGGTGCCAAGAAGGGTTCGGAACGGTGGAAGGTGGGTGGCGGGAGCCCGGCAGGCTTCCAGGCAGGGGCTAGGGCAGTGGGGTCGGGTGGGAAGCAGACAGTGACCTTGGCAAAAGGGCGGCTGGCCATCTTGGTCATCTCTTGCAGATGCCGGCGCTGTTCCTGCCGCTGGTCCAGGGCCTGTTTGGCCTTCCAGAGGAGCACACAGAGTGAAAGAAAAAGGAAAAAGCAGGAGAAGAAGACAGAGAAGAAGACAAACAGGTCGATGTGGGCCTGGTCCTGACGGAAGAAGAGCAGCCCTTGCGAGTCAGCCGAGCCATTGGCACCAGGCCCGTTCGGGTCCCCCACGCCCAGCAGAAGCAGGTAGAAGCGGCTGGACTTGAGAGCGTGCTGTTCATGTGGGTAGGTGATGACAAGCCGGTCCCGCACGCCACGAACCACGAGCACAGCCGACGGCTCCGTCACGGTCACGTAGGTGATCAGGCCCCGTGGCCACACTTCCCGCACCCGTGGCTCGGCCGGAGTGCCTGACCCGCTCCCAGCTCCCGGTCCCCCTGGGTCCCCAGCCCCCCGGGTTCCGCCGTCAGCAGGGGGTGGGGGAGGCGGTGGGGGTGGAGGTGGCTGGATATGCACGGTGTGGACGCCTGTGTCGGGAGCCACGCGGACCACGAAGGTGTCATAGGAAGTGGACACATAGAGATCCACGGCACCGAAGGTCACATCCAGTGTCAGGCGGATGTCCACATTGGTAAACTTGGGCTGCACACCAAAGAGGACGGTGCGGCCGGGGCCCAGAGCCCGGCGCTTGGGTTCGTGGAAGCAGTTGGTCTGGGACGTGGGGTCAAGGCAGCACTCCTGCTCCACAGAGATGAGGCGGTAGCACTGCTGGCCACCCAGCGGGCTCCCATGGAATGATTCCCGGCACTTAGCACACTGCGGGCACGGGGGGTGGTCAGGTGGCGATCAGGGCTGAGCTCAGCACCCGGCCACCCTCCAAGTCCTGATGTTCTGTACCAATTGGGGAGCAGCCACTGCCCCAGGCTCCCTCAGTCCCCAGCAGCTTCCTTGTGACTGTACCTCCCCTGAGGCCTCACTGACACAGTGTGGAGGCCACCAGAACCCTAGGCTCCATGCTGCTATCCCTCCCGTCAGCCCCAGTGACCACAGCACCCTGATGTGGAGGCCTCTGGAACTCTCAGGAGTAGCGATGAAGGGCTCTGTTGAATCTGCCTCTACTCCTCACTACCTGTGTGGCCTCAGACTAATGACTTAACCTCGCTGAACTTGAGATCATTCCTCTGTACCCAGACAGTAAACAGGACTTGCACATGGGACTGCAGAAAGCCCAAACAGAGCACAGGATGGGCTGGCCTCACCTACCAGCCTGAGATACATCCCACCACAGGGCCTTTTCACTGGCTGATCATCTTGCCCAGATTACTCTCTGCTCGCCCATAACCCCCACGGCTGCTTGTCTGGTATCCTGACTTCTATCAGATCTTTTCTCAAGTGTCACTTTCTCACCAAGGCCTTCCCTGGGTCATCGTATCTTCCATTCCCACTCCACAGTGCTGGCCCTCCTTTCTCCTTACTGCTCATCACTAACATACTCTGCATTTGACTGACTTGTTCATTCGTTGCTGGACTCTTCCATGGGAATGTAACTTTCCCAAGGACAGTAGGCCCTGCCCATTTTGGTCCCTACTGCATTTCCCAGTGCCTCCCAAATGGCCCAGCACATAGTAGGTGCTCAGTAAATGTGTGTTGGATAAATGAGTGGGCCTCTCGGGGTGTGGGGCCCTTGGCCTGGGACTCACTTCTCCAGCCTCACCTGGTACTTGTAGCAGTCCCGACGGTCGCTGGGGGAACTTCCCTGGCATGTGCCCGTCTCTGTGTTGTTCTGACACGGGCAGCCTGTCCCGTCCTGCTCATTACACGTATCTGCATGGCCGTTACACTGGCACCTGAGGAAGGTGGAGAAGATGGGGGTCACAGAGCTCCCCTGGCCCACAGGGCTCCAAGCTGGACACTGCATAGGTGAACTTAAATCTAAGCTCCAAGCCAGAAGAGGAAACTGAGGTTCCCGGGGGCGAGGGGTGTCAAGCCATTTGCCCAAGGCTGTGGAGCCAGTCAGCAGTAAGCTGAGGATTTGAAACGGGGTTGGAATGACTCCGGTTGACTGAGCATTCGGAAGGAAGGCCTGGGGTGGGAGGCCACCCCAAGGCCTTGCCCCTTGGCAGCTCTCTACCCCCGACATCCACGGGGGTGCTCGGTAGCCTGCATGTCAGCACCCGCCTCTGAGCGAGGGGGTCTCCCACCTGGGTCTGGCTCAGGGCCTCTATCTCAGCCTCAGCCCAGGGCCTCCCTGGGGATATTGTCCGCTTCTGCCCAAAGGAAAGAACTGGGGAGGGGGTGTGGCTCCCGGAGTCATTCCCCGTGGGCAGGGCAAGGGTCCCTGGGCCCCCTCCTTCTCACTTGGTGCACTTCCCATCCAGGAGGAAGTAGCCGTGTAGGCAGCTCTCGCATTTGTCCCCGTAGCTGTTATTCTGACAGTTCACACACACGGCCTCATCTTCACTGGGCCCCTCGGTCACCCAGTTGTCAATCTGGCCAAGGAAAGACAGGGTGATCGCAAAGAGGCGTAGGGCAGTCCCTTCCTTCCCGAGACCCAGGAGTCTGGGACCATGGCTTCTATACCTCCTCTGGATCCAGTGAGTACTTCTCAGGCTCCCTCCTGGCCATTTCGAGCTCTTTCCTGGAGACGCAGACGTGGCTGTTGCCACGACAGAAGGCATGGCAGGGCCGGCAGGTCCCACCCCCAACGGCTGAACCCACGAACAGGGGGAGGCACTGCTCACAGTGGCTGCCCTGGAAACCAGGGAAGGGGTGGTCAGAGCAGGTGGTGAGTGGTGGCAGTGGGGGTGCTGGGGAGCGAACAAGCAGCCTCAGGGAGCACCATGGGAGTGCAATAGGGGCTCAGGCTCAGGGTTTCAGGCCTGAACCCCACCTGGGTGCAAGTTAGCCCTCCACCCTCACGTGCCAGCGACCTGGGGCGTTGGGAAGGGGATGGTGTTCTTGCCCATCCAGCCCGAAGCGTTGAGCTCAGAAAGCCCTTCCCTACACCACGCTGTGTCCTCCCCCCCATGGGCCCAGCCTCCCTAGTCCAGCACCAACTCTGTCCACTATTCCAGGGTGGCCCCTCTCTGACACAACTTCAGACAGTGTCCCCAAAGTCTCCCCACGTCCTCCCTGGGCTGGCTCCACAGGGCTCAGAGTAAGGCTCACGACTCTAGCACGTGGGCGAAAAGCCCCCCAGGCTCTGTCCCAGGGTGTGCCTGAGGCCCAGGACAGCCCACCTTGGTGTGGTTGCGGCAGAGCAGGCAGTGGTCGCGGGCCCCCACCCCTGCACACTCGCTGTGGCGGTTGCAGCGACACTCTGTGGAGCAGTTGCGGCCCACGAAGCCAAAGTGGCAACGGCAGTGATCAGGTTCCACACACGAGCCGTTCACACAGCCCTGCGCGCACACGGGGCGGCAAAGTCCAGTCACACTGCAGGGGTGGGGGGTGGAGGGTCAGGGCCCGGCATGGGTCCTCAAGCCTCTGGCCGGCCCGCCACCCACTAGATGGCCCTCAACGGGTGGCTCATCCCTGGGCTGTTCCACGCTCCCCCTCCAGGGTCGCCTCCATCTCCCTCAGGGGCTAGCCTGCCACCCTCTCTCTTCCGAGCAAGCCGTGTTCAGCTCACCAACGTGGCCCCTCCATGCATTGGCCCTTCACCCCTTCCAGCATGAATCCCACGCCTTGTGCCTTCCCGCTCCCACAGGGCCCCCTGCCGCAAAGTCACCTAGGCCCCGCCCCCACCACCTCACTTGTCCATGGTGTAGCCCGCCTTGCAGCTGCACTCATAGCCGTGCAGCCGGTCGTGGCAGTTCTGCGTCTCATTGCAGTCATGGTGCCCGTTTGCACACTCATCCTCAGGAGGGCAGGACAGGAAAGCCCAGGAGGCCCCAGGCCGCCCACAGGTCAGCCCTGGCGCAGGGATGCAGAGCTCCGCCTGAGTGCCTCTGTGGCAACGCCCCCCCCAGCCTCCTGGGGCTTTGCTCCACCTTCCCCTGACCCCCACCTCCGAGACAGCCCCCAGTGCCCCCCAGGTTCTCCACGCCAGACCCCAGCCCAAGGGCAGTCCCTCTCACCCGACCCCTAGCGCAGCTCACCGTCACGAGGACCGCTGAGTCCACCCTCCAGGCAGCGGCCACCCCCATCCTGGCCCCCCCAGGCACACCAGCCACAGTGGGGGCGCTGCAGGCACAGGGCACACTGGGTTGCCTGAGCACAGCCCAGGGAGCAGCTCTCGGGTCCACGGAGCAGGCGGCCACAGCCTCCAGCCATACATCGCAGGGGCAGGTAGGAGGGGCTCAGACACTGTACAGGGGAGGGGAAATGAGAAGGGGGGGCAGGGCAAGAAAGAGGGAGAGAAAGAGGATCAAAGACATCCTCGGTGTCCTCCCGGACCACAGTCCCTCCTAGGAGCTCTCACCCCTCTCTGGCCACAGCCGATGGGCCAGAGTGGACACCACTTTGTCAAGCATTTGTAACTGGGAGTCCACAAGGGGAGTCAGGCTGGTGGCATCATTGAAACTGGAGGTGAGGCCTAGAGGTGCTGATTGAATGAGTAAATCACAGCAAATGAAAAGAAGAAGGGGGCAGGAAAAGAGCAGATCCAGAAGGAAGCATTGAGAGGACCACACACCCCAAGCCGGCGGAGGGCAGGGGCGTGGGGGGCAGCTTTCCAGGCTCCGTCTCCAGTCCCTTGTCAGGCCTGGCTGCGCTTTGCACCCTGACCTCTAACAGGTACCACTGTGTTGGTGTGACTGGGGGTGTCAGTCTCCCCACCTGGCTTAGGTCTCATGGCTGTTTCTCACAACCAAAGGGAGGCAACCACCCCAGCAGAGACAGAAATTAGCGACAGGAGCGGGGCTGCAAGCCACCGCCACTTAGGAAAAACGTGGAGCTGGCTGTTGGGGCCCAGGGTCCTCCCGCGCTAAGCTGGGAAGCGGAGTCTGTGGCCAGGGGCTGCCCAGCAGCTCATGCGCCATCACTTAGCACGTCCTGGAGCCCAGACAAGGTGCACGGTCAGGGTCAGACTCTTGGGAACTTACCACAGGGTGTCAGAGCATTTTATTTACTATTCGGGCCGGAAGTATAAGAAGATGGGTATTAGTCCCAGCTGTCCGACAGCACTCAGCAACCACACGATCCTCAAATAAACAGCCCTGCCACTGCGGCCGGAGCTCAAAGCCCACAGACGCTGACGGCCCGCAGTGAGCTAAGCTTTGCCCAACCAGCAGAGCTAGGCTTCCATATCTGTGGGGTTATCTGGAGGGGAGGGACCGGGGGAGCGCAAGTCCCCAGTCTGTACAGCGTTTCTCGCTGTGACCTCCCTAGTGGCCACAGGTGATGCTGTCCAACACGTAAATTGCATTCCTTGTGCTCCCGGGAGAGATGCAAGAGCGTTAAGTCCTGGAAGCGGGGTTCTGGTTCGTCCCGACAGGTGCCTGCAACCTGGCGAAGCACCTGGCACAGGGAAGGGGCTCGGTCAAGAACTTGGTGAAGGGGTGCCTGGGTGGCTCAGTGCGTTAAAGCCTCTGCCTTCGGCTCAGGTCATGATCCCAGAGTCCTGGGATCGAGCCCCGTATCAGGCTCTCTGCTCAGCTGGGAGCCTGCTTCCTCCTCTCTCTCTGCCTGCCTCTCTGCCTACTTGTGATCTCTGTCTGTCAAATAAATAAATAAAATCTTTAAAAAAAAAAAAAAGAACTTGGTGACGAGGGCACCTGGGTGACTCAGATAGTTGAGCATCTGCCTTTGCTCAGGTCATGGTCCTAGGGTCCTGGGATCGAGTCTCACATCAGGCTCCCTGCTCAGTGGGAAGCCTGCTTCTCCCTCTACCTTTCTCTCTCTCTCATGAATAAATAAATAAAATCTTTAAAAAAAAAAAAAAAAAAAAAAGAACTTGGTGAAAAGAAGCCAGGGAAGGGAGTACTTTATTGCCCATCCCAGGCTCTGAAGCCAAAATCATTCAAAAGAATGACTGCCGGGGGTTAAAATAACAGCACTCCTTGAGTGCACTCCTTATGGGGCTGCTCTGTGCATCTGTTTTGTCCAATCTGTGCTGTCGGAGTTGTGAGAAGCAGAGCCAACACTCCAGAGCTGGCACACGGCATGGAAGTCCAAAGCCCTGACAGAAGTGACCTCCCTGCCACGTGCAGCGCCCTGGAGGCTCCTGCCTTGCTGACAGGCTGGGCGGGCAGGATGTACCGGCCAGCAGGCTCCCTGGCATCGACTTCTGGGCCTGGGAGTGCTCACAGAAATGGATGACGGGCATCCTGATGCTATTTGGGGAGAACCCGTATCACCACAAGGACCCAGGCGTGGGGATGAGGCCTCAATGGGTTAAAGACCCACACTAGAGGGGTCACAGAGAGAACCTCGAGGGGGAGCACTGCCCGCCTGGCCCTGGTGACCTGCTGGGTGTGTTCCACAGCGTGGAGGCTGGGATCCTCCCAGTGGGCAGAACTTGGGGGCAGAAAGCAGACAATGGAGAACGGCTGAAATTAGAGACCTCAGGGCTCCAGAAGGTCAGAGCCGCAGGACTTCCTACCCCAATTCTGTGTAATAAAACCGAGGGGGGTCTCTGTTTCTTACAACCCAAAGTTCCAAAAGCAGAGAAAGGGACAGAGAAGGCAAGCATGGAGGTTGGGGAGGGAGAGGTGAGACGGCATGAGCGGTCACAGGAAGGATGGAGGGGACCGTGAACCCAGCTGCAGGGTCCAGAAGGATGTGGTGTCCAAGCAGATATGACAGGGAGACTCAAGAGGCCAGGAGGGAAGGAGGAGATGCTGGTGGGAGAGGAGAGGCAAGGAAGAGAAGGACAGAGGAAGCACCACAGAGGGACCACAGCCAGGGAGGCGGAGAAGGAAGCAGGGCAGAGGCACAGGGGGACAGGCAGGGGTACCTGCTGCAGGCTGCTGCTCCACACGCAGTGCTGCCAGCCCCCATCCGCACCCTTGGAGTCTAGGCAGGATGTGCAGTTGGGCAGGAGATGACAGGGGGTGGGGCAGGACAGCGGGGGCGACGACTCCACCGGCATTGGGGACACGTTCAGCAGGGAGTGGCTGAAGCACGTCCAGTCGTATGTGGGCTGCACTGAGAGGATGCGGCGAGTCTCCCCTGGGGTTGAGGGCACAGGAGTCAGAGCCCGGTTCAGGCCACCAGCCTCTCTCCCCAGCTCTGCCCTTCCTCGGGCCCCCAAAGGCTAGGACCCCAGCCTGTCCTCGTGGGGAGTTCGCTGGCCTCACCTGTCCTCTTGAACTGCCTCGTCCACATGCACTTGCCCTCTCGGGTGCACTGCTCACAGTCTGCCGCCCCGCACACCGCCTCCGAGCAGTTCCCGGCCCAGAACACCTCTCGCTGGTTGATCCGACAGTCATTCTCCGAGGTGCAGGACCCGTTCCGGCCGATGCAGGCGCCCTCTGGGCAGTTGGTACACCACTTACAGCGGGGGGCAGATGCCTGGAGGGGGCAACATGGGCTCGCTGGGGTCCTCAGGGTCGCTGGCACCCCTTCTGACCCGGCTCTTCCCACCCAACCCCAGCTGAAATCCCTGAGACCAACCCCCTTCACCTCTCCATCTCCAGGCTGAAGGGTCCGGGGATGGCGGGCCAGGCACTCACTGCAGGTCCGGAGACGACGACATTCCTCGGGGGAGCGAGGCATGGGGGAGCATGAGGGGCCCCCGCAGCCCAGCCTGGGGAGGCATGAGGCCTGGCTCAGCACACCCAGCAGACCCCATCCCTCCTCCACCTACCCTCGCCTCTTCCCGGTGCCTCCTGGACATCGTCCCACAGGGTGCCCCCACATGCATCTTGGACTGGTCTTAGCCCAGGCCTTCCCAACCTGTTCTCCCCCACCCCACTTGGCCGTGGTCTTCCATCCCCCGCCACTCTGGCCAGGGATACTAGACAATATCCTACACTCCCCTGCCCCTTCAGCCACCAAGGTGTCCCCCACTCGCCACTCCTGCAGCCCCTAGCCCAGTTCAGGCCTCTTCTCCAGCCTCCTCCTCCTCCTCATCTCTGGCCTCCCAGGTTTCCACAGCCTCCCCTCACCACTGGCTCCTTCCCAACAGCCCGGGGACTTTCTGCCCAGGCCTGCCCCTGCCCTCCCCTGCTCAAACTTTTCCTGGCTCCCCATCACCCACAGTGGAGGTTCATAATCCCTTACCCCAAATCCCTGAAGGCACATTATTCAGAACTTTCCAGATTTTAGAAAAGCAGTGGGTGTATCCACTGTTACGTAACACTCCTAGTGGAATCTGGGGGAGCACCTAAATCAAAGCTTTTAATAATTCAGAAGCAAACACAGTGACACATTTAATGGGACAAGCCAAGGCCATTAGTGGCTTCATACCAGTTCAGGATAATCATGTAGCCAAAAGAGTTTATGCTGAACCAAGGTCAGCCCTTTCAGCTTCCTGAGATGTCTGGCTTCCCAAACAGAAGACCAGCACCATAGCCAGGCTCTGGGAGCCCTTTCTGAGCTGCCCCCGCGCACTGCTCTAGTCTCATGTTCCCCCAGCATAGAAGGTCCCTAAAATACACCGGGCACAGCCCCGCTTCTGAACCTTCGCTGGTCTAAACTCTAGTGGTCATTCGGGACCCAGTTCGGTCCCAGCTCCTCCAGGAAACATTCCTGGATGACACCCCAGCCCACAAGCAGGGCTTCTCACCCAAGGGTCCCCCAGCCTGACCCTGCTTGTGGTGTGGTTGTCCATTCTCCCACATGAGCTAGTGTCCTGCCTGGACAGTACACTGCTGAGCACCCCCGCACACTGCAAGCCTGACCTAGCACAGAACCCCCTTCGGGGAGCACGGGTACTGCCCACCATGTGCCATTTGGTCACCATGGTTACCTATGAGCCTGGTCCCCAGACAAGCAGGCCCCGTGGCACCAGGTGCAGGCCTCAGACTGGTTACAAGCTTCGGGTGAGGGCAGCAGGCGGCAAGGGTCAGGGGGCAAGGTCAGGGCCAGCAGGCGGCCCAAGGCCACGCCCCCGAAGCCCCCTGAGAGGTACAGACGGCCCCCTACTGCCGCCACAGCATGGGACACGGACTCCTCCATCGGGGCCCCCACGGAGGCTGGGCCTGGGAAAAGACAGACTGTTCAGAGACTTAGGGAAGAGAGGCCCACGAAGAGGCCGGTCAGAGAGGGACACCGAGCAGGGCAATGGACTGAGGACCGCAGAGATGGAGAGACAGAGAAGATACGTAAGGCCAGACAGGGCAAAAGAACACAGATGGCAGGACAAGAGAGTGAGGGACAAACAGGAAAAGGAAGTGGAAAGAATGGAATAAGGAAAGGGAGCAAGCTTCTGGAACCCAACAGAGGTCGCACATGGGGAAGGCGCCAGATGCCGCTGCATCGTCAATTTCACAACTGTTCCTTTTCTTATGTGAAGTTCACCTCAAGTCTGTAAAATCCTCCAGAAAAGGGGATGTCCGGGTGGCTCAGTGGATTAAGCCTCTGCCTTCGCTCAGGTCATGATCCCCGGATCCTGGGATCAAGCCCCGCATCGGGGTCCCTGCTCAGTGGGGAGCCTGCCTCTCCCTTTGGTGCTCCCCCTAGTTTCTTTCTCACTCTTTCTCAAAAAAATAAATCTTCTTAAAAATTAAAAAAAAATAGTGACGCCTGGGTGGCTCAGTTGGTTAAGCAGCTGCCTTCAGCTCAAGTCATGATCCCAGCATCCTGGGATCGAGTCCCACATCGGGCTCCTTGCTCAGCAGGGAGCCTGCTTCTCCCTCTGCCTCTGCCTGCCATTCTGTCTGCCTGTGCTCGCTCTCTTTCCCTCTCTCTCTCTGACAAATAAATAAAATCTTTAAAAAAAAAAATTAAAAAAATATTTATTTCTTTATTTTTCCCTGGAGAATTTTTAATTTTTTTTTAATTTTAAGATTTCATTTATTTTTTTTTAGAGAGAGTGCTTTCTCACGCTCTCTAAAAAAAAAAAAAAAATGAAATCTTCTTAAAAATTAAAAATAATTTTTAAAAATGCTCCAGGGGAAAATAAAGAAAGAAAAAGTCACAGAGCATTTAACAATATAGGTTAAGGGCAAAAGGGAATTAGAGACCGAAGGCCAGAGAGAGAACCAAAACGGAAAAGGCCCAGAGGCGTACACAGTCACGCTGGAAAGCAAAAAAGACAAGGTCCAAGCCCCTTTCTGGCCTCTCAACAACAGACTGGAAAGAAACACCCCCAAGTATAACAGGGGTGTCTCCAGAAAGTGGGATCATGAGGATTTTTTCCTTTTTATTTCACCAATTATATACAATGACTGTTATTACTTTTTTTTGGTTTAAGATTTTATTTATTTATTTGACAGTGAAGGAACACAAGCAGGGGGAGCAGTAGAGGGAGAAGCGGACTCCCCACTGAGTAAGGAGCCGATCAGGGCTCTGATGCAGGGCTTCATCCCAGGACCCTGGGGTCATAACCTGAGACAATGGCTGATGCTTAACCACCCAGATACCCCTATTACTACTTTTATAATCAAAACAATAAACAAACGGGGCGCCTGGGTGGCTCAGTGGGTTAAGCCGCTGCCTTCGGCTCAGGTCATGATCTCAGGGTCCTGGGATCGAGTCCCACATCGGGTTCTCTGCTCAGCAGGGAGCCTGCTTCCCTCTCTCTCTCTCTCTACCTGCCTCTCTGCCTCCTTGTGATCTCTGCCTGTCAAATAAATAAATAAATAAAATCTTTAAAAAAAAAACAATAAACAAACTTCCCAAGAAAAGAAAAGGAAGGCAGGCATCTCTGTGGGTATTTAAGTACCAGAGAGTTAAGCAGCTTTGCTTAACTCTGGGGGGTCTAATGGGGCCAGAGGGACTCCAGATGAGTGGGGTCCTAGGACAGGGCCAGAGCTCCTACGGGACGTCCCCAGGGCCCGCTGGGGGGGCACTGGACTTACGGGTCAGGTCAGGCAGGAGCCAGGCATTGCAGTTGACCTGGTAGAGCAGAATGTCGCTGCTGAACTCATCAGGTTCCGAGCGCCCCCCAAGGACCACCATGGTGTCCCCCAGCAGGGCTGAGGCATGGAAAAGTCGGGGGCGGGGCTGTTGGGGAGACACCGGCAAAATGGCCGGTCAGAGCCCACATTCCTCTACTCACCTCTCAGCCCACCCACCACCCTCCCACACCTCAGCCCCCACCAGCCCTACCCAACCCAACCTCCCTCAAATCTCAGCTCCTTCCTCCAGAAGACCTCCTTCATTCTTCAGAGCAGCCCCCAGGGCCAGCTCCCTCTCTCAAACTCCTGGAACCCCCATGCCCTGTGCTGTTCCCCCAGGAACCTGGCCCAGGCTGCTTGAGATGAATCCCACATTTCTCATGTGACCTGGCCAGCTGGGCTGAGGACATCTAGGGGGAGGCTCAGGCCTCCCTTATAGTCCAGTCCCCAAAAGGAAATATGTTCGCAGATGGAACACTCAATCATCTCTAACCAGCACATCCAGGGACCACGTACTCCCACCTACTATCTCCTCTGGCCTTGAAGGCGGCCACCACAAGAGGCATCAGTCCCAGGTTTTACAGAAGGGGAGGCTGGGAACTGGAGGGCCACACCAACAATGGGGTAGAGTTGGGGCAGAATCTAGGCCTCTGACCTCCTGCTCTAGGATGCTTCCCTCCAACTGAGTGATGGAAGAAGGGGAGATGTGATGGGGGCATAGTTGAGTCTAGGGGACTGTAAAGGAGGGGACTAGTAGTCCAGGTTTCAGCCAGTCCCTGGGGCACTGGGTTGGGGTGGGGGGCCCTTCCTGCCCTCTCGATCAAGCTGTATATGCCTCTTTTCCTGACCTTTGCCCCCTGGGAAGGGGCCAGCAGGCTCCAGGTGCGATCGGGACAGTGCAGGGAGTAGAGCTCAGGGGATGGGGCAGCCAGCTCCACGTGGAAGCGGAAACCCCCAAACACATAGAGGGAGTCAGTGGCCTCGTGGTACACCGCAGAATGACCGTAGAGACCTGGGGAGCACAAGTGAGCAGACAGTGCGGGGAGGGCTGGTAATCAGGACTGCCCTCCCACTTTCCTAGGTTCCCCTTCTTCCTAGGCTCCCATACCAGGCAGGAGCTCTTGTCAACCCCCGCCTCCTGCTTCGGCTCAAAAGGACCAGCACTTGCAATTCCCGGCAAGAGAAGAGGGGGAGATGGGGTTACCTGAATGTCCTGGGGGATACAGTGAGCAAAGAAGGGAGAAGGGGAATGCCTGAGGGGCAGGGATCTAGAACCTAAGAGAGGAATGCAGAAACCCACTGTCACTGGGCAGGCAGTGGGCTGCCTCTTGCAGGAAACTGAACTTCCCAAGAGTAGGTCTGAGAACCTGGGTGGGTGTGGGGGAAAGACGGGAACATAACAAGGTCTAAGGGGCAGGGACCACAGGGTATGGCAGTGGTCAGAGAGCCTCCACAAAGCCTGGATGGCCTGGCATTCAAGGTGCTGTCCCCTCCTTGTCCCCAGCCTTACCTGTTGGGGGTGTCCCGCTCTGGGCTCCGGACACCCAGGTGCCAGTCACCAGCTGGTACTCGAACAGCTGCTGGTTGAAGCCATTTTCAGGGGAGTACCCACCCACCAGGAGCAGAGACAGGCCTCGGCGGGCAGTGAGGGTGTGACCGGCCACCGCCGGCAGCTCCACGGTCTGGGGCACCTGGAGGATAAAGGGCAGAGGTCACCAAGGAGCCAGAGGTTAGGGCTCAGCTTCCAGGCAGAAACAAGACTCAGAACTCCCCACACTCCCCTTGAACAGATAAGGAGGTAGTGAGCTGCCCGCAGCTGTCAGACCCCAAGCTTCTAACTTGCCATGGTCCCAGGAGGGGTGCGGTAGGCCCCCTTGCCTTTTCTGCCTGCTCAGTGCCATGTACCTTCTGGGGGAAGCTGCATCCCGTGGGGGTGAGATGGGCAGGAGAACTCTGGTGGGCCCTGCTAGAGACAGCTTGTGGGGGGGCAGGAGGGGACACGCTTGGGGAAGGGAGAGGGGCTCACCTTCTCCTGCCGCCACTGCAGGGTGGTGAGGTTGAGCACCCAGAAGTCGCGAGTGACACCCCCAGCTGTGAGTCCCCCCAGAAGGTACATAGCACCACGCCCAGCAGACACGTAGGCAGCCGCGTGGAAGGAGCGGGGTGAGGGGCCCGGGCCCCCATCCTCAGCTCCCGCCAACATCTGTGTCCACCGCCGCTCACTCACTGAGTACCTGGCACCAAGGGGCGGAAAAGGAAGCTCACCATACAGTCATCCCCTCATGACTTGGGGTCACCTCCCCCAGGCATATCCCCAAATCCCCTAGTGTGCCCCTCCTTTGACAACCATCTTACGTCCCTCCCCTGGGGTGGCAACTGCCCAAATAAGGGTGAGCCTCCTGTGACAGGCATCCCAGCATCTTTTGGGTATCTTTTACCTGTAGAGGATTTTGTTGTTGTTGCTGTTTTGATACTTTATCTACTTATTTGAGGAAAAGCGCAGGACAGAGAGAGTGCACACACAAGCGGTGGCGGGGGCAGAGGGAGAAGCAGACTACCCACTGAACAGGGAGTCCCATTCGGGGCTTGATCCTAGGACCCTGGGATCATGACCTGAGCAGAAAGCAGATGCCCAACGAACTAAGCCACCTGGCGCCCCCAAAGGTTTTTGTTAACACCAGTTTTTTTGGTTTTGTTTTTGTTGTTTACACCCGAGGGAACTCATATGTGACACACATGTCAGCATCTCCTGAGGTGACCTCCTCTCGTTCAGGCATCCCCCCACCCACTCCGGAGGCTGTCCTCACCTGTACAGGTTTCCCAGCAGCCCCTGAGGCAGGCCGAGGCCCCCAAACATCCACAAGGTGGCCTCAGGTCCCTCAACCATGGTGTGCCCCAGGCGGTGTAAGAATCGGCTGGCAGTGTCCTGGGGGCAGAGGTGGGGGACGCGTGGGATCAGGCTGGGAGTCGGGGCTGAGGGGTGGTCCCAGGGATGGAGGGAAGGGGAGAACCATCCAGGAAGCGGGCAGCACCTCCATGCAGTGGCACCCACAACTCACGGCTGAGAGGCGGCTGTCCATGAGGGTCTCCCAGACCAGCTGCCCACCGTCCAGCTTTGTGCCACAGTCGGGGCCCCCAAAGCCCTCGGCACAGATGCACACACCGAGGCTCTGAGGAACAGCAGAAGGAGGCTCAGGGGAGCCGGCGTACCACCCCCGCCCCCCTGTGGCTTGCCCGTTCCCCCCATACCTGGTTACAAGTCCCTGCCCCACTGTGGGCACTACAGTTCTCAGGACACAGAGCCATGCGGCAGTGGGGGCCAGCCCAGCCCTGGGGACATCGGCAGAGTCCAGCACCAGTGGCTCCATCCTGGGGCACACACTCCTGGGGGACCGGGCAGCTCCCGGGGCCCCCCGACCCGCAGCGGGCAGAACCCACAGAAGCGTTGAAGCCCCATGATGAGGAGCCATTGGCCTCCCAGTGCAGCACCAGCAGCCCTGTGCGGGGAGAGGGGCCAGAAGCTTGTGGCCGGGCCGGGCTCCAGGACGCGACTCTATCCCCGGGGTTAGAGAGAATCTGGTGTCACCGGGCAGGGCAACAAGGCACTCCTTATCATTTAGGATCAGTGTCATGCTTCACTGTTCCCCCACACACTGCACACCCTCTCCCTCACCCAAGCCATCAAATTCTGATCCCAATCCCATGCCGGCAGCTCGAAACCAAGCTGGAAACCCTGCACAGCTCCCTACAGCTCAGACATAAAGCAAGGTCTACCTACAAAGAGATTAGCAGTGGGGAAGGGGGCAGGAATTAGACAGAGCATATGCATATACAATCTCATTAAAATGATGCTCGAGGGGGGCTGTAGGCCCTCTGACCTCAAGGACTCCCACTGTCCCAGCCCTAAGCACTCCAGCACAGCAGGCCCCCTTCCAGCCTCTCAGGGCCTGGGCACCCACTGCTCTTCTGGCCTGGAGAAGTCACCCCCTCTCACCCCGGCACACAAGGACCCCTTCAGACCTCCAGGAAAATATCCCTCTACGAAAAAGCCCTCCCCAACTCCCCAGACCAGCCAGGTGGCTGCTCCTTCCCACTTCCTCTGTCCCTTAGCAGAGGCGTCCCTGTTCTGACTGTAATTTGTTCAGTGCTGTCTGTCCCCCACTGCACCCCACCCCTGCCATGGGTGCCTGAAGGCAGGGCCTGCATCCCCCTGTTCCCTGCTGAACCCCCGGCACCCAGCTCAGGCGTGCCTCACTGGGGGTGCTCCCAATGGCTGAATGAAATGAAATGAAATGGGGACGCCTGGGTGGCTCAGTTGGTTAAGCAGCTGCCTTCGGCTCAGGTCATGATCCCAGCGTCCTGGGATCGAGTCCCACATCGGGCTCCTTGCTCAGCGGGGAGCCTGCTTCTCCCTCTGCCTCTGCCTGCCATTCTGTCTGCCTGTGTTCGCTCTCTCCCCCTCTCTCTCTCTGATAAATAAATAAAATCTTTAAAAAAAAAAAAAAAAAAAAAAAAAGAAATGAAATGAAATGGAGGGCCCCTCAGTCCTAGCGGCTCCCTGGGGAGGGGCTGAGGTGGCACACGATCCCGAGCCAGCCGGCCAACTACCTGCCCCAGCCTTGGAGATCTCACTCATCTACGAGGCGAACAGAAACATTTCCCAAACTTGGGCCCCTCAACTGCCACAGGTAATGAATCATTTCTATAGCAATTCGCTCAGCAGGAGCCAGTTTCCCAAACCCTCAGTGCTGCCAACGCCATGGGACCTGGTGAGTCTCGGCTGTGGGGTGTCTGGGGCACTGCAGATTGCAGAGCAGCACCTCTGGCCCCTGCCCAGAACAGAGCCAAAAGGCCCAAGGGGCAAAATCCCTCTGGCTGAGAACCACCAGGCTGAGGAGGGGGCAAGGGCTTTCCCACACTACATTCTGTGTCCCCCAGAGACTTGTCCCACTCAGCCCCAGACAGGCAGCCCAGCCAGGGCAATCCTCTCTGCCACCCAGATGTGACAAGAGCCGGCATCAGCCAGGGAGTCAGGGGCAGAGTCAGGCTGGGCCTTGAGCCTACCTTGGGAGACAGTGTAAGGGGCAAGGGCTACACAGCCTCGGACAGGGTCCCACTTTCCCTAGACCCCGTACCCGACAGGGCCTGCACAGTGAGGGGCCTGTCCCGCCGCTGGCCGCAGAAGGCAGCAATGAGGCTGCGGTCCGACTGCACGACGCCAGTATCCAGGAAGCGCGGGAATCCATCAAAGGCCAGGACGTAGCTCAGCTGGAGGTGGAGGGCACAGAATGAAGGTTCAGGGGACAGCAGAGGTGAGGAAGAGGGATGTGTGGGGTCCAGGAGGAGGAGGAGGAGCTCAAGAGGGGAAGACACTCTGAGCCCAGGAAAATGGGCCGTCTGAAACTTCCGGACATAGAGTCACACTGCGGCCACCATCCCCCTCCTGTGTTCACAGCAGACACGGCTCAGGGATCAGGCACTCTCGCACAGAGCCTCTCTCTCAACACATAGCTCCTGGCGGCCACAACCTACCAGTCGGAGTTGACCCACACACGACAAATACCAAGCACACCTGGACTGGGGCGTGGGAGGCCCAGGAAACAGGTGATTTGGGGAACGGGAGGGTCTGTGGGCTCCGGAATGAAGGTCTGTTATCTGAAGACGACAGCTTAAAGTTTGGAGGATAAAGGAACAGGGATGCGGGGTCAGGGTCCGTCTGCGGATTCGGACTGGGCAGGGGAGACATGGGCCTGAACCCTGGTGCCCTCGGTACTCACCGTGCAGGGGGTGCTGCTGTCGGGGGAGAAGGTGAGGGTGAGTGGGGGACAGAGGGTCCCAGGGGCACAGGGCTGCAGCAACTCGGTGGCTGAGACAACCCACACACAGTAGGACAGACCCAGCCCGGCTCTCGCTGCCCTGCCCCCTGGAGGCAGCAGCCCCCCAACCCGGCGTGAGCCCAGCGCCACTGAGGACACGTTGGTGAGGAGGGCACGACCCCCACACTCCCGGAAACAGGAGCCACCAGCCCTGGGTAGATGGAGGAGAGAGCAAGAGCATCAGACGGGTCCCGTCCTGTCCCATCCCATCCCTAATCCTCCCCCGGCCCTCCTGGCGGGCCCCTGGCTCACCGGGGGTCCCCATAGTAGCCAGGGGAGCAGAGCTGGCAGTGGGCACCTTCAGTGTGGTCCTGGCAGAAGCAGAGCCCGCTGAGGTTGTCACAGTGGCCACGGCGCGGGTCTCCATGCCCATTGCACTGGCACGGCCGGCAGCCACCCGAGCCCGTGGCATTGCCAAAGCTGCCGGGCCGGCACCGCTCACAGCGCTCCCCCCACGTCCAGTCTGTGGAGGCCCGGGGCAGGCAGGACACGGAGTCAGGTCAAGGGCAAGAGGAGCCCTACAATGCTCAGCCGATCCCTGACCCCACACAGCTGCTCCAGACCACGGTGACTGGGGGAACCCAGACTGGGGAGGTACTGCACACCCCCAGAGGGGAGACCAAGCCCCCACCAAAGACATGGGTGGCACTGAAACCGTGTGGGGTCTGGAGCAGGCCATGGGGCAGGAGGAGCACTAGCTGGGTTGGGGGACCCAGAAGCCCAGGCAGAGGAAGGACACTAGAGCCCTGAGGAGGGTCTCTGAGGCCAGCCCCGGGAGTCAAGGAGGAGGCCGCTCACCCTGGCACTCATCACAGAAGCCAGGCCCCCGCCTGCGGCAGTGGCTGTGGAAGTTGCAGCCACAGTCCCGGGAGCAACGGGGCACAGGAGGTCCTGGGGCAGGTGTGGGCGGGGGCAGGTCCGACGTCCAGCCCAGGTCACACACACAGGTGAAGTCGGGGGGACCGCTACACACACCATGGCCACAGTCTTCCAGGCACCTGAGAGCATGGTGGGGGCAAGACTAGCTGGGCCAGAGTACCCAAGCCACACCCACCTCCCGCCCCAGTCCGCCCCCTCCTCTCCACAACAACGCCATCCCAGGCCATCGCCTGTTCTCCCCGCTGCCACCCGTCCGGGACTCTGTGGGCGTCCCACGTGGTAACTCCTGTCTCTATGGTAACCACATGTCACCACCAGGGATCTGCTCTCTTTGAAAATCCCTTTCAACTCGATCCTCCTCCATCTCCATGGCAACGCAGAAGACTGTGGCTTGCAGTCCAGGAGTGACCCGTCTCCACAGTAACTAGTGCTACACTGGAGACCCCGTCACTCTAATGAGGGCCTAACCCCCAAGGTAAAGCCCCCTGGCTCACAGGGATGCTGGTTCCCCAGGGAGGCACCCCAGCACCACAATGGCTTCCTCCCTCCGTCTACAAGTGCCCCAGCCCCAGGGCGACATCTCCATGGAAATCCCTCCCAGCTCACGTGCGGTTGCAGTAGGTGACGCCATCACCCTGGTAGCCTCGCTGGCAGTGACACTCGTAGCTGAGGGGTGTGTTCAGGCAGCTTGCCCGCAGGTGGCACCGCGCCAGGCCGAGACGACACTCATCCACGTCAGGACAGCGGGCATACGCCCAGCGGGCAGGGAGGGCCGCCGACAGCCCCAGGCCTTCCCCCACCCACAGGGAGCAGTTTCCCCCACCCAGTGGCCCTGAGAAGTCTCCCTGGAGGCACCTGGGGGGGTGGGAGGTTGGGGACAGAGGAGAGGGAGGGAACAGGGAGATGATAAAGAATTGAGAGATTGAGACAGACAGAAAGGGACCAATCAGAGAAAGAGAAACAGGCATATGAATATGGACAGAAAGACACAGCAGAAATGAAGGAGAGACAAAGAAACCCAGCCAGAGGAATCCGACAGGAGGAATTGTGACAAGCAACCAGGGGATGGGAGAGACATACAGGAAAATAGTTAATGGGAGAGAGAAGGAAAGACAGAAACAGAAAGACAAGGATGAACGATGAGAAGAAACCAGTCACAGAGACAGGGAGAGGGTGGAGATGGAGAAGAGAGAGGGAAAGGGAAGAAACAGAGACAATCAGCCATTAGAATCAGAGTGGGAGAGAGCCCCACACCCTGCCCATACACCAGCCCTCCAGCCTTGTGGTCCCGGCCTCACCGGCCCAGCGTGGGGTTGTCCTCGTTGCCACACCAGCCGCACTCGTGGCTCTGCAGACACTCGTGGCAGGTCAGGAAGCGGTCACAGCTCCGGCACCGAGGCTCCGAGTGCACACTGTGGGGCGACAGGTGTGGGTGGGGGTGTCCGAGCCCTACCCACCGCGCCCTGCCCTTCTCTCTGTGAGCCTCACCCCCCTGCCCAGACCACACCTGTCATCCCAGCCGCGGCAGCCCCCATGCGGGTAGCGGGCCAGATAGGCCGCGAACAAGAAACAGGTATGCGTGGACTGGCACCAGGCGCACTGGCTGGAGTTGGCAAGACAGTCGTCACAGGTCAGGCGCCTGGGGGTGGGGAGCAGGGGCAGGTCAAATTGTGCACCAGCTCCCCCAAGCTCCCTACATCCCCACTCCCTGGGCCCAGGTGGCTCACTGGCTGCAGAGTGGGGGACACTCCTCTGGGCTCTTCAGGGCACCCCGACTCCGGCCCCGCCGGCTGCATGCGGCATCCCCTTTGCGGCTGGTGCTCTGATGCCACTCGCAGAAGGAGTCCTGGGGAATTAAAGAAGGAGTTAGAGCCCAGCTTAGCCATCTACCTCGGGATCCATAAGCAGCTGCTTCCCTCACCTGCCCCACCCCACAGACCACCCCTCCAAGCCCCCTTCCCTCCCCCGCTGCCTGTCTCTCCAGACTTCCTCCTTCAGCCAATGGCATCCATGGGATCTGCCTTCCCAGCATCCACCTCCTTTTGAGGCAAAGAACCCCTGTGTCTGGTCCAGTTGCAGCTGATGGATCCTTAAGCCCCAGAGGTAGATAAGGGGCCACAACTCCCGCCCCTCTACCCCAGCCTCCCAGATGGTTCTGAGAACTGGCACAAGACCCAACCAGAGCCAACAAAACCTGCTTCTGGGACTTCCGCTGAGCTGGGGGCGAAAGGGGGGGTGGGGACAGAAAGGTGCTCTCTCTTACTTGGGACTTGGGGGTGGGTAAGGAGGGGGATGAAAGTCTGAGGCCCTTGTGGTTCCCTTGCCTCTCCCAAGAAGTGAACATCCAAGGGAAGCGAGGATATAGGATGGAGAAGGTGGACGCCGACGACACTGCCTAAACCACACACCTAAAGACCTATCTCTGGGCTCTGGGGCCCGAGCCCATAAAGGCCCCTCCGGTAAAAAGGTGCTGAGGTTTTCTCACCCTTACAACTGCGAGAGTCCTGACTGCCAGGAGCCCACTCTCTAGCCCCTCTCCTCTGCTCCCCACCTGGCTCTCACCTGCAGATCAAGGACAATGGCCCACCTGTCTCCCCCCACTGTACACAAGGGACCCCTTGGATGCCAGTGCCAATTCCAGCGGGCTCACCCCCGCCCCCACCCCTGGTCGCCTAATTCGGCTGCCTTGACCCTGAGACTTCCCCTCCATGGCCTGGCAGGCACCTGAGTGCAGGCATGACAGTCTCGGTGCTCCTCGCAGAGCGGGCAGAGGGCAGGCACCAGCACCAGCAGGGACCCGCCGGCCCAGTCGTCCCCGCAGTGGGCCCCGCTCTGGCGTAGGTGGCAGGAGGCGCTGCTCAGGCACCAGCCACAGCCCTGGTCTGCCAAGCATCCCAGGCAGGAGGAGTAGGAGGAACAGGCTGAAGAGCGGTAGGGCTCCAGGAAGAAGAAGGAGATCTCCTGGGGGAAGGGCTCACGTGAGGGCCAGGGGTCCACCCAGGGCGGGAGCTGAGGGCCGCGGTAGGGGTCAGGGTTGAGCGCTGAACACTTAAGTGTTCAGAGACAAGGTCAAGAACTCAAGCATGTGGAAAGTCAGGCTTTAGGAGGAGAAGACAAAAGGGGATTGGGGTTTGAGAGCATCCAGATGAGGGAGCAGAGCACAGAGGGCAGAAGTCAGAGAAAGTGGAGTAAGAGATATGGGCAGGGGGTCAGAATGTGAGATCAGGTCAGAGTCTGAGGGTCAGAGGTTGGTGTCTGGAGGGCTCCAGGTGAGGCCCAGAGGTCAAGAGTCAGGGAGTGGGAGGTTAGGTCAGGAGAGTTAGAATTTGCAGCCTGGGGTTCAGAAAGCTCCAGGGGTCTGAGGCCCGGGCAAAAGTACTCACGCTGCCACCTGGCACACCAGTCCGGTCCCACAGCAGAGTGAGTTCGCTGTGCCCAGGGCCTGCTGAGCCATTGAGCTGGCCCTGGATCTCCACTGCGTACTTGTGGCCCCGGCCAGGCAGCGGGAAGAGGCGAGCAGACCCTGGGCGCTGCAGCCGCCTCGTCTCCTTCTCCTGCTGAGCAACCCAGCGCCCCACCTCCTCCTGGGTACAGGTGAGGGACAGATACGGGGGTCAGAACGTTCCAGCTGACCCAACCCCTGAAACCTCCAAGAGCCCCAAACCCACCTCACCTCCGTCCTGGGAAGAGGAAGAGGGCTTCAGAGATCCTTAGACCCCCAAGAACCTCTGAGAACCCTCAACTAACCCCACTACCATCACCCATGGCCTCTTTGGGGGCGTTTGACTTGGTAACTCAGACCTTCCACACCTTCTTCAAAATTCCTTCCCAATTCCATTCATAACTGAAAGCCCCAGGGCACTCCCTCCACTAAGGATATGTCCCATGCCTCTGATTTCTCCCCAGCCCCTCCCTGCACTATATACCCCACTCCCCATATTTGCTACTAACAGCCCCCTGAATGGTCAGGCACCCTTACCATGTTCTCCGTGTCAGGACCCCGGGCCATCCGAGCCACGACGTGCAGACGCTGGGCCCGGGCCCACACAGCTACATCCTCAGCCCCCGCCCCTCCGGGCCCTCCGGGCAGCAGGGGATGGATGAAGCCACGGTAGACCAGGGACACATCGGTCTCTGGGCTGGGCGTCAGGGTGATAGTTGTACTGCGGACGATCAAGACCTGGGCCCGCCGGGGAGGAAGGTATGCGTGAGTGCCTCTCCGAGTGGCCCCATGGTGGCCACACCTCTCAGGCAAACATCAGAACCAGAAAAAAATCAGGCACCCCAACTTCCTTCCCTCTTGCATCAAATGAGAGACCGAGGCCAGGGGCACTCGGGAGTCAGTACTCCAACTTGGACAATAGATAGCACGGTCCCGGCCCCCCCGCTCATCACCTCCTTCATCAAACTCCGAGACCCCAGACCTTTCAAGAGCTTCTTCCCCAACAGTCCACCTTTCTACTTTCCACCAAAGCCCTTAAGAGTCCACGCTATTTTAAAAAGTCCCTGAACTACAGGGTTCATAGAAATTTCCAAATTGGTGAACACAGCCCATGCCAGCCCATGCCAGCAGGGGGGTCACACCCTAGCTCCTGTGAACTCCCAGACCCTAGCTCTATATGGGGACAGAGCGCCTTTGCTCACGAACCTTCCAGACCTCACCCTATGTAACATGTTCTTGGTTATATAATAATAAACCAGCACACGAGTTTTTTTAAAAAAAAAGAGAGAATCCAGATCCAACATTCAAAGTGACAGACATACTACATGATTTATTCGCATGCATTTTATAATCATTTTATAAGTGCAAAAGAATGGAATAAGCCAAGTATTCGTCAACAAAGGACTACTTAAGGAAACTATAGCACTACAGCTCTAGAATCTAAATTGGAGTATTACAAAACTCTTAAAAAAAAAAAATTGAGGGTGTTTCCTAAGTTCTAAGAAGCTTGCCAGGACATGTTAAAAAACAGAAGTGGGGGCGCCTGGGTGGCTCAGTGGGTTAAGCCGCTGCCTTCGGCTCAGGTCATGATCTCAGGGTCCTGGGATCGAGTCCCACATCGGGCTCTCTGCTCAGCAGGGAGTCTGCTTCCTCCTCTCTCTCTCTCTGTCTGCCTCTCTGCCTACTTGTGATCTCTGTCTGTCAAATAAACAAATAAAATATTTAAAAAAAAAAAAAAAAAAACAGAAGTGGCGCAGTGCCTGGGTGGCTCAGTGGGTTAAAACCTCACCTTTGGCTCAGGTCATGGTCCCAGAGTCCTGGGATTGAGCCCCACATCAGGCTCTCTGCTCAGCAGGGAGCCTGCTTCCCCTTCTCTGTTTGTCTGCTCTCTGCTTACTTGTGATCTCTGTCTGCCAACTAAATAAATAAAATCTTTAAAAAAAAAAAATAGAAGTGGCAGTGTAGTGAGACTGGAATATTACTTTTGGGGGAAGAAAAATAATAATAATTAGGGGTGCCTGGGTGGCTCAGTCGTTAAGTGTCTGCCTTCAGCTTAGGTCTGATCCCAGGGCCCCAGGATCGAGCCCCACGTCGGGCTCCCTGCTTGGCGGGAAGCCTGCTTCTCCCTCTCCCATTCCCCCACGTGTGTTCCCTCTCTCGCTCTATCAAATAAATAAATAAAATATTTAAAAAAAAAAAAAGAATTAAATGTCACATGTGCATGTATCTGAATAAGCAGACCTACAAGGATATAAAAGAAATCCCAGATGATCTTCTGGAGAGACTCAGGGTGACATCGAGTTGGGGGGATGCTGGGGACAGCTACACGACATACGAGAGTTGGCAAATCCACAGTTAGCGGATTGCCAACGACAAATCACTAAAAGGTTAGCAGTTGCCAGGGGCTGGAGGAGAGGGGGAACAGAGAGGGATTACTTAATGGATCTGGAGTTTCTTTATGGGGTAACGAGCATGTTCTAGAACTAGGTGATGATCGCACAATACTGTGAATGTGCTTCATGTTGCTGATGGTAAATTTCATGTGATGTGTGTTTTAGCACAATTTAAAAAACTCTTATGATGGGGCACCTGAGTGGCTCTGTCAGTTAAGCATCTGCCTTCGGCTCAGGTCATGATCCCAGGGTCCTGGGATCCAACCCTGCATCAGGCTCTCTGCTCAGCAGGGAGCCTGCTTCCTCCTCTCTCTCTCTCTCTCTGCCTACCTCTCTGCCTACTTGTGATCTCTCTCTGTCAAATAAATAAACAAACTCTTTAAAAAAAAAAAAAAACCTCTTATGCAATAAGGAAGATCAAACCCTTGAATGTAAAGGCTTATTATGAAACCACAAGATTGGTATAGAACCATTTGAACAATGAAAACCCCAGGACCACACACTGGGCCCCATCCCCTGGCTCCCCACCTTGTCAGGCTGGGAGGCATTGGGTGGCTGCTGGAAAGTGAGCAGGTGCAGGCCAGGCAGGAAGCTCTGGGTGATGCAGGCCTCCAGGGATGTGACAAAGACAGGCACAGGCCCCCACCAGCCCACGGTGCCCGAGATCTGCTCCCCTCGGCAGCGGGCCTGCTCTGTGAGGACAGGAGGAGGGCAGGAATGGCAGTCAGTGTGGGGTGCTGCACCGCTCCATCCCACACCACCCTTGCATACTCACCAGGCCGGGGGAGGCAGCTTTCATTATGCACACACCAGCCCAGGGAGCCAGGCCCCCGGGGAGGAGCTGTGGGGCTGCTGAAGGCCAGGCAGGCCTGGCAGTCACCCAGAAGGCGACCCAGGCCCAGGCAGCTGGCAGCTGGACACTGCAGGGAAGGGAGGGACAGGGGTTACTGTCCACGGGGGCTTCACGGGGACCTGGGAAGTGCTGCAGGTTCAAGAGTCACAGGGTAGAAAGCGGCAGGCAATCGGAGAAGGGAACTGAAAATGAACTGGAATGAGAAAGATCGAGTGGACAGGACCTAGGGGCTCTGCAGGGTTGTAAGTTCAAAAGGATCAGGATGGGCCAGAGGTTCAGGGGTCAGAGGTCAGGAGTGCCAAGGTTCGTGTGAAAACAAGTCTCCCAAATGGAAGAAAGTCCTCTACTGGGTTTCGACAGAGGGAGACACTGAGGGTCGAGTCTCCATGCGAGGAGAAAGAGCACTGGGATGGTCACTCACAGCCCCAGAGGGAGTCCCAGGAGGTGGCGCAGCTTGGCAGGCCCCCTGACACCAGCTGCACTCAGGGTCACGGGAGCAGACGCTGTGGTCCGTGTACATGGAGCAATAGTCTAAGTGGTACTGCAGAGACACGGGGGTGGGGGGCGCTCCTCAGACTGGGAGCCTGCTCCCTCATACCCACCTTGATGATCCCAGGGAACCCCAACTGCTTGACACCTTAAGGACCCCTATCCACTCTGCCCTCAGCCCCAGGGACCCCCAGTCCTTCTCCCAGGCACCCACCCCAACTTGCTCCCACCTCCCTGGGAACCATGCCTCCTCCCAGTTCCCCCCCACCCCAAGCAGCCACCCTCTCCCTATCTCCCCAGTGCTCACGTCCGGAGCAGGCGCCTGGAACACAAAGGGAGGCACCTTGTAGGCCATCAAGTCCCCACGGGGCCGGCCACTGTACCCCCCAGCCACCAACAGGACGCTGCCTCCAAGCACAGCTGCTACATGTGAGTACCGCCCACTGGGAGGTGCTGCTCGGCCTAGAATACAGACACCCCACCCCCCACCAACCCAAGGACATGAGATTCCAACCAGTCTCCCAAGCTCATGGCTCCCTTGCCAGGAGGACTGTCCCAACTTTCTCATGCCCCAGTCCAGCCCCCGACTTCCTGCTTCAACTGAACGCGTCCCCACACCACTGCCCAGGACACCTTTTGATGACAGAGCCTGATCTTCGGAGTCAGAAAAACCTGGCTTCCATTCCTAGGTCTTCCACTTACTTGGGTTCAAATCACGGGTCCAACTAGCTGTGTGGCACTGAGTAGGAGAAGCAACTTCTCTTTATCTTGGTTTCCTCCTCTAGACATAGACCATCTTCCTGCCCTCAGGGAGCCATGAGGCAAGGCCGCTGGACTCTGACCTGGTTTTGTCTGGCATCAGCCTCCCACCCTGGGACAGCCTCTGATCGTCCTCTGGAAAACCACCCTCTCCCATCACAGTCCACAGGTCGAGTTGAGCTAACCCAGCCTCTAGCAGCACTGGGGTGTAGCCCAGGCCTGTCATGTCAGGGACTCATTCAGGAAGAGGACCTAATTCCTACGATTTTGGGGGAAAAGGCATGTGCTTCCTCCCTCTGGGCCTTTTAAAGGGGTAGTATATAGGCCCAGGGCTGCTGGCGACCATTTGCAAAAGACAAACCTGCCACAGACTGAAGCAAACTTGAAAGAGAACTAGCTGATGCCAACCTGTGAACTTCCAGACCCAGGCCAGACTGAAGCCAGCTGTCACTCAAGAGAGCTAAGAAACTTGGTTTTGCTCAAGCTGGTTGGGTTGGAGCCTGTCACTCAGAACTAGGAGTCCTAAGTGATGGGTAAATGGTCGGTGACCAACAGAAGAGCCTTGGATTCGAGGCCTTGAATGCCAGGCCAAGGCTTTATTCCTGATGGTCAAACAGGGTTCCATGGGGAACCCTTCACTCAGCCTACCCCTTAAATGTCAATGTCCCTTCCTTATGACTTTCTCTGTCCTTGCTCTTCTGTCCAGTGGAGCAGGGAGAGGAGATGGGTCTCCTGAAGTCCACAGCGCCCTGAAATGATATGCCCGGTTTGTGTGTACAAGTGTCTTTCCGAGCTCAGGACCTGTGGCTTCCTTCTGATTCCCTAAGCAGTCTGATTTAAGGAGTTTGAAAGGTTCTTCCACACCCCCTTCTTGGCACCTTCATAAAGTCAACATACTGAGCCCTTGGCTAGGCAGTCTTCCTTCTTCGTGCCATCTCAACTGCTCTCACGACAGCCCAGTGGTTTAAGTGCTACTGTCATTCCCGTTTTACAGATGGGCAAGTTGAGGCACAGAGAGATTAAATGATATTTTTGTACAAATGGTTGCCTGGGGCCAGCCATCCTGGTTCTGCCACTTGCCCACTCTATGACCTTGAAAACGTCAAACACAGGCGGTTCCCTGGGGCAGCTGGAAATGGACAAAAGCTGGCTGGAGCCTAGACCAATGCTCTGGGGCCAGCCTCCCATCTCCATGGCAACTGAGGCCCCACGCTGCCCCCAGCATGGGCTGGCCTCCAGAGCCCAGCTCCAACAGCACATCTGGCTCACCCTACGAGCACCAACATGGTTCCTGCCCAAAGCCCAGTTTCACTGTCAGGGAGGTGTGACTCTCAGGAAAACAGAGGGGGCCACTCACCCTCAGGGGTTCCTGGGGGGGCGAGCTCGGCCCCCGACACCCACTGATGACAGCCAAGGTGGTAGAAGAAGAGGCCATCTTCATAGCACTTCTCCTCCTGATAATGGGTGTGCACATTGCCCCCTGGGAAAGGAGGAAAGGGGCACAGCTGGCAAGCCTGGCGAAGGTGGGGACCCTCAGGCAGGGAGCCTCAGCTCAGTGTGGGCGTGAGGCCCTGGCAGGCAGGCAGGCAGGACCAGGGAGCCTCCTCACCATAGACCACCATGTAGTTCCCCAGGACACTGGCTGTGTGGAAGGCTCTCTCCCGTGGGCCCTGAAGCCCATCCCGGCCCTTCAGGGTGGTCCACACGCGCTGATCCACGTGAAAGAGCTCAGTGGAGTTCACCCGCACAGAGAACCTATTGGTAGGAGCAGAGGAGGGCCTCAGGGCAGGAAGGGCTTCTCTCCCTTCTCCAGGCTCTCAAGAGCCCCATGATGGGTCAGGGTGAGACTGTCGTGATGAGGTTTATGTCCTCACCCGCCTCCCAGTGGACAGGACCTGGGTCTGGTCATCTCTGGATTCTGCATATCATCTAGCCAGGGCTGGCCTTGACCCAGCAGGGCGTAGATGAGCAGACAGATGGGTGGGAGAATGTGGGAAGTAAGTGGCCAAGAGACTGAATGAAGGGTTAGAGAGTCAGATTTGCAGATGAGCAAATAAAAGAACGAGTGAACTAGGGAATGACCTAAGGAAGGAAGGCCCGGATGACTGAGAAAGTCCATCAATGGGCAAACACCACTAAAGACTGAAGACCCAGGTGACCAGGCCAGGCTTGGCCCTGCAGAGCAGGTCACTCACCTAGCAGTGGAGGGCCGGTGTCCACCGTGAACCAGCAAGGTGCGTGAGGGCGCGTGGAACACCATGGAGTGGCCAGTGGCGGCAGGGGGCCGCCCGCCAGCCGGAATCACCTGCTCCCAGTAGCCTCCACTGGTGCCATCGAGGCGAAAACGGAAGAGGCCAGAGGAGAAGAGGTCGTGCTGCGTGCGGCCACCGGACACATAGAGCCAGACATCGTCCACCAGGGCAGCTGCATGACCTGCCAGGCCTGGTGGCCCTGAGGAACCCAAGGCAGGTGGTGCAAGGAGCTCCCAGTGGCCCCCGCCCAGTGGGTTAAAGGCCCACACGTCACTGGTGAGGGAGCCATCAGCCAGCTCGCCGCCCATGAGCACCAGGGCGCCGGCCCAGGCCACAGCCACGTGGGAGTGCCGGGCAGCCTGTAGGCAAGAGACCGGGAGACAGGATGGTGACACAGAGTGACAAGAAAGCCAACCAGAGAGAGAGAGAGATGTAGAGACACAGAGAAAAACAGAAATACACAAAGAGAGAAAGGAAGACAGACCCAGCAAGACAGACACAAGCAAAGAAAAACAAATTTAAAAAAAAAAAAAAAAAAGGAGGCTGGGGGGTAGGGATAGGGGATAGGGGAAATGGCAGAGAAAAGCAGAGGGAAAGACAGACTGATAGACAGCCCAGAGGAGACACAGAGACCAAGAGAGAGCAGAAGACCAATGCGCAGAAACAAAAATGGAAAGAGAAACCAAGAGAAAGAGACAGGAGATTCACAGAAGAGTAAGATGCAAAAAAGGAGATACAGGAAGCAAAAAAGAAAGCCAAACGTAGAAAAGCGGCACTGGGAGGATGACGTGGGCCTGTATCAAGCAGCAAGGCTGAGGGCGTATGGGGTGGTGGGGTCGCTCTAGGGTGCCCTAGCTGGGGCTGCCGGAGTGGACAGGCGCCTCCGAGGGGGGAGGGGGAGTCAAGCAGCCTGGGGGTGGAGGGCAGCAGGGATTCATACCGGGGCAGGACTCAGGTCCCAGCGCTCCCAGGTGTTGGCAGAGAAGTTGTATAGGACCAGGTCCCCCAGAGCGCTGTTGAGGTCCTGGCCTGTTGAGGGACAGATGGGCTCAGGCCCTGGCCACAGGCCGCCAGACCCCAGATGCGTGCCCCATCAGCTCACCTCCGAAAATGGCCAGCAGCCCTGGTGGGGACAGGAAGGCACCAGCCGCACCAATCCGGGCTGAGAAGGTGGGGTCCTCGGCACTCACATTGTGCCACCAGCCAGCTCCCTGGTTCTCCCATAGGTGCAGGTCACAGGCGCGTCCCAGGAAGCCAGGCTCACAGCGGCATGGTCCCAGAGGCTGGAGGGGGACGGGCACACAAAGGCAAGGATGGAGAGAGAAAGAGAGAGAGAAAGGGGGAGGAGAGATGAAGCGGGGGGGGGGGGGGGGCACACGGGACCGAAAGGGAGAAGGAAAAAGGTGGACAGGAAAGGAGAGATGGAGTAACAGCCAGGAAGGAGACAGGCCAACAGACAGAGGAAGAAAGGGACATAGAGACACAACCAGAGAGAAGCAGAGAGGTAGGAAAAAGCAGACAGACCATCAAGAAAAGGGAATGGGAACGACAGAAGGCCCTGGAGAGGAAAATGAGGACAGAGAGCAAGAGAGACTGGAGGAGAAGGCAGCGGTGAGGGCAAGGTCAGCCTAGGCTGGACGACCTCAGTCTGGGGAGGTGAAGGCAGGAGGGCTCAAGATGTGATCTAGTCCCAAGGCTGTGTGTGCATGGCTGAGGCACAAGGTCAGTGGTCAGCAGGCAGAAGTCAGGGCTGGGGGCCCAAGGCCAGAAAAAGTGACTGGGTGGGATGATGGAGTCTGGCAGGCAAGGGGAAGGCAGGTAGGTTCACCGGCGAAAGGTAGGTTACAGGCAGGAAGGGTGGACACAGGCACAGGAGGGGTCCCAGATGAAGGCAAGGCGGGGCTGGAGGGCAGATGGGAGTGGGGTCTGGGAGGAGAGGGGAGTCCTGAGGGTGACAGCAGGGTCCTAAGCAGGGATGGCTGTCCTGGAAGGGGCCAGGGAGTTTCAGGCAGGGGCACATGGAGCAGTAGGTGTGGTCACCTGGGGGCGGGGGACACACAGCTGGGGACAGGCTCACCGAGGCGCAGGTGCCGTGGCTGCCGCAGTAGGCTGAACACTCCTGCAGGCTGCAGTCAGGGCCCCCCCAGCCAGGCTCGCAGGCACACACCCCAGGGGCCCGGCACTGCCCACGGCTGCTGCAGCCCCCAGGGCACAGGGAGAAGCGGAAGGAGGCATTGAATCCCAGAAGGTTGTAGTTGGCGTCGCTGAAGAGATGCAGCAGCATCTGCAGGCACAAGATGGGCACGGCTGCAGGGGCTCCGGGGACTGGACTGGGGGGTGGGCTGCTCCCATCCCCACCCCACCCCACCCCACCCGGCGCGTCCCTGCCTCCTTTCTTGGGTCTCTCTCCACCCTTCTTTGCTGCCAACTCTCTCTTGCTGGGTCTCTGCCCCTCCCCCTCTTTTGTTTTCTTCTGTGTATCGAACCCCCTTCCTCCAAAGTCCACCCAGAACTCCAGCCAGAGACCCCCACCAACCGGCCCCACCAACCTTGCCTGAGGAGGCCTCGATGGGTGGAGGCCGAGTGCTCCCACTCAGACTGGCAAGCAGGGGCCCTCGGGGAGAGTCCCCATCATACACGAACAGGTAGTCGTAAGTGCATTCCGTGTCCAGGAAAAGGAAGTCCAGCAGGATCCGGTGCTGGGGGCTTGGGGCTGGGCAGGGAGAGTAGAGGGTGCTGGGCTCAGATGTGGACCCTCTTCCTGTGCCTCCATGTACCCCATCCCAAAATACCAAGGACTGCCTGGTGATGTTGAAGGCCCAAAGATAAGTCAGACCTGAGCTCTGCCTTCAAGGGGCCCCCTGGTCTCAACAGCCCAGAGAGACCAGAGCAGTGACAGCCAGGGAGATGGGGGCCAGAGAAGGAATTACAGTGTCAGCCCCAGAAAGGACTCCTGAGACCAGGCTGAACACCTCCCACCACTCCGGCGGCCAAGCTGAAGGGCCCCAGAAAGAACCCAACCCCAGGGGTTCATACAGAGCTGTAAGCCTCCGACACTAAGCCTGAGGGGCAGGGAAGAGGCCAGTTTCTTCCCCCTGGATGGGCCAAACCTTGGAGTACCACAGCTCCTCTCCCCACCTCCCCAGGTCTCCGCTCGGTTTCTTGTAGTAGCTAAAGGCACAGACTTGAGCCAGCCTGCCTGGGCTCACTTCCTGGCTCTGCCACTTACTAGCTACTAGCTGTGTGGCCTCGGGCAAGTCTCCTAACCTCTCTGAATCTGTTTCTCCATCTGGGAAGTAGAGTTGTAACAGTCCTAAGGCTGACTGAAACTTCTTGGCCGCTCCCATCAAGAGGGGAGGGCTGATTCCTCGCTCCCTGTACCTTGGGAAGACCCTCCAAGAGACTAGCGTGACCGACACACAGCAGCAAAGTGGACATTCTGGCCCTTGCACGGCTGGATCAGAGAAGCCTCGCAGCTTCTACCTGGACATCCTAGAATGCTCCTTCTCAGAACACAGCTGTCAAGCTCCGAAAAGCCAAAGCCACATGGGGTGGGTGGAGGGGCGCGGGCCAGCGTCCCACCTGACAACCCCAGCCAGCAACCACCAGCCCCTCGAGGGAGCTTTCATTGACGTCTGGCCCAGGTGAGTGTTCAGATGACCGCAGTCCCAGCGGACGTCCAGCTAGGACCACAGGAGAGGCCTAGCCCTCCATAACCCCCATCCCACATCTTACACTGGGGGCTCGGGAAACTAGACCTGGGTTCCTGCTCCACTCCTGACCTGTTGGGGGACACTGGGCCAGCCCCTTCCCCGATGTCCCTCAGCACACTCCCCTGCGTACTAGAGATGCTCACACACCACTCACTAGCCGTGTGATCTTGGGCTGGTTCCACGGGCTCTCTGAGCCTCGGTTTCCTTTACGTAAAATGGAGATACTCTCCCCACCCACCAAGGCTGATGGGAAGATTCAAGATGGTGACTCCAGGCCTCACTGTCTCTTCCCAGGCTCATTGATTCAGCCTCCTCCCTGGCCTCCCGTCTTGCCCTGACAACGGTCCCTGAGAGACTGTCCCCACTTGGCATCTGGTTCTGGCCCTACCCTGTTCAAAAGCCCTCCATGGCTGGGGTACCTGGATGGCTTAGTTGTTATGTGTCTCAGGTCACGACCTCAGCTAAGCGTGGAGCCTGCTTGAAGATTCTCTCTCTCTGGTTCTGCTCTTGGTTTTGGCACCAAAAAAAAAAAAAAGGATTCTCTCTCCCTCTACCCCTCCTTCTCCTGCACTTGCTCACATGCTCTCTTAAAAAATAAATAAATAGGGTGCCTGGGTGGCTCAGTGGATTAAGCCGCTGCCTTCGGCTCAGGTCATGATCTCAGGGTCCTGGGATCCAGTCCCACATTGGGCTCTCTGCTCAGCAGGGAGCCTGCTTCCTCCTCTCTCTCTCTGCCTACTTGTGATCTCTCTCTGTCAAATAAATAAATAAAATCTTTAAAAAAAAAAAACAAAATAAAGGGTGCCTGGGTGGCTCAGTGGGTTAAGCCGCTGCCTTCGGCTCAGGTCATGATCTCAGGGTCCTGGGATCGAGTCCCACATCGGGCTCTCTGCTCAGCAGGGAGCCTGCTTCCTCCTCTCTCTCTCCTACCTCTCTGCCTACTTGTGATCTCTCTCTGTCAAATAAATAAATAAAATCTTTAAAAAAA
>NC_081573.1:10090368-10132235 GCF_022355385.1 Mustela nigripes | reverse complement strand
TAAAAATAATAAAAATAAAATAAAATAAAATAAAATAAATAAATAAAATAAAGCCCTCCATGGCTCCCCACCATCCCCAGAACAAAGCCCAGCTCCCTAACCTGGAGTCTGAAGTCTCATTTGTCTCACGTCAGCTTACTCCTTGTAACTCCATCAGGAGCTGGGCCTTTGCACAAGCCTCTCTCTCTGGAGCACTTACTCCCTTGGTAAGAGCAAACTCCTCCAGGAAGCCTTCCCTGATGCCCCCCCCCCCACTACTAGGTTAGGTGCCTATCTTGGGGGCTCTCGCTTTCCATTATAACCTTCATTTCTCTGCGCCAGGACCACCTATGTCTGCGTCTGTATCCTCTGCAGCCAAGGAGGCCCATGGGGCAGGGCCTAGGCCTAACTCATCTTGGGGTCCCTCCCTGACATTAACCCACACAGTGCCTGCCACTGAGTGAGGGCTCAAGAAATGCTGGATGAAGGACTGAAGAACCACACAAAAGAAAGAATACTGAAGGGCGCCTGGGTGGCTCTGTTGGTTAAGCCACCGCCTTTGGCTCAGGTCATGATCCCAGAGTCCTGGGATTGAGTCCCATATTGGGCTTCCCCTGCTCTGCAGGGAGCCTACTTCTTCCTCTCCCTCAGCCTCTCTCCCTGCTGTGCTCTCTCTCTCTGCCAAATAAATAAATAAAATCTAAAAAAAAAAAAGAAAGAAAGAAAGAAAGCTGGCTGAAGTTGGCAGCTCTCCTTCCAGAATCCCCAGGAACATCACACAGACCCAAACCATGGTCTGGGGAATGAAGAAGAACCACTGCACCAGACCAGGCAACCAGACCTCCCAGAATCTTGCCAGCCTCAACCAAAATATAAAGCTCAGTTCCCAGAATCACAACAAGTACATCTTTGTCAAGGGCATGCCAGAAGCCAGCTCACTATCTGCTTTCTCCAAGGTCCTCCCTAAGTTCAAGATCTCCTGCTTCCACCCAACACAGACTCCACCCCATGTACCCCTGGACAGAGGTTCAACCCCAAAACTCCCTGCTTTTCATTTTCTTTTTAGATTTATTTATTTGAGAGAGAGAGAACATGTGCGCACAGGGGTGAGGGGAATGCAGGGGGGAGGGGCAGAGGGGGAGGGAAAGAGAAACCCAAAGTAGATGCCATGCTGAGCTAAGTGAGGAGCCTGACTGGAGGCTCAATCTCACAACCCTGAGATCACAACCTGAGCTGAAACCAAGAGCTGGACGGTTAACCAGGTGTACCACCCAGGCACCCCAACCCCCTGCTTTTCAAAAGCAGAATGCCTCTTTATTCATGAGGATATTATGAGGACTGCCTACGATAAAGTGTGGATGTGGTACAAAAGGAAGTGGGTCAGTGCTTATTTTTTAAAAGATGGGGCAACATGCTGGTTCTCAAAGGTGACGGGCACTAGTAAGCATGGGAGATCAAGGAGGATCTGGAAGTCGCCCAGACTCCCTATTCCAACGTCCAGCCAGGTGGTCCCCAGATCTCACTAGTGAAACTTCCTAAACACCTCTCTGCTCTCGGCCCCTCTCCACCTCCTCCTCTCTTGCAGGATGAACATACCAAGTCTCTAGGCCAGCCCCCACCAGGCAGGTGGCTCTAAATCCTGCTCAAGATCCTTCTGTGGCTCCCCACCAATGCCAAGAGAAAAAGCCAAGTTGCTCAGCATCACATTGAAGGCCTTCCTTCCCCTGCTTGGGGCGTCCTCCATACCTCTCAGCCAGCAGTCTGATCAGACCAGAAAAACCTAGACATGGCTCCTGAGACACATCAGCCTCTCTTTGTCTTCGCAGAAGCTGTTCCTTTTTCTCACCCAGCAAACTCCTATGTATGCCTCAGAACCCTATCCAAGGGCTCCTCTTCTGTGACCCCCCTGGAGAATACTCTCATCCCCCTAGACCCATCTACCCAACCCCTCTACCTCCTTCTGTCTCAAGCCCTGAGCGTACTGTAGGAATAAAATCTGCAGCCAGCGTTACCATCCCCAACAAGGCTGGGGCTCCTTAAGGCCAAAGAATGATGTGAATATCAAACACATACCATACTTCCTATCCTGTGCCCACCCACACCCCCAGACAGGAATAGACCCCATGCTGGGGACAGACAAACTCATCCTCAAGAAACTGGCTTCATCCTTATTTCATACAACAGCCATGGGGACCTAAAGCATAAATCAGATCATGCCCTTCCCTGTTCAAAACCCTCCCACAACTTCCCAGTGTCCCCAAATAAAGACCAAGCTCTGCAGCCTGTAAAGGGAGACCATGCGTGATCTGGGACCTCACTCCTCTGGCTTTTGCCCACAACCTCCCCTCGGGTACTCTTACTACTCCTTGGATGCCAGCTCCTACATCCGCTGCCGAGAAGCCTTCCTGGACTTCTCCAGCCACTGCCTCTGGACTTCTCATGACACCTCCCTAGTGCCCTCAGGATACAGCTCAAAATCAGTCCTTCACCCTCTGGTTCACGGTTTGTCTTCCTATTTTTGTGTCCTAGCACAGATACGTATTCTGTGTCATAGCACAGATTTCTAGGTCCTCAAAAGTAGGCCTCCTGCTACCAGGCCTTTGCATGGGCTATACTCCTGGCCTAGGGGGGCCTTCTGTTCCCTCTTTCACATGCTTTTGGTCTTAGCTACAGGCCAAGCTAAATCAGACAGGGTTCCCACTCCTTGGGGGTGGGTCTGCTTCCCCCACTGGACCAGGAGCCCATAAGCGTAAGGATGGGGCCTTTGCACAGGCTGTTCCCTCTGGAATGCTCTTCCATCCTCCTGGCTGATTCCTGTCGGTCCTTTGGATCTCAGTTCAGACATCTCCTCCCCCAGGAAGCCCTCTCTCTTCTCCCAGCCCCCAGGCCAGCTACTTCCTCTGGCTCCCAAAGGCCCCTGGGGTTCCTCCATCACAGTTCCAACCACTCTAGGTTTTTACTGTCTATTCATGTGTTTGTCTTCCCCACTGGATTTTAAGCCCCAAGTCATCACAGGTTGCTAGGGTTGTCTTGGTCTCTGTTATGTCCCAGTAGCAAATATAATATCTGGCATGTAAATGACTAGGGGAAAAAAATGCCTTTACCGGACTACTTTAGAAATAACAACAGTATTACCCTAATACCATTTACTGTGTACTTACCATGTGCCAGGCACGTTAAGTAATGATCTCATTGAATTCCAACAACCCTATGAAGTCAGTACTAGTATGAATGCTACCTGGGAGGAGGGGAAGCTGGACCTCACAGAAAGGAAGCTGCAGTGGAACCCAAATTTGAAGCAGGTGGTTGGGCTAAGAGCCTAAGTTGCTAACAGTTATTCGGAATATCTCTCACTGATGCTCTTGGCTTGTAACTGTCCATCTGGGCCTGTGGGCAACTCCCCCACCAGGCTTCCAGGCGTCCCAGGGCAGGGCCCATGTTGGCTGCACTTCAGAGCAAAGGGCCCGGACCAGAACAGGGGTGTGGGAATGCGGTGAGTGGGGTTAAAGAGTGCACAAATAAATTAGCGAATGGGTGGGTGTGTGACCCACGCGGCCCCACTCACCCTCGATGAGCCACTCGCAATTGCCATTGACGCTGTAGTTGCCCGCACCATCCGTCACGAAGCCGGGCGCCTCCCGCAGCACTTGCCGCTGCCCCTTACAGTCCCCTGCCTGGGCCCCAGGGAACAGCGGCCCCAGCAGGGCCAAAGATAGAGCCAGAGCCACTGCCGGAGCCTTGCCCGGGGCCATCGCCTCTTCCCGCACGGACTCTGACAGACTGGGACAGGCCTTAAAGACCGGGGAGGACCCTGCCTGCGGCGGGAGGCCCTACAAATGTGACCTCTATAGACGGGACATGGTCTTGTAGACCACGGAGGTCCAGGAGTCGCAGACCCCTCGAAGGGAACCGCCGCTGTAGACGGGCTCTAGAAGCTACGGAAAGGCCCTATAGACCCATGTAAATGAGGTCGTTCCGGACGGGGCCCACCCCTAGGGACCGTGGAAGTCCCTTATAGTCACGGGTCCCCATAGGCTATCTGACCCCATAAACGGTGTCCAGCAGTTATAAACGCGGGCCACTGCAGGCCGAAACGGACCTTATATACGGATCGGTCCCCAGGGGGCGAAGGGCTCTACAGCCCGGCGGGGGCCTCCAAAGAGGGTCCGGGTCGTGCGGGGCCAGGCCCGGAAGGTCCGAGAAAAACCCCTAGAGCCGGGTGCGGGGCGCGAGCGGGTGTCGGAGCCGGAGCCTGTCTCCAGGTGCTCGGGCCTAGACCCCATACACGTACTCCCTCGCTCACCCACCCGCGCCTCCCTCCGGAGCCGGATGGACCAGATCAGAGAGACGAGGGGTTGCTCGGGCTAGAGCGGCCTAAGAAGACCCGCTGGGAGGACGAGGGGGCGGGGGCCGAGCGGCCGCTGTGGGAGGAAAGATGGAGAGGAGGCGAGAAGTCGCAGAGACGCTGGTCAGAGCGGCCCTAGGAGGACTGCGGAGCACTCAACCCCACCCCTCCACAGAGAGAGACTTCCGGAAACTTCCCCGCCCATTTGTTCCCAGACGCGTGCGCAGCAGTGATCGCCTTGGCCTGCGAAGAGAGAATTACACATGCGCAGTGCTGAAATCACGACCCAGCCTGGGGGTACGGGTCGTTGAGGAAAGTTTGTGCCACTGGAGGGCGCCTGTAGCTCTGACTGGAGAAGTAACGGTAAAAACAGAGGAGCCGCGCAGTAGGAGAGTTCTGTTAGATATCTAAATATCCAGTGCTCCCAGATTCGGGGCCCGTATCGAGGCCAAGTTATACAGGTCCTCCCAAAGTGCCATTTCACGGGTGGACACACTGAGGCCCAGGCCCTGGAATGGCTCCTGCTCCGCACCGCCTCTGAGAACCATCAAGATGTAAAGAGTCCATTTTATAGATAAAAACTCAACGAATCCTCTTTATTTTGGCAAGAAGGGAAAAAGTCTTTTTTACGGGGACCTAAGGGAGGGCCCCCAGATGGAGACAGGGGTGGGCAGAGTTCGGGTCCGAAGTCACAGAGATCCAAGGGAAGGTGTCAGAGTCGAGACCAGATTCACAATATCCGTCCCAGGAGCAATGGCTGGGGGTCGCGGAATCCTGGAGAGTCACGGGCAGGGTCCCGGCGATCGTCACTGTTGTTCCGGGGTCCGGCGGGATCAGAGGTCTCGGAGGGGGCCAGGGGGCCGTAGGTCTCGAAACAGCGGGAGCCCAGAATCCGGCGCCGCTCGGGGCAGGGGCTGAGGGAGGGGACGGGGAGAGCGGCTCCCGCGGGACCGTTTGGCACAAAAATCGGGGGGAGGGGCGGGGAGGAGCGGGACAGTACGCACCCCTACCTGGGCGCGCAGGGTGGGGAGGGTCGGGAAGGCCTGGGATGGCAGAGCCCTGGGGCCCGGATAGAGCGGGGATCCGGAGCCCGGCCGGGGCCCGGCACGCGGACCATGGGGTGGGGGTGGGCAAAGGTGCTCAGACCGGGGGTGCGGTGCCCCCGGCCCTGTGCATGCTGAAGTATTCCGTGAAGCCGGTGTGCGGCGCCGCCGTCTGGGGCACGAGCCGCTGGTAGGGCGGCGTCGGGCCATCCCAGCTCGGGTCGGCCGCCTTGGGGAACCGAGCGGGAAGGGGCGGGGAGGCCGCGCCCGGCTCGGCCATGGTCACCACGCGGCCCCTCGGGGCCACCGCCGCCGCCACCGCCGTCTCCTCCACCTGCTTCCCGGCCTGGGAGGGGGGTCAGGGTCAGAGGCCGTCCGGGACCCACGGGGGGCAGATGCGGCCCCGAAGTCCCGACCCCCTCCCCGCAAAGGAGCCCCCCCTCCCGAGGTGCGGGCGCAGGTGTCAATCAGGGAAGGAGCGGATGGCCGGGCGCCTAGGCAGCGGGGCCAGGTACTCAAGGGGCGGCGTCGGAGCGCGCGGGGCGAACTCCGGCGGCGGCCGGAGAGTGGGGGCAGAGCCGCGGAAGGCCGGTGGCGGGGGCACGGCGCCTGGCGTCTGCGGGGGCGTGCGCAACAGCGCCAGGACCCAGTCGGGCAGGGTGGGCGCGGGCGCCGGGGTGCGGTCGCGGCGCGGTGTTGGGGCTCCGGGCGTGCGGAAGGCTGGGGGTGGGCTGAGGCGTCTGGGAGAGGGGGGCGGCGGCGGGGCCGGGAGCGGGGTCAGGTACTCCAGGGGCGGCGCCAGCAGCTCCTCGTGCGCCGGGAGCGCGGGGCTTACGGAGGAGGCGGACGGGGGGATGGAGAAGAGCTCCGTGAAGTTGGGCACCGAGTCGCTGATGAACGTCACGTTCCCATAGACGTGCTGCGGGAAGGCCTTGTCGGTGGATTGGCTCCCTCCGGGCCCCGGGGCCCCGGCTGAGGCGATCTGCGACGTGCGCACGTGGTACGGGAAGTTCTTGTTGGCCGCAGACGGGCGGGTCATGATCTGGGGCGAGAGGCCAAGTGCTGGTTGGAGAAACACTGTCCAGGCCTCAGGCCGGCTCCGTAAACATGGGGTCCTAAGGATTTCCCCTCACTTGACATCCCCCAGGATTCCCTGTGGCCCCTCAGCCTTGATTAGGCACCTACTCTGGACTTGCACCTTTTTCCTCCATCCACCGTCCTGTGATGCTTCCTCCATTGGGGCCCTGATCACTGACTTATTGCTGGTCGGTTAAGTGTCAGCGTCCTTCACTGTGTGGTATGACAGCCACTGGCTGTATGGAGCTATTTACGTTTAAATTAATTAATAGGAAACAATGAAAATTTTTGTCTTCACACTAGCTACATTTAAGTGCTTAGTAACCACATGTGGATAGTAGCTACTGCATTGAACAGCACTGAGTACAGAATATTTTCATAAACATAGAAAGATCAATTGGGACAATACTGGGTAGATTCTAGAATGCTAGCACCATGAAGGCAGGAATTTGTTCAGTTCCCTGCTGAATCCCCAATACCTTCTAGAACAGTACCTGGCTCATAAGCGCTCTGTAAATATTGATTGAATGTAGAGATGTGTCTAGTCTAGTAGGTCACAAGGGCAGAGACTGGATGTGACTCTAGCATTGCACATGGGAGCCCAGTATGACTTCCCCCCACCCCACCCCCCACCAAGGCTGTGCTCAGTAGGGACAAGGAATGCGGGAGGTGGACCTGTGCTCAACTGAGCATTTTTTAGGAAAGAAACTGGCTGAAGGTGAAATATAGCTAAAAGGGCGCTGCATTTCCATGTTTAGGCCCATACCCCACCTCTCGTCCCACAGCTCATTGAGTATGGGATCTGGAGCATGTTGATAAAACTACCTGAGCCTCACTGGGGAAAAGGGACTACAGTGCCTACTTGGAAAGATGAGGAGACAGCAGAAACACAAACCCCTGATGCAGAGCTCGGCAAGTGATGGTTCCCAGCATTTCTCTTTCTGTCCCTTTCTGACTTCCTGCAGAGTTTCCAGAAGGGCTGTACTGGGAAGGTGAGTCCCTAACTTAAGTCAGACTGTGGGGTGGAAGATGGGGGACGGGGCCATCTGTGACTGAGTACATTCCCCACCCAGAGCACATTGTGGACACCTGGGGTCAGGCAGGCTCCAGGGCCCTCATCAATGTTTGTATTCCTGTCTGGCTCCCCCTGCTGGAGAAGGATTGGGCTCAAAGTCCCTGCCCTAATACCAAAGGCCATGGAGCCCTCACAGGTAACCTCCCCTGTTTGGGCCTTAGTTCCTTCCCCTTTCTGTAGAGTGGGTTCAACAACCATTACCCATCCTGTCCTGGGGCTGGTTTGACAATTAAACAAGATGTATGAACATATAGACACATGAACTGTCTCCCAGAAGGCCAGATAGGATATAAACAAGGGCAAAGAAGAGGTTTGGTGCTGATATCTTCTTGATATCACTCAGATCTAGGCCCCTGGAACCCCAGCCTGGCCCATCCCACCTGCTTCTTCCTGAACAATGGCCTGTAATGGCAGATGAGAGAAGGTGACAGGGAAGGGAGGAGTAGTGACCAAGGGATTTGGGAAAGGCAGAAGGATACAGAAGGGAAATGTGAGAGTCTGGGGTCACAGGTCCGGAATGGGAGTGGGAGGGGGTCAAAGAAAGAGGGTGGGGTTGTTGGAGTTGTTGGGCACCTGACTGGCTCAGTTGGTACAGCATGTAGCTTCTTCATCACAGGGTCATGAGTTCAAGCCTCATGTTGAGTGTAGAGTTTATTTAAGAAAAAAACACGGAGCGACGGAGCGGGGGGGGGGGGGGGGATGGGGTTGGGGAAGAGGCCAGATGGGAGCAAGGAATAAAAGAGGCTGGACTTTGCGGGGATCCAGCAGACTCTCAATGTCTGTTGGGTGACTAAAGGGATGAAGTGAAGGAAATGGAAGGAGAGCTAAGAACAGAAGGTTCAGTCTCATGCAACCTCTGCCCATCAGGCTCCCACCCTGACCTGGATGCCCTTCCTCACCAGGAACACGCCATGGGCATACAAATGGATCCCCAGCTGAATTCCATTGACAATCTTCTCCCGGGCCCACTTGGGGATCCCAAAGTTGGCGATCAGGGCCATCACAGGAACTGCAAAGAACCTGAAGGGGAGGCACTGGGTCAGCAGAGACACTGCCCCTGGCCTCGTCCCCACCCCAGGGCCCCAGCTCCCCTGCCACACACACGCACACACACACACACACACAGGGCCCAGGTGTGTCCCAAACTGGAGAAAAGCCAGTGTGACCTTCAGAAGCCAGAGGTTAAAAGGGGGCAGGAATCCCACTGGCCTGGGAGATTCTGGAAGGCAAAGACTAGGTTGAATTTAACTCAGTTCCACCCTGCCCCAAATCCCCAGTGCCTGAGAGGAAAAAGATGTTTGGTGAATGAATTAACAAAAGAGCATAACAATTAAGGACTCACTGTGTATCATACATATAAATTCATTAAGTCTCACAATGATGCTATGAGGCAAGTACAATTTTCATTCCCATTAAACAGGTAAGGAAACTGAGGCAACAGAACTTACTTGATTTGCATGAGGTCCCACAGTTTACAAGCTTTAGAACTGGGACCTGAACACAGGCAGTCAGGCTTAGAATTTGCCTACTATACTGCTGTCATGTTTGAATGATAGAAAATTACAGCTAGCTTTTATTGACCACTTAACTATGTGCCAGATACAAGGCCCTTACATACTGCCTGACGCATGCTCAAGAGAATGCTTTCTTTATGAGTAGGCAACCTGAATCTCTCTTTTTTTTTTTTTTCCAGGTCACAAAATGAGTCAGCAGCAGACTCTGGGACAGCTGCCTCACTGAACAGGGCCTGATAAATGGACCGCGGTTTCCAGGAAGCCCCAGGACCAGGAGACAGGGACGGGTTGAGGGCCCAGCATGTCTCACCAGAGGGTGTAGGCAGCAAAGAAGGGCACATAGAAGGGCTGCTTCTCCGGGAAGTGGCGCAAGGAGATGAACACGGCGTAGGAGAACCACACGTAAGCCGCCACCTGCAGCCCAATGAGCCCATAGCCCGCCGGCGACTCATACGTGTACAGTACCTGGCCCGGGTCAAAGAACTGGACCCAAAGAAGAGGGTTTGTCATAGCCCTGACTCCCTGCCCTCCTACACAGGGACCCCCAGGCCCACCCCTGGGCACCCAGGGGGCAGAGGTACTTGGTCAGGACAGAAGCAGCAGGAGAGCACAAAATGGAAACAGAAACAGGTAGAGGAAGAGAATACATTAGCTACCAGGGGCCCAACAAGGGGCGAGGCACCTGCCATGCGTGAGAGTTACATTTGCTTCAACTCGGTGAGTCAGGTCTTATTATCACCCCACTTCACAGAGGGGGAAACTGAGGCTAAGAGGGACACATTTGGGCCAAAGTCAACCAAGGTGATATAAAGTTTTAGAGGAGCCCCCCAGAGATAGGTAAGATCTTCCTACCTTTCCAGAAGAGGAAACAGGCTTAGAGGGGGCAAGAATCATCCAAGTTCAGCTAGCTGGGGAGTGGGAGAGCCAGTGTGCGGGACTCCTGAACTCTCAGGCATGACACTGAGCATAAATGTGACAGACAGTGAGAGACAGAGGGAGGAGGAAGAAGGCTCCACTGAGATGGTGAACAGGGGAGGCAAGCACTCAGAGAGACAGATGGGCAGGCAGAATCACAGAGTGGGAGAGAGCGAGCCAGCAAGAGTGCGATGTGGGGAAGGGCTGGCAGACCGATGGAGGAGGTGGCCAAAAGCCTTGGGTGGGGTGTGTGGTGGGGAGGCAAGGCCTGGGCAGTGGCGGGAGGCACTCACCTCAGCCTCATAGATGAGCAGCACCACGTGGGTAAGGGTGTACAGGGTCATGTAGACAGACAACTTCACGGAACCCGAGTGGCTGATGCGGCCCCTGGCGGCCGGCCATGAGGGGAGACAGCAGGGGTGGGGGCTATCAGGGAGAAGCAAGCAGCCACCCCCCAGATCCACCCGTGTGCCCTGTTCCCTAGCCCAGCCACACCTCCCCCCAGCACTCCCTCCCGCCCCAGCCTGGGCACCGTGTCACCGTGAATCCCTTCCCCAGAAGGATGAGCATCAGCAGGAAGATGAGGAAGCTGGAGGAGAAGAGCAGCTTGGCTGGAAGGAGGGCGGAGAGGGTGTGTCAGACACAGGGCTCAGAGAGAGCCCAGGCAGCCTTCCCCGGCCCACTTCGTTCTCACCCAAGATCTTCAGACTCTCATTGCCAATGCCGTCGGTGGCATACTGGCCCCAGTAGATGCAGAAAAACAGGAGGCTCAGGACTGAGGGGAGAATGGGCAGAGGGAGGAAAGGACAAAAATTGCATTGGGGCATCGCTGTTCCCTAGTTCTATAATCTAGACGGCCAGAATTCCTCCTTTGTCCCTATCAGGATTCTAGACCGTTCCTTCACACTGATGTCCTAGGAGACTCTGGAGTCCAAGGCTCAGCCCCTCGTCTCTGGGACCAGAGTTCAGGCCCACAGCCACCTCCTCCCCCAGACCCAGGAACCCAGGGCCCCAGCCCTCTCCTCCCTCAGACCCAGGGGTCCAGGCCCCCAAACCCTCTTCCTTCAGACCTAGGAGTCCAGGCCCCAGCCCCTCCTCCTTCAGACCCAGGAGTCCAGGCCCCCAGCCCCTCTTCCTTCAGACCCAGGGTCCAGGCCCCCAGCCCCTCCTCTCTCAGACCCAGGTATCTGGACCCTAGGTCCCTCCTCTGACAGCACTCAAAGTTGGGCTACTCTAAATCTCACCCTCCACTCCTGCTGCCGCCATGAACATTTTATAAGTTGTATGGAGCAACTGACGACCTTTCAGCAAATCTAGAAGAGGTAGGGGAAGGGGGTTCACAGACAGGAAAGGAGAGTAGCCCACCTCCCCCAGCCCTTCCCCCATAACTCCCAACCTCCCACCACTCCCCCCATGTGCTGGACTCACATCCAAAGTAACAGGAAAGGAAGAAGATGAGGATGAAGATGAGAAGGAAAGTCACATCTGTCTCCAGGATCCCTGCCGATTTGGTAGAAGGAAGAAAGGATTCAGTCAGACTGGGTGTCAGCAGGTACCCAACTCTAGAGTCCCACAAAGATCCTGGCTTCTGGGTCCCCATATGCTCACCAAACTCATCGGCCGAGAAATGCCGTGTCCAGAAGGACTTGCCATTGGTGAGGACCATCTCATACTCCAACTGCAGCCCATCTCCCTGTGGACAGTGTGGAGTCCTGAGCAGGTAGGGGGCCAGCAGCAAGGCAAGGAGGAGGAGGCCCAGGTGGCCATCCAGGCCCCTTACCCCACACTTGCTGAGTGCGATGTACCACCACCTTTCGCGCACGGAGCGGAAGCTTCGGCCGCTGGAGCAGCTCAGGTAACGGGTTCCCTCCTCTGACACTACCTGGTGAAGAGAAAGAAGGGTGAAGCCTCTCTGTGCAGCCCCCAGGCCCTCAGCCTTCAGCACCTGCCCACTACCCCAGACTGGGCCCATACCTGACAGCCTGACCAGGCGTACTGGGTGGTGAGGTTGATGACCTGGTTGTTCTCGGGCCTGATCACGGACTCCTTGGCCAGGCAGTCCTGGAGAAGGCAGGGACATGGTCACCCCCTGACCAGCCTCAACCCTCCCCCCTCAACCCCATATACCCTCACGGCCTTCACCTTGTCCCCTGCCTTGTACACAGCTGGCCACTGGGATGGGTCATCGAAATAGAGGAGGATGTTCTGGCAGCACTTGGCCTGCAGACCCAGAGATTTTACAAGTTTGGGGAGTCTGGGGAGCTGGGATGGCCCTTGCCTTGGGAGACAGAGGGAGTCTCCAGCCTCAGCAAGACAAGTCAGGGAAGGCTCACCTCAGGGTATCGGAAGCGGAAGTCCAGTCGGCCATAATCCGAAAGAAAGCAAAATCTTGTCAGGAAGAGCCAGTCCTGGAAAAGGGGCCCAGTCCTGCTGAGTCCTCTGAGAACTCTCCTCCACTCCACGGGGCCCCAACTTTCCTTCCCTACCCTTGCGTACCTGATTTCCCAAGGAGCATTAACGGGACCAAGTTATCTCCCAAATTCTTCTGTGATCCCTTTGCCTTTTCTTTCCAGGATTCTTGCCTCAGATGCCTCCCCACCCCAAGTTATTTTGTCCCCTCAAAACACTTCTCCCATTTTCCCAGTGCCCTAAGAAAGACCCTGGGGGGCAAGATACCCACCCCAGCCACGTTCAGTCCCAGACACCATCTGACTGCCATCCCCCCAGGAGTTATGCACACACATGTCCCCCCCACGGGGGTCCCAGAGACCATCTTGTCCTGGGGAATAGTCCAAACGGCCCTCTCCCGACCCTGAGCAGAAGTGTGAACTCAAGGCTCTCCGCGGAGTGAAAAGTGCTGTCCCTTCAGCACCACCTCGGCGTTTCCCCCCCAACCCCCACCCCAAACTCTGACTCTCCCAACCCGTCCCTCCTCCCCGCCCAGCTCTGACCTCAATGTCCCTCCCATAACCCCCAAGTCTCTTCTCGACCCCACAGCCCCTCTCAGCCTCATCACTGACCCAGTCCTCCCATTCGCCCCCCAACACCAGCCCCATTCCCCCCCCCCACCCCCGCGGCTCCCAGGGACCGCCGGGGACGGGCGGCAGGGGGCGGGGCGGCACCCTCCTCCCTCCCGTCCCCGGGGACCCGGCGGGTGGCAGGGGAGGGCCCAGCGCGCTCACCTCCTTGGAGCTGAGGTTGCCCCGCACGTACTTGGCCCGGGCGCGGGGGGGCAGTGGCAGCAGCAGGAGCAGCAGCGGCGGCAGCAGGCGGCGCAGAGCGGGCGCGCGCGGGGGCTCCATTCCGCCCGCTACCGGCCCCGGCCCCGGCCCCAGCTCCGCTCCGGCTCCGGCTCGGCTCCGGCCCGGCGACGGCAGCGAGAGCGCGCGGGCCGGCCAGCGCGCGTCCCCGATTAAAGGGGCCGCCGGGCGCCACGCTCCCCGCCCCCTACGCCGGGGTGCCCTGATCTGGCGCCTTCTCAATCGGTGTGAGAGAGGGCGCCCCTTTCCTCGCCTCTCAACCCCGCCCCAGCCTCCCCTCTGGGAATGTCACTGACACCTCTGGCTCCCCGTGTCCTACACTGAACTCCCATTCCCCCAAGCCCTTCCTCCTCCTCTAGACTGCCATCTTGGTATGACCCCCAACCCACAGACCCCAACTCTGTCCTGACCTCCCCCGAATTTAGTCCCCAAACTCCTCTTTGGGAGTAGTTTGTCATCCCCGCTGGCATGACAGCCATCCTCATCTGTATCCTCCCAAGATCCCATGGGCTCCGTGAAGTGCCCAGAGAGACATAAGAGGCGGGAGAGGGCAAACCACTTGTTCTGAGTCACAAAAGACAGAGATGGCACAACCCTGGGCCACAACCACTACACTTCATAGCCTGACCCTGTCCAGTCACTGCTCACCAGGGTGTGAAACCTGCTCACTGCCTCTCAGAAGAGGTGGTGTTGTGAGAAGCCCAGAGAGGACTGAAATCAACTGCCTGGGTTCAAAACCCAACATTGCCACTTACTCATTAGACCTCAGCCAAGTCCTGTAATCTCCCAGTTCAGTCCCCTACCAACTGGTTCCAACCTTATGGTTTCCCAGTGGGCAACGGGATCCCTGGAAAGGCTTTACAGAGTAGCATCCAAGTCCCTCAGCTTCCTTTTCCTGATCAGATTCCAGCAAACATTTCTAGCTTCGTTCCTCCCCCTCCTCTGCAAAAAATGTGCTGCTCCTCAAAATATCATTTTATGAAACTTTCTAAGCCAGGTGCCAGGCAGGAAACATAAGGGCATGAAACACTTCAGTGTGAGCCCCATGAACAGGCGGCCTCGGTTCCTCGGTTTGAGCCAGTTGTTGCCAGAAGGGATAGTAGATCTGCTGGCAGATCTTTTCTTTCTTTCTTTCCTTTTTTTTTTTTTTTTTTCCCCCGAGAAGCCAGAAATGTGTTGGGCTTTTTTGGTTTTGCTTTTGTTTTAAAGCAAACTGGTTTGTAATAGTAGGCAATTAATTCAAAAATGTAAAATGTATCTTGAGCCAAAGTAAAAAGTCTGGGGGTCAGGTTCAGGCCTCATCTCCCCCTCCTGTCGTGATCCTGCAAACGCAGTCCCTGTGCCTGCCGGACCAGGAGCCCATCAACAGCAGGGCCTGGACGTGACTCACTCTTGGTCCCAGGACAGCCTAGGCATATGGACTACATGCACATACTATCCCACAGAACAGCATTCCTAGTATTGCCTGAAATGTTCTTTTCCTCCACTACTAGTAAGTTTTTACTCATCTTAAGACTTGTAAAGGTCTAGGTCTGCTCCCTTCTGAACAACTCCCTCATCACCGGGGCAGAATCATCACTCCTTCCTTATACTCCTGGCATATAGCTGGCTTCACTGGGTGAATGTGTGGAACTGACTAAAGCCCCAGGTTTCCCCAACTCTGGCCCCTCAAACCCTAGGAAGGTGATAAATGATGGCATCTTCCCCTCCATCTTGGACCCAGAACTCAGAGCAAAGCAAAACTGCTATCCTTGGTCAGCTACTCACTGAAAATCAAGGGGATCATGTAGAAGGTACTTTATTGAGGTGATTAGGAGTACCCCCGGCCCAGCCTCAGCCCCCTCAGTACAGTCTCATGGGTGGAAAGGACCAGGCCTCTGGGCTGCTCTGAGCCACTACCCAGGAGAGGCTGGGCAGTGGGGCAGGAGGGCTGGGGCTCCAGTCCAGGGCAGAGGTTTCAGGCAACAAGGGTGATGGTGGCTGAGGCAGGGGTTGTTGTGGCCCGACCCCCCAGGGCTGGGGAGGGGGTGGTGTAGCTACGAGCCAGATACTTTTCAGCAGGTCAAAGGCTGTTGGGGGGCCCCAGGCTGCCCCAGATGGTGAAGGCAACAAGGGCAAGGGTGGTGGCCAGGGACCTTTTGGCGGTGCCAGGCTCACCCTGTGCACCATGGGAGTGCTGGAGGTGTGAGAAATGGCAAAGGTAAGCTCCTTTGTCCTCCGTTGCCTCCTCTGCCTCCCCTCCCCTAGGGCCTGCTCGGGGCTGCTGATCCAGGAGGGTGTCATCCTTTGGCTTTCAGGGCCTCCAGGCTTGGTCCCTGGCACAAAGGAAAAAAGCATGGGGGACAGCTGAGCTAGAGCAGACAGCGGAAGGGGAATACAGGGAGCAGGAGGCAGGCTCACCTGGTAAGGGTGGATGGAAGTCATGGAGCACCAGGGTGAGGTCAGGCACACAGCCATGACAGGACTGTAAGGTGCCCACGATGGCATCCCTGGCTTCTTGCACTAGGTTCCTCCTGGGGAAGGCCTGTGGCAGAATCAGCTGGCACTGCAGCTCCTCCAGCAGCTTTCCCAAGCCAAGGATCTCTGGGGGACTGGGTGGGCCTGGGCCCGAGCCTCTAGGAACCTGGTTCTCCTTGCCCCCTGACTGCAGGGCTGGTTCTTGGACCCGGCTTGGGCTTGGGGAGGGTTTGGTGGGGAATGAAGGGGTGCCTGGCTCCAGGGACTCACAGCTAAGCAGCCGTGCCACGTCCAGAGATTTCACTTCATGGTTGAAGAGACCCCAGTGCTCCCGGCTCAGCCGGCCCTGGGTTATGACCACAAGCTTGGGAGCGGTAGCGGCCACAGGGAGATCCTGACTGGCCACAGGAGGATCCTGACGGGTCAATGGCCGGCGGTTGCCCATCAGGGCCTCATTGCGCTCCCGCCTGGTCTTCCTACGGCGCACACGACCAGGTTTCTCAGGCCGCTGGAAAGGCTGGGGGGCTGGCCCCCGGGGGTCCATTGTGTCCTGGAAGAAAAAGCTAGGATGGTCATCGGTATACAGGTAATCAGGAACTAAAAGTGAACGGTGAGATGAAGAGATGGTTTGGGGTGAGGTGGAAATACTACTTACAAAGATGAGATGGGAGTAAGATAGTGGGGAGGGAGCCACTGGCAAAGGCTTGGTCAGAGAGGTCGGGTGGGGTCAAGGGAGTCGCGGTGAATGGGAAGGTCCTTGGCTATGGATGTCAGGGAATAGAGAGGGTTACAGGGTGCCAGGACATAAGGAAATAGCTAAAAGATGGGAGGGGACGGGATCATGAGACCACAGATATCTGCTGAACCAGGAAGATATTGTGGACAGAGGAAAAATCCAAGGATAGAGGAGGTACTGGAGAATGCAGAAAGAGATGGCAAAGGGAGAAGGGCAGAAGAGATAAATAGCAGAAAAGAAGTTGGAGAGGCTGAGAAGACCTCGGTAAAGCAGAAGGGGCAACGGCGGAGCTACCAGTAACTGGGGCCTAGTCACAGGACCAGCCAGGTGGCCTAGGGTAGGAGACGAGGCCAGGGTGGGCAGTTGAGGTTAGGGAGGGAGGGTACGGTTGGTGGGGGCAGGGCGTGGAGCATCTCACCTTCTCCTGGACCAACGAACCCTGCCCCCTACCCACCCCACGTGGCTGTGGGGTGCAGTGGCTTCTTTTCCGCGGTAATCCTACCTCACCACGTACTGGGGTCTCTTCGGGGCCTCACGCTGGGCCTCCTGCGTACAACACGCATGCGTGTGCCCTCCCACTCACTCTAGCTTCCTGCTCGCGGACTTCTGGCTCCTGCCAGGCACGAGGCACCAGTGCCGGTTATAGTCCCACCCATTCCAGCCTTACTGTCAGAAACATCTCTCATTTGTCCTTAGACACCTCCCATCCACCAATTGGCTGTGAGGCCCACTGGGGCCCTCCCCCTTTCTGAGTGCTGATTGGTTCAGATGTCTATTAGCGGACTTTCTCTCTGGAAGTGCGATGAGGCGAGGCACAAGGGGAAAAGGGGCCATTGTAGCCTTTATGTGCAGCCGGTCACCAGGCAGTCACAGAATTCTTCCCCAGTGTGGAGTCATTCAGAACTTGGATCTGCAGTTAGGCTACCCAGCTTCAAATGCCCAAGCTGGCATGTTTGAGTTGTGTGACATGGAAAACTGTGTAACTGCCGAGACCCTCAGTGTCCTAATTTGTAAAATGGAGTTGGAAGGAGTACTTCCTTCTTCATGTGGTGGCTGTACGAAATGAGCCAATATACCTAACTTGAAACAGTTCTCGATTTGAATGAAATAAGTGCCTCAAAGCTGTTTATTGCTAAGCTTTGCTTCCAAAAGCCCTTCTCCACCTTTCCAATTTATCTATCTTGCTCCCTCAGACTTTTTTTTTTTTTTTTTTAAGATGTATTTATCATGGGGCGTCTGGGTGGCTCAGTTAGTTGAGTGTCTGCCTTCGGCTCAGGTCATGATCTCAGGGTCCTGGAATTGTGATCCGCATTGGGCTCCCTGCTCAGTGGAGAGCTTGCTTGTCCCTCTCCCTATGCCCTTACCCCAGCTCATGCCCTCAAATTTATTATTATTATTTTTTTTAAGTTGTATTTATCTAAAGAGAAAGCGAGCTTGAACAAGGGTGGGGCAGAAGGAGAGGGAGAGAGAATCCTCAAACAGGCTCCCTGCTGAGTGCAGAGCAGGACGCTCAGGACCCTGAGCTCATGACCTGAACTGAAATCAAGAGTTGGCAGCTTAACTGACTGAGCCACCCAGGTGCCACCCCCGCCCTCCTGACACACATCCCCAAGTCTTTAAAATCAAGCTATGGCCAAAGTATTTCCCATGCCCTAATAAGCTACATTACCCATGTAATACTGCTTACCCAGTCTTCCTGACTTTTCAAGGCCTAACTCAAATGCAACTAGGAAACCTCTCACACTCAGAGTCCTTCTCTTCCTCCTCCTCTACTCTCTTAATCACAACCTTGATCCTTCTCCCAGCTGTGTCTCATCTCTCTTCCCCAACACGCTGGGATGAGGCCAGGATCTGACCCATTCATTTAATATTCATCCAAGTTCTTGGTACTATGAGTCAGACCCTGTTTAGGCTAATGGATGGAGGCAAAACATTAACATGATAAATAGGACTATCTCAGTATCAACCTACCTAGAAAGAATCAACAGATGGAAAGGTTCCATCTGGGAGCAGAGCTACAGGAATATAACCAGGAAGTTTAGGATGGTTGGGGGTCCCTGAGAACAGGAAGAACTGGGAAGACTTGAGATTAATATGGGGCGTTGGGGGGCGACTTTAGGTGGCTTTGGCTATGGATGTAGGTTTCAGAGCCCAGACACATCTGTCGGTTTAGGGAGGGGAACGGAGGCCACGAATCTGCAAGATGAGCTGGGCGGGAGGGGCGCCAGGCTGGACCTGGGCCTTGTGGCATCTCTAGTTTCCTTTCTCTTTCTGCAGTTTCTGCTGCCCTCTTTGCAGCACCTGTGGTGTATGTAATGCAAAGATATGTAGTTTAGGTTTTATGCCACAAAAACTGGTGTTTTTGAGAGGGGGTCTGGGATGGGGGCACGAACATATAAGCTCACTAAAACTCTGGTGGTGCCTTAGCCTTACAAGTGAGGCTCTGCCCATTTTGCCATCTTCCTTTTTTCTCCCCACAAGTAGAAAATGGGCGCGTCCCCTCCTAGCCAGGTGCGTACGAGTCACCCCCTCAAGGGATGCAGGAATGGACTCGTCCACTCACTCCCCTCCCCCAACCACCACGTGAATGAGACACAGAGCTGGTGATCTCTCACATACATACACACACACACACAGCTGGTGATCTCTCTCTCTCTTTCTTTTTCTCACACACACCTACAGCTGGTGATCCCTTCCGCACATTTCTCGCCCTATAGCAAACGGTTTCTACCCTCAAGGAAAGAGTCTAGATTCCACCCCACCCCACCCCCGCCAATTCTCGGCCTTTCAGGTAGCTCGCCCCTCCCCCTGACGCAGGTGCGGTGGTTTCTCCCTGCCCCCACGGGTGCTCCCTGTTCTCGCCTCGGTCCCCAGGCGCCCGGGTGCTCCTGCGGCCGCCGCCCGAGAAAGAGTGGCCTGGGCGGGAAGCGCTGGACGAGTCCACTGCATGACCGCCGCGGGGGAAGCGTGGGCTCCCGACTCTACCTCCCCTTCCAAGTGAAGGTTTCCGCTCCTGCAGAGGAGGCGGCGCCCGGGGTCCGGCGTTGTGCTCGCTGGACTGCGGGCGTCTGGACCCGCCATTGTTGCCGGGAAGGGAGGGGTGGGCGTGGCAGAGCTCCTCGGCCCACTCTCCCGGGTCGGCCCCGCTCGCCCATCCTGCAGGAGCCGCGGCGCCAAGATGAGCGGAGGGGAGAACCCGGCCAGCAAGCCCACGCCGGTGCAGGACGTGCAGGGCGACGGACGCTGGATGTCCCTGGTGAGCGACCCGGCCTGCGTACTCAGGAGTCCGGGAAGGGCCTCGGGAGAGCAGCTGTTGGGCGCCGCTCTCTGTACGTGATTAGGAAACCGGGCAATCGGGGTGGTGCTGCCTAAGGAAGCGGAACGTGGCGGGCCCAGAAGCGCGCGTGCCACGGACTCTCCCCTGTACCTCCTCATAGCACCATCGCTTCGTGGCCGACAGCAAAGATAAGGAACCCGAAGTCGTCTTTATCGGGGACTCGTTGGTCCAGCTAATGCACCAGTGCGAGGTGAGACCCGTCCCGGTCCCCCTGCCCCACCCCGGCCTGTGCCCTCACAGACACACCTGGATCAGAGTCTGAGGTACCCAAAATAGCCTCAGGCAGCATCCCACACCCAAAATCTTGGTGTAAGGTGCAACATTGTTCCGATGAGGAACTGTGTGACCTGTCAGATGGAGGCTTTCTTGCAAGATTGCCTGAGGTGAGACTCTATTGTTTGCTTAAGAGAGTGCACAGCCCGAATGGATATTCACAAAGAATGGTTATCCACAAAGCCCTAGTGTTTCTGCGAATTGAAAGTCAACTGGAATAGCTCTCCACAAAGGGGGCTCAGTTGTGTTACCTTTCCACTAAGTGAGGTCAAACTGTAATGGTTTTCATCGGCTGTAAGGCTAGTAGTTGAGTGCATGACTCAAGCTGAATGGGTTTCCATAAAGCGAGTCTTGCTTCTATGAGTCTCCAGGAAAGGGAGACTAGACTAAGTTTGCATCAGGTGAGGTTTTGACCAAACTGCTTCCATAAGGCAGGGCCGGCTCTTCCTTGCTGACATTTGGTGCACACTCGGACAGAGGGCGGTGGTCCCTGCTGCTGTCGCCCCTGTGCCCACACCACTTCTTCCCACAGATCTGGCGGGAACTCTTTTCTCCTCTGCACGCACTTAACTTTGGCATTGGCAGTGATAGCACGCAACATGTGCTTTGGCGGCTGGAGAATGGGGAGCTGGAACACATCCGACCCAAGGTGAGCAGAGCTTGGGTGGGCAGCGAAAGCCCCCTATAAGCCTCCCCCTTTACCTCTGCTTCCTGCCTCTCTTTCCACAGATTGTGGTGGTCTGGGTGGGTACCAACAACCATGGGCACACAGCAGAGCAAGTGACTGGTGGCATCAAGGCCATTGTGGACCTGGTGAACCAGCGGCAGCCCCAGGCCCGCGTCGTGGTGCTGGTGAGATGTGTGGGGGGGTGTCAGGGAAAAGAGAATGGTAGTGGCCCAGGACCCCCTCAAGTGCAACCGCAGCTGGTTCTGGGGAGCAGGGCGGCAGAGCAGTGACTTTCAGGCAGAAGCTCACATCAAAGCTTGCTAGAGGGCGCCTGGGTGGCTCAGTGGGTTAAGCCGCTGCCTTCAGCTCAGGTCATGATCTCAGGGTCCTGGGATCGAGTCCCGCATCGGGCTCTCTGCTCAGCAGGGAGCCTGCTTCCTCCTCTCTCTCTGTCTGCCTCTCTGCCTGCTTGTCATCTCTCTCTGTCAAATAAATAAATAAATAAAAATCTTTAAAAAAAAAAAAAAAAAAAAAAAAACGCTTGATAGAGACCCAGCAGCTGCAGTTAAGGTCACGTTCAGGAACCTTAGCCTCTTTTGTTCAAGAAACTGCTGAAGGTTCTGGTAGTGTTGCCAAACCGAAAACAATTAGCCAGAAGTTGTCAGACATTCCCAGGGCAAATCCAGGCTCCATCACTTCTAGCCAGAACCTTTCCTCCTCAGAAAGAGGGATTGACCCTTTGCCAGGCTATTGATATTTTTAGGATTGATACTTGGAAAAGATACACCCAAAAGGTTCTTGCTGAATTGGGGTCTCAGATGCAGTATTGGGAATCATCCCGCTAATCCCCCACTTTCCCATCACTAGTGTATTGCACTGCTGGGGACTCTGTGGTGAGGGTGAACTGTTTGGCCCAGAGCACAGATGCCGGTAGGATGTCTCCTCACAACTCTTGGTGCCCTTCCTCAGGGCCTGCTTCCGAGGGGCCAGCACCCTAACCCACTTCGTGAGAAAAACCGACGGGTGAACGAGCTGGTCCGAGCAGCACTGGCTGGCCACCCACGAGCCCACTTCCTGGATGCCGACCCCGGCTTTGTGCACTCAGACGGTACCATAAGTCACCATGACATGTACGATTACCTGCACCTGAGCCGCCTGGGCTACACACCTGTCTGTCGAGCCCTGCACTCCCTGCTTCTGCATCTGCTGGCCCAAGATCAGGGCCAGGGGGTCGCCCTGCCAGAGGCCACACCCTAAGCATTCTCCCTCTCCAACATTAAATTTTCATTCCTCAGTCTCCCGTTTCTTCTTTTATGGGACAGCCCTTCTAGGTCCCTCGACCTCTGTGACCCTGGAGCTCTGGAGGGTATTTTGTTTCTGCCCAAAGCAGGGATCGGCCGATCCATCTAGGCCCTCTGGTTCTTGTGGAGTCTGGCAGGTTTCTACTACCAGTTACACTAAACGCAGGCCCCACCCATCAGTAACACACTGGGTGAAGTCAGTTTGCCCACTCTACCCTATATAGTCAAGGTTAAGTAAGAATTCTGGAAACCTAGTGACCCAGCAGTCAAAGCCCAGCCAAAGCTGTCCTCCCCTCTTTACAGATCTCCCCCAGGCTGGAACTTCTGGTGCTCTGGTCTCAGCTTAGATGCCACTTCCTGCAGAAGCCTCCTGACCCCCCCCCATTGCAGGTGGCCCTCCCTACACACAGGGCATGGGTTTTCACCTTGCCAGGGAGGCACAGTCCACAGGCTGGCCCTGCAGGGTGTAGCCCCAGAAAGGCTCCTGCTGCCTGGCTGCAGTGCTGGCTGGGGCCATGTGGGGGCAGCAAGAGGCACCGAGAACAACACTGTACCCTGCCCCAGGTCCAGCTTCGGCTTCCAGGGTGAACTGCCCACATTGTAAGAGCCTCATCTCACACCTCCAAACCCCCTCCTGTTGGATGTCTGCGTAAGACGCAGAGTAGCCACAGTGATCCTCAAGCACCAGGGCCAGAAAGGCTGCTCAGTCCACAGTGAGCCGGGGTCCTCGGCCCACAGGGTACGACCTGGCATTGCTCCCTGCAGTGAGGGTTGTGTTGGGGGGGGGAGCAGACAGCTAGTGTATAGCTTCTTGCCCATCTGAAGGCAGGACCAGCACAACCCATACCCCTTCTCCCTGTAGAGTGGGCAGCCACACAGGTGTGTTAAACAGCTTTAATTTCGGTCATTTCGGCTTCTCGGCACAGTAAGAAATATTGCACATGATCAACATGTTTTGTTCTGGGGATGGGGACAAGGGTAGGGGGAATCACCTTCTTAGAAAGTACAACCCAAGTTGGGAGGGCAGAGGGGGTGGGGAGAGAACCCTCCCCAGGCCTGTGGCAAAGTGCAGGAGCCCCCACCCCAAACTAACCTGAGTCCAGCCCCTCTGGGGAAAAAAGGGGTGCATGAACTCCCCCTACTCCACAGGCACCTCCCTGTGGCCCAAGGCCCACACTACCCACCAGCTTGTAGCCCTCACATGAGCCATTTTGCATAAAGTACAAGTGAAAAGGTCTGAAGGTAACACACTCCAGGTTATATACACGGGCTCGGTGGAGGGAGACTGTGCCCCTGCTTCCCCTCAGCTGCCCCCCATCACAGGGAGAAAGCTGTGGGGAGAGGGGGATAGACAAGAGGAGCAGGCCTCATTCCGCCCAAAACTAAAAAGGACGAAATGGCTTTATTGGGGAGGAGGGAACCATCCTGCCCCCCCCCGATTCCTGCCACCTACATACTGTCCATATCCTGAGGGGCGTACTGTGGGTCCTGGGGTCTTCTCGGAGCCCTCACCTGCCTGTGGCAGCTGTGGAGGGGCCGGGGGGCGGAGGGGACGGCTGGGGGGGACCCTCCCAGCCAGGCTGTCCGGGACCCGGCTCTGGAGGTGGAGGCAGTGGCGGGGCAGCTGGAGCTGTGCCAGAGTCCGAGCCAGGTGAGGTGGGGTCAGGGCCCCCAGCAGGGCTGGGAGTGGGAACAGGGGCAGCAGCAGTGCCAGTGGGGGGCGGTCCAGGAAGGGAGGCCTCAGCTCCAGGGGGCTGCTCCGTGGGAGTGGCCGCCTGCATGATCTTCTGGCGCACCTCACGGATCTTCAACTGCAGACACACCTTGGAGGGGAAGATGTCTGCGTAGCGGGCCTGGAAAGCTGCCGTGGCCTGGGCTGGGGACAGAAGGACAGTGGGGGGTGGGGAGGCCAGGGTGAGAGGAGCAGGCAGGACCTCTGCAAGTGCCCGCCAAGACGCGGAGCCACACTCACCTGATGGGAAGAAGCCATGGTCCTGGAAGAGCTGCATGACCAGGGCCCGGCGCTGGTCCAGGGTACGCCGCAGGGAAGAGTATGGCACCTTCTCATATTCCAGCTCCCCGAGCACATCCTCCGCTTCCGTACCTGGGAGTGGAGCAGGCAGCAGGGTCTTGGGGACTGCGGCAGCCAGCCCCTGCCCCGCCTGAAGTGTCCACCCAGCCCTCACCAAATTCTCTTCCCTAGCAGAGTTCAGAGAGGGCACCTGCCTCTGGACCCTATCAGACTCCAGAACCCCCCCAATCCATCCTTGACCCGCCATCCTTCCTCTCGGCGACATCCACCCCACCTCTCCTCTGTAACCCCATCTCCAAGACCCCACCCTTCCTGCAGGTGCTGGGTCCCCCATAGCTCCGCCTGCCTCGGTGCCAGCACCTGTACGGTCGAAGGTAAAGATGTCCCCCTCGCACTTGGCACTCTTGGGGGTGTTGGGCTCTGAGCTGCAGCTGGAGCGTCTCCTCATCTTGCGTTTCGGCGAGGTGGGGTCTTCGGGGGCCGAGTCCAGGTCTGGTCCAACAGAAGCAGGCTCAGCAGAGGTGGCCCCCATCTGTCCCCCGCCTTCCCCTGGTGGCCCGCACTCGCCTACCGGTGGAGTTCTTCCTCTTCTTGCGGTAGGAGCCCAGGATGGCCCGGGGCGAGGTGGCCAGAGACTGCAGGGTGGGCGAAGGCAGCACCTCCTCAGGCCGGAACTCAGGCAGCTCAGCAAAGCGCTCTTCGAAGTCCACCTCTGACAGGACCCTGCTGGAGAGCCAGCAGGGTCACCTCCACCGTCCCAGGCTGCAGCTGCCCCCCTCTCTTGCCAGCCCCGCACACGCTGCCGCAGACCCCAGCCCATGCTCACTTGTCCACAGAGTCAAAGGTCTTCTTCAGGGGCGGGGGCCGCACCTTCACCTTCTTGCCGGTACCAGCGGCCTCCTTGCGCTCAGGGGTGTCCCCGGCTGCCCTCCCACTGCTGCCCTCGCTGCTGCTGCTGCCACTGCCGCCAGGGGCTGAAGCCGGAGCTGGCGCTGGGCTGGGAGGGGTGGGAGGCTCCCCACGGGTCTCCAGACCCAGCCCAGGGACTCGCCAGTCTGAAGACGAAGAGCTGGGGAATTTGCTGGCCTGGGGTAGGGATAGCAGAGAGATGGAGAATACTGGATTCAGACTCAGTGGTGCAAAACTCAGAACAACAAAGAGGTAGGACGCTGATTGACCCAGACATAGAGTCTTGGAGAAGACTCCATCATACAGACAAGCAAAAGGAACATAGGAGGCCCAGCTCCACCACAACCCCCACCCCCGGGGGAAAACAAGAACATGGGTCATACAGGTGTGCAGGGAACGGAAATGGAGCAGAAAAGCAGATGATGGGCTGAAACGCAGAGCCAGGCAGCAACAGGAGCCCCTGGGGCCTGCTGAGCGCTCACCACAGTCTCAGGGCCCTTGCTGCTTGTCCGCTCCTCAGCAGGCGGGGGAGGCGGGGGGCTGCTCCGGGCCATGGGAGCCCAGGTCTCTGGGGGTGGTGGAGGGGCCGGTGTCGTAGGCTGCCCCTCAAGCTCAGACTCAGTGGGAGGGGGCTCCCGGGCTGGGCCAGGCTCCAAGGGCTGCCGAGCTGCAGGGCCTGACCGCCCAGGGGCACCTGCCTCAAAGGAACCCACGGGAATGCTGGCAATGGCAGCCTTCACTTTCTGGGGGGCCTTGGGGGTGGGCCGCTGGGCCTTGGGGGCCACTAAGCTGTAGGTCATGGAGCCTGCTGGTGGGGAAAAAAAGCATTTGCTGAGCCAGGCCTGTCTGGAGCCCTTCTCCTGAGTCCCCCAACTCACCCCACCCTGGGCTGGCCCAACACCCACCTGAAGCATTAGGGAAAGGGCTGGTAGGGGCTGGGGTGGCAGTAGCAGGGGCTGGTGGGCCCTTCGGCAGGATGGTGGCAGCAGGTGGGGTGCTAGTGGCCACGGTGTAGACCAGACCTGGAGGAGCCTGGGATGGCTGGGCTAGGGGTGCAGAGGAGGTGGGTGCAGGGCTGCCAGGGTAAAATGCAGTGATGACGGGACCTCCGGGGGCTGTGCAGGCTGGCGGCAGCTGGGGGCTGGGCACTGGCGACACGCCCACCTGGCCAGGAGCCAGCAATGGAGCTTGGCCTGCAGGGACGGAGACACAGGAGAGGCAGGGGCCCCAGTTAGGGCCTGGGCTGCCTCCGCACCACCCTGGGTCCCCAGCTCTACCTGCCACACTGCCCCTCACCTGAAAGCAGGGGCTGCACAAAGGCAGGTCCACTGGGCCCCAGCGAGGTGAAGCCTAGGGCTACCGAGCTCGTGGGCCCATACGAGGTGACTGTTCCAGCCTGGCTGGACGTAGGGCTGGTGCCCAAGGGCAAGGCGTGCCCACCCGCTGACTGCACGTAGGTGATTCTGCGGCAAGGAGAGGAAGGGGGAGGAGTGAGGTGAGCTGCCCACCCCTGCCAGACCCTTCTCTGGCCTGGCCTCCAGGTGAGGGCTCAGCTGCCATTACCTGGTAGAGGAGGGCAGCAGGACCTTCTGAGGCTGGGAGGTGGGTCCGGAGAGTGTGGCTGGGCTGAGGGGCGGCACCAGGCCACTGGGTGTGCTGACAGGCACCGGAGTCAGCTGAATGATCTGTGGGCAAGGGCACCCACAGGCTGGGGTGAGCTGGGGATTTGGAAATGGGATGGGAGGGTGACCCAGACCTAGAAAGGTGGGTCTCAGCAAAGACAGGGAACACAAAATTTAGAATTAAGACAGAAAGGAACAAAGAAAACAGCAAGGCATGTGAAACACAAAGGCACAAGGTACAGACACTGAGAGCAGAATTGAGATGCACACAGACACCGAAGTACGCAGAAAAACGCACTCACAGTCCTAGAGACAGTTCAAGAAAGACATATGAAAAGGGAAAAAAGCACGAGAGATCAAAGGTAAGACACAGACACCATGGCACAGAAACCAACACCCAGGAGGGGAGGAGACAGGAACAGGAGCCAGGATGCCCTTACCTTGCTGGGTGGCTGGGCCCCATTCTGCAAAGGTACTGAGAAAGGCGGGCTCACCAGGGGCAGTGGCTGGCCAGCCCCTCCACCCCGCACGGACATGCTAGGGGCCGCCAGGGGCACCAGTACCTTCCCAGGCAGCAGCTGAGCTGAGCCACCCGGGGGCGGAGCCTGTACAGGAGACACCGACTGGGCTGCAAAGGGAGAGAGAAGTTGCCAGACAGCTACAAAGGCCTGGGGCCCTTCTCCTTCCCCACTCAGCCCAAGCCTCACCTTTGGGGGGTGGGGCAGAGGGTACGGACTGCAGGATGGGAATGCCAGGGGTGGGTGCGGTGGCCGCCAGAACTTTGCCGTTGGTGGAGGTGCCCGGGGGGAGGGTGAAACGGATGCTGGTGGTTGGTGCGGGGCCGCCAGGAGCTGCTGCCTTGGTCCCAGGGGCTGGTGCCGGGGCAGGCGCCACCTGAAGCTGCTGGGGCAGCGTGGGTAGGATGTACTGCACCTGGGTGATTCCCCCAGCCTTGCCCAAGGTGCCCGGCTGCAAGATGCCCAGGGGCACTGGCCCATTGGGGCCACTCCCAGCGCCTGCTCCAGAGCCTGTGGTGGCTCCACTGCCAGGGGCCCCCTGGGCTATGAACTGAACAGCAGGGGGCGCTGGGGCACCATAACCCGGTGTGCCCACCAGCAGGTTGGTGACTGTGGCAGGGGCCTTTCCCACAGTACCGAGGAGGGGCCCAGCCACCAGGTGCGGGGCCGGCGAGGAGGCTGCTGCCGACTTCTTGTCCGAGTACACTAAGCTTACACCCAGCGGGGAGCTCCCTGGCGCCCGGGACCCCGTGACCGGCTCAGTCCTGGCACCCACAGTGTCATTTGGAGATGCCTCAACCCGGCCAGAGGTAGGGAAGGGCTTAGAGGCGATGGGCACAGGAGTGCTACTGACGGGCCGCACCACATTGGTGACCATGGTAGCAGCTGGGCGGGACAGGGGGGCTGTTGGGGCCCCATAGGCCAGTGACGGGGCTGGGGCCGAGGGCATGCGGGTTCCGCTGCCTTCCCGTTCCTCCTTATTTGGGGGCAGGACCAGCGTCTGCAGGACACTTCCTCCCCCGCCGGGAGGTGCTGCAATGACTGAGGGGCCTGGTGGCTCCAGGCCTCCCACACTTTCAGGTCTCTTGCGCCGGAAGGCGGCAGGATCCGATGGGAGGAACCGGGTGGCCTTGGAAGGTGTCCCTGGGCCCCCAGCCCCAGGAGGTGGGGGTCGTAGTGGGCCTGCCGTGCTGCCCTGACCTGACTCCTGGGCCTTGAAGGTCCCTGAGCCCAGTGGGAAGGAGGTGGCGGCTGAGACTGAGGAGGAGGCAGGTGAGGACGAGGACGACGAAGGGGTGGGCCCGTAGCCTTTGCCAAAGGCTGGAGGTGATGGATCCGGGGGCCCTGGGGGCTCAGGGTCCAACGGTGGGCGGCAGTGGGTGAAGGAGGAACGAATCACAGGCGAGAACACCTTCCGGCCAAAACCCTAGGTGGAAGGAGGGGACACAACCACATCAACGGAGCCCGGACACCCACAACCTGACCACCCCTCTCCTGCCTGGCAGCAAGGCCGGCTGAAGGCCTCAGTTCACCCAGTCTGTGACCCAATTCACCATGGGGTGAGGAGCTTGCCCTCTTTGGGCCTTAATCTCTCTGTAGTGATGCACACAAGAGCACACACCTCCCCTTCCTGGGACCGTGACGAGACAAAAGCAATTCCCCAACTCTCACCTTGCTGCCCTCTGGGTCCTCCCCAGAGCTGTCTCCGCTCTCGCTATCAGTCACCCGCTCCTTGCACTTAAGGTCAATGTCAGTGGCGCCGAAGCCATCATCAGCTGAGGGAGCGAAGAGTATTGGCAGAAGTGCTGGGTGTAAGACTGTCCAGGAGGAACAGCAGGGAGCCCGGGCCCTTACCTCAACCCCTTTTTGCCAGCAGTAACTATTGTTCAAGAATGTTGTTCCTCTACCTAGGGTGTGCCCACCTGCCCACCGGGGGAGCCTAAGAGCATGCAGGTACCACCACCTAACACTGTGCCCCATGGCCTGACCATCCACGCCCCTGTCATCCTGGTTTCCTGCCTGGCCAGGAGCTTCCCAAGGGCAAGGCTGGGCTTACTCAGTTGGGCCTGAGCTGAACATGCCTGCAGTCATAAACAAACATGCAAGACAAGAAAGAAGAGCCTGAGACCTAGATCAACTCTTTGCCCACCCCCCCAAACCTTAGCCTGCTGTTCTCTGGGCAGGATTCTAGGCCCTGCAACTGCTCACCAATGACATCATCGTCTCCCTCCTCCTCACAGATGACCATGCGTTCCTCGTCACTGGTCATGTCCTCACTGGCTGCACGCTGGGAACGGGAGGCCCGGGTGGGCAGCAGCGGGGGTCGCCCGCCAGCCGCCAGGGCACCTCCCTCACCAGAGGCTGAGAAGGGGCCTGGAGCCCCATACTGGGTGGAAGGCTTTGGACCAGAATAGGATGCAGGGCCGGATACCATCTGCAGGGCGGGCACCAGGAGAGTTCAGTGGGGGCCATCACCTGGGGGCAGCCCTCCCTGCCCAGCTCCCCTGCCCCCAGACCTGAGTCAGTTCCTGTAGTGCCTGGCTATCTACTTCCCCACCATCCAGGCTGTGGACCCCACTGTGGGAGAAGGCTCGGGGCCGGGCCGAGCCAGGTCCCCCCACTGTGTGCAGACGCTCTGTCCCACAGGAACCACTCCCTGGAGCCTTGGTATCCGAGCTCAGGAGTGTCTGGGCTGCGACGGAGAGGAGCTCCGAGGACACTGCACAATATAAGGAGAGAGGTGTCACAGAGTCAAGAAGTCTTTTAGCGGCACCCAGGCTGTCCACACATATCTCTAGGTCCTGAGCAAAAGAAGTTTGAAAATCCTGGGCTACCTGGGAGCCACCAGCCTGGCATTTTCTAAGGGACTGTTCCTCAGGAAGCAGGCCTTCTCTGAAGGTCGTGTGACGCTCGCTTGCTAATAACTATGGACCTGAGTCTCCATCCCCAGATCTCAGAGAGGAAGCAACCCCACCTTCAGAGAACTGCAGGCCCGAACCCACAGGTCACTCTAAAAACATGCCTCAGAACAGTACCTACGCAGGTGAGACACTCTGTCAGCAAAAGCAGCCAACAAGGGGCTTCCAACTATGGTTCTGGAAATCAACCAAACTGGGGTTTAAGCTTTGGCTCTACCATTTACTAGTCTTCTACAAATTCCAACAAGTGACTCTGCCTAAGTCTCACTTTCCTTTTTTTTTTTTTTTTTTTTTTTAAGACTTTATCTGTCAGAGACAACACAAGCAGGACAAGCAGCAGGCACAGAGGGAGGGAGATGCAGGCTCCCCCACTGAGGAGCGAGCCCGATGTGGGGCTCAATCCCAGAACCCTGGGATCATGACCTGAGCCAAAGGCAACCGTTTAACTGAGCCCCCCAGGCGCCCTGAGTCTGTCTTCTCATCTGGAAAACGAGGGTATGACTTTCAGAAATAGAGCTTATACTCCCCTTGGTGCCTGGCATGTAGTAAATGCTCAATAAATGACAACTGATAATGAAAAGACTGCCTGGGAACTCTATCTGTCTGGACCTCCCTGGCTCTTTTATTTGAGAAAACTACCAGTTCCCTTATGGGTAAGGGTCTTCAAATGAAATGACAGCACATAGGGTTCTGGGGTAGGGGCTGAGCAAACAAAGGGGTAGCTGGCACCTCTCAGGGAAGAAGGGGGCAGGACAAGTCAACCAAGGAGCCAACCAACCTCCAGGGGCCGCGGCAGTCCCCGTCTCCGACATGCTCCGCTCCCGAGTCTCCTTGTGTCCTCCTGCTAGCCCCAGGCTCGCAGGCTTGGCCTCTGAGCTGGACTTCTTCCGGTCCTTGTTGCACCACTTCCAGTCTGGGTGAGCCTTAAAGTGGGCCTCTTTCACCTGGCGGGAGAGAAAGGAGGGACCCTCCACTCACTTACCCCACCAGAGGAAGCTGGGGAGGAGCCAAGCGGAAGAGGCATTACCTGGAAGGCCAGGTCATGGTACTTCTGCTTCTCCTTGGGCCCCAGGGCGTACCACCACTCGCCCAGAATCTTGCTGACGGTCCGGTTGTCCTGGTTGGGGTGACGCTGGTGGACCAGGGCCCGGTGCCGCTTGCTGAAGATCATGAAGGCGTTCATGGGCCGCCGAATATGGTCCTTCTCCCGCTGCAGCACACAGAGGCCCAAGTGAGATGTTAGAACCACAAAACAGACTTGGGCAGCCAGAGGGCAAGCTGGGGACAGGTATAGAGATGAGGTACCTTGTTGGGGCTGCGTCCATCCTTCTCCGAAGAGGAGTCTCGTTCCTTTGGCAGGGCACTGAGGGACTGGGTCCGGCGTTTCCCGGGTGGCAGGGGCAACTGGATCTCGGGAGACATGATGGAGAGGAAGCTGTGGCGGGAGTGGCAGGGACAGTGAGGGCCCCATCTCTGGTCACCATCCCTTCCCACTTCCCAAGTCTCGTGGCACTCACGCATCATCATGGTCACTCTCCGTCTCGCTGTCCAGCCGGGGCTCTCCTGGAGGGCCAGGGGCCTCCTCCTCAGTGGTGGGAGGGGGACCCTTTCCAGGTTCCACCACCCCCAAAGTGTGGGGGGGTCCGGGCCCTGGGCTCTCAGGGCAGGTGGCTCCAGGGGGCCGCCCAGGGTCAGCACTCCCTGTCCCACCTGGTGGCTGCTCATGAGCCACAGCCGCCGACTCAGCAGGTTCTAGGGGCAGAGAGGCAGGTCAGAGGGCTCCTGGGCTCCCTGGACGCTATCCCCATGTGTTCTGCAGCCCCCCACTCCTCACCTTTGCTCTGGGTGGAGGCCACTGGGTGGCTGGCAGGTTGCTGGGCCTCACTTGGCTGTACAGAGGGGTCGGGCTGGCTGGGGGCCAGAAAAGGGACTAAGGAGTGCCAGGGGAACACGGCAACAGAGCGAGGTTCCACATTTGTCCACACTGTGGGAAGAAGCCAGCTAAGCTGTGCAGCAGGAAACCTTGCCCTTGAACCCCAACTCAAGCTCATTTCCACCCTGGATGAGGTGGCTCCACGCCTCCTTCACACCCCCTTCCACTATTCCAGAGCCCCGTGGGCTCATGCGTGCAACATCACTTCAGGAAAAACTCCTCTCTGTACGATTCCGAGGTTTATACGAAAGAAAACAGAAGCTGGGAAGGGAAATAGGCCTCACGCCCCATTCCCTCCCCCCACCTCCACCAGCCCTGCCACCAGGGACCAGGCCAGAGGAATGACTGGCTCCTGTCACAAACCAGGCCATGTTCAACTGCCATCTCATACTCCCAAGGCCCCAAAACCTGAGCAGGGCTAGGAACTCTCCCCAGTCATGCCACATTCCCAGCACCCTGACAGCCCCTCATCTTCACCTCCTACTCCCTTTTTCTCTCTTGAGGAGACCATGCTTGGTTTCCCCTTCTCTTTCCTCTCCATTACCCACAAGGTGTGGGGTCTTAAGTCTTTCTCCTTGCCTCTCTCCCCATAGCACAAACCCCAAGGAGCCAGACCTGCCTTTCCCGGGCTGGGCACAGGTGGCTCCAGTGTCTCCCCTGTCCCTTAACAGAATCTACTGCCCACAAAGAGGTCTCCCAGCCCCCCTCCCTCTCAAGCTCTGAGCTTATCTTGGGTGCAGCGTCCAGCGTCTTTGCCCAAAAAGGGGAGGGTGTGGTAAACCCTTTGGAAGAAAAGGCACAATGAGGCAGACAAGAGAACTGTTACAAGTCTGTGCCCAAGGAAGACAAAAGTGCCAGGTGTTTTCTTGAGAATTTTCACAGGAAACCATTTCCCTCCCAGAAGAGCAGTTCCAGGGGTCCCACCTTCTGCCCCAGGAGCTGGGTGGTAGCAGGGTTAAGCCCTGGGCTGGGACCCATCCCTGGCAGGACTCCTAGAGCAGGCCTAGGTTAGGAGTGGGCTGTCCTCTCATTGCTGGCTCCCTGGGGGAAGTGGAACCAGCTGAGGAGGCCCCTGTGAGGGAAGACGATGAAGAGAGAAGGGAAACGCCCTAGCCTTGGTCTCCATCATTCCTGGCCTCCCCCTGATCTGGATCAATCTGACCTGGAATGACCCCTCTATGCCTTCAAAAGCCTGGACTAAGAAAGCTCTATAGAAGAGGCTAGCCTCGAGACCTCATTCTGCAAGGGGCTGACAAAAGAAAAAGTAGACGTCAAGTCAACAGAGGAGGGATAAGGAAGCCAACACTAGAGGGGGTCTCAAGACACTCTAAGAACCCTGTCCCCAATCCCTGGAGCACTGGGGACCACAAAAGCCTGCTCAGCCCTCCAACCCCAAGGACTTCAACCTGTCCCTCTCTTCACCAAGATCTTTCTCATTGGGCCTCCTCATCTGCTGGGTGCGGAAGAAGGGGACCAGCAGACAATGGGGGAAGAGTCCTTTAGTCCTGCCCCTCAAGTCCTCTTCAGTGTACTATGGTCCAGGTTCTTGGATCCCTCCTTCTGCCTCTCCAAAGCACACCACACACACTCCAGCCCATCACTCTGCTCTAAGCAAGCAGTACCTCACTCACTTCCCAAACCCTGTTCTTAGCCCCACTACTCCATCACATTCCCTTCCCCCTCTCTTCCACACCTAAGACCAGCAGGTCTCATGCTGCCCCTATCCTGATCTATGCTCCCAACCCAGTTACTCTGCACCCCTCACCTCCAATGACAACGGACCGTGCCACCCCATTACCCAAACACCACAGCTGTCCCCAGCTACTCCCCTCGCCTCACTCCCATCACTCCCGCTACACTCCCACCTGCCGTCACTAACCGCTTGGCCCAGCTGAGCTCTGTAACTTTCCCGTCACCCCTGTACTCCGCCTCTATCACTCTCGTACTAGACCCCTATCACCATTACGCCGCACTTAGCACCCCAACACCCTGACCCCTGCAGTCCCAGGGCCCAGGCTCTACTGACCGAACATGCCGAGGCCACGGGAGGCCGCGCCGGACGCGGGCACCAGGGGCCTGTGGGCTGAGTACATGGTCCGGCGCGGGGGGGCCCGGCCGGGGCTCGAGCCTCCTCAGCGGCCGCCGCCACTCCGCCCGCCGCCGGCTCCTCGGCCGTTGCCGCTCGGGCCCGGGGGGAGCTGGAGGCCGTCGCCGCATGCCCCCCCCGCCGCCCCCCTCCGGCCGCCCCCCTCGGGGGGGGGGGGTCCTCTGCCGGGCGCGCCTGCGCACAGCGCCGCCTGCCTCCCGCCGCCCGGGGGGCGGGGGAGGTCAGAGCGCGCCGGCCCCGCCCCGCCCCCTGGCGCGCGCGGGGGCCGTCACGGGGCGCGCGGCACAGGGGCCATCGGCGCCGCCCCCTCCCTCTCCCTCCTCCCGCTTGGTGCCCGGCGGGCGGGGCAGGCGGGGCAGGCGGGGCGGGGCGCGGCGCGCGTGCGCGGGGGTGGCCCCCTCCCTTCTCCTCTCGCTGGCTCGCTCCCTCCCTCCCTCGCAGCTCCGGCGGGTAACGGCTCTGGCCCCGCGCGCCCCGGCTGCCGGTGCTGCCGCCCCGCCTTTCCGGGCTCCGGGCCCGCGGCTCAGCGCCGGGTCGACCTTCGGCTCCGAGCGGCCAGACGGACCAGCGTGCGTGCGTCCGTGCGCTCCGAGCGAGCCCCGCGCAGAGCCACCGCCGCCTCCCCGCCCCGCCACTACTACGCGCTCCCCTCCCCCCGCCGCACCTCCCCCCGCCCCTTCTCCGCTTCCCCCGCGGCCTTCCGCGCAAGCCCGGCCCCCCGCGCGTGAGCCCATTGGCTGCCGCCGCCGCGCGCGGGTCAGGCCCCGCCGCGCCCGCCCCCATTGGCCGCCCCGGGGGAACGTCAGTCATATGCAAATAAGGAAAGGGCGGGGCGGGCTCCGGTTGGCCCCAAGCCGGCCCGGGGCGGGACCGCGGGAGGAGGGTGGCAGGGAGGGCGCACTGCAGTAAAGGCAGCGAGCCAGGGGGGCGGTTCACGGCACCGCGCTGCGGAGGCCCCGGGGTTGTGTGTGGCGCTACGTGTGTCCAGTCCACGCGAAGAACACGCTCACGCGCGGCTTGGCCCGCCTCCCTCACGCCCGCCTGAGCGCTCATGGCTCCGCAGGCCAGAAGAACTGCGCGGTAGGGCTACGCGAGCCACCGGGAGCCCTTACCAACTCAACACCAGCAGACTCTTCCCCCACCACACACTCACACACACACACACACCCTTTCATAGACAGAGTTTTCCTACCACACCCATTATTTCATACACATCCCACGGTACTATGTACCCTTGGCCTTACACTCACACTGGCACACACGAAGTCACACACCTTGAACACCTGCCCACATGTCTGTACAACCTCCCACACTCCGGGTCCCTCACTCTCCAGCCATCCTCACACACTCGTTCTCACCCATCCTCCATATCACCCATTTCGTACACGCCTTGTCATACATGCTCACCAACACACATTCTCACTGCCAGCCCACATGAATCATCATACAAAAAACATATCAAACGGGCAGCATTATCTCACACATCTAATCACAAGTGCTGCTTGTCCATCACACACACTACACACCCCACATCCCTCCCACACAACCACACACACTCTTCCATCTTCACACACCCTCATGTGGCCTTCCTGGCCAACTCCCGTCCCCAGTACAGGCTAACTCTCACAGATGCCATTGTACTGACCCCCCACACACTACCTAAACTTAGCCCAGTAAGCACTACTTCAATACCCTGGCCCCCCAGGGATACAGAGCACCATGGTCACTCACTGGCCTGACACTCAGCAGCCACCTGGGACCCTCCACCTCACAGTAAGGCAGTAGGAGGCAAGCAGGGGTGGGGGCACAGAGCACTACCATGGGCTGGCCCTGCCACTCTAGGCTGGAAGCTACCCTTCCAGAAAGGGGCCAGGAGGAAGAAAGGAAATGAACACTGGGGCTTCAGTGTGCTGGGAGCTTGAATGTATTATACTGCTCATTGAATCCTCACATCCACTAGGGAGGTACACTTTATTATGCCCATTGTTCAGATGAAAAAATGAGGCTGAGAGAAACTGAATAAATTGTGCAAGATCATCCCTCCAGAACCTAACAGCCCAGTGCTCCAACTCAGCTGCTCTTTCCACTACTGAAAATTTAACCTCGGGGTGGACCCTGGCAGACACTCGCAGACCTCCAGGAATATGGTCAGACAAGGATACAAAGAACTACAGAAAGGCCAGAGAGGGGCGCCTGGGTGGCTCATTGGTTTGGGCCGCTGCCTTTGGCTCGGGTCATGATCCCAGGGTCCTGGGATGGAGCCCCGCATCGGGCTTTCTGCTCAGCAGGGAGCCTGCTTCCTCCCCTCTCTCTGCCTGCTTCTCTGCCTGCTTGTCATCTCTCTCTGTCAAATAAATAAATAAAAAATCTTAAAAAAAAAAAAAAAAAGAAAGGCCAGAGAGTACCCACAGAGACATATGCAAGAGTCTAGGGTCCACCAGGGAGAGAGGCAGAGGCTCTGGATCACTCAAGATGGGCCTGGGGGTCACATCCAGTAGAGGCAGAGGCCTGTGGTCACACCCAGGCAGCTTTTAAAAGTTGCACAACCTCCGATGGACAAAGAGTGGGCTCCTACACAGGTGGAGTCAGCGACAAGCACAAACAAATCCCTTTCCCAGCCTGTTCCGTCCACTGATAGAGCCAAAGGCATGGAAAGGGTACAGAAACCAGTAATCTGGGCCCAGAGGGGAAGGGAAGGTCCATAGCCCTCTGACCTCCAGAGACTGCAGGGCCAGACACTTGGCTGTGAGCCTGGAGGGGGCCACTGGAGGGACTATTAGGTGACTGCCCCCTCCTCCCTATGCAGCCCCAGACTCAGACCCTCCATTACCTCACTGCCCCAGGGACTGCAACGTGAGGCAGAAATCAAGGCTGAAATCAATGTGGCCCAGCTATCTCCCCACCGCTGCCCCCTTCTCTCCCTTCTCTCCCCACCGGTGAGTCACCTACTGAAAATTAACCCCTTCCCTACTGCAATGCAGCCCAGGACAGAGCTCGGAGAAACACTGCCCCCAGTTCCCCTACTTCTGTAGGGTGAGAAAAAGAGCAAGGCCTGGCATAGCAGGGAAAGAGGGCCCCACACATCTGAGAGGGTTGCACATCTGGTAGAAGACACAGTGCCCACATAGGAGGGATGGGAAGAGGCCCCTTACAGGGTAGGGAACAGCCAAGTGGGGACCCAGCCTGGCAGGGAGGGGCCGGAATCTGGGCGGGAAGGGCCCCCCTGCCCTGGGCACTGGGCCAGCCCTATACTTAGCTTCCATTGTTCAGAGTGGAGGAACCCTGGGTGGGGGTGATTAGAAGTGGAGAAGAGGGAGCAGGTCCTAACCCCAGACAGCTCCATCTCTCCAGCCATCCTCAACCCTAACTGGGGCCTCCCTAATTGGGAAAGGCTGAGGGGGTTTCCCAAACCAGGGCCCCAGCCCCATCTGAGAGGAGGTGCAACACCATCCTTCACTCAAAGCAGGTACCCCCTACACCACCCACCACCAATTTCACAAAAGGTTTGGCGCCAAACATCCCCCGCAGCACTACCCCACACCCTAGTCCAGGGACAGGGAGCCCAGACAGAGACACCAACTGCCACCCAGGGTGGCACAGGCTGAGGCCTGCCCAGAGGTCTGGGGCTTACAGCCAGGGATGCTGACAGACTGAGGGACAAGCAAACACACTCTGAACTCACGGGCCCATTTATTGAGCCCCAGAGGCACCGCGCCCCTGTCCCCCGCAGCTCCCCACCCTGCTCTACAGGCCTGGGTCCCCGCCTTGGCTCACCACCCCGGTGTCCCCAGCTCCCCTCACCCGCTCTCCACATACACACCCACCTACCCACCCACCCCGGGCGGCGTCGGCGACGGCCAGGGTTGCCTGGGGAACGAGCCCAGGATTGGGCTGGTGCCGCTCCGGAGGGATGGGGGCCTAAAAATAGCGCCGGGGTGAGTCAGTGTGAGTGGGGCTGGGGTAGGCAGGGGGACTAGGAGGGAAAGAGGCAGGCGAGAGGTGTGGGGGAGGGTCCCCAGGGATTGGGAGACGGACTGTGATAGGACGGGGGGGGGGGGGGGCCGGGTGGGTTTGGGGGTGGAAAGGGGCGGGGGTGTGGGGGAGTGTACAGACACCCAGGCTAGAGAGGGCTGGTCGACGCGGACTGAGGGAGGCACCCCAACCCGGGCGGAGGAGGGGGCGCCGCCCTGCGTTCTCCTCCCCTCCCCGCGCTCACGAGATTTTCCACTCGCCGCCTGGCCCCCAGCCAGCCCCCGGCGGGCCCCACAAAGCCGCTTTGTGCTGGGAGGGCGGGCGGGCGCCCGGCCGGCCTGACACCCACGCAGGCCGCGGCGGGGCACTGGCCAGCTGGCACCCGAGCTGTCTGCGGGGGGCGGGGGAGCACCCACCCCGAGGGCGCGGCCGCTTAAGGGTTAATGGCGCAACGGAGGGGGGTGGTCTCGGCCAATCAGCGTCGGCAGACGCGTAGGCAGCCAATGGAAAAGACGGAGGCCCGTCGCCCGGGGCCTACCCCTGGGGCGCGGGAATCCATGCCCCTCCTTGCGGACAGGGCCGGGGCGCGGCCCTCAGGGTACGGGTCCGGATCTGCAAAGTCCGGGTGCACCCTGTTTCCTCGGCTGCTTCGCAAGAAAAAGGTTCAAAGGGGTTTAGAATCTTGCAGTCAGGTGGTGGCACGGTCGGGATTTGAACCCAGGTGTGCCTGGTCTCAATCAGCTTTGCTGCGGAAACAGGGAGACAGGGGTTCCCTGGCCCAGGCCCCCGTGGGGAGCGGGAATAGGGGACGGGGTGCGGGCGGAGGAGGCGGCGCGGCGGGCTAAGGTCCAGCCGCCTGTGGTGCAGCCGCTGCCGCCGGTGGTAATGGGAGCCAGACGCCGTCGCCGCCGCTAATGCGCCTCCCTCCAGGCCACTAATGGAGCCATTAATGCCGGGGCGCCGGGGGCTCCGGGCCGCACCCCCCCCCCGCCCCGCGCATGCGCGCGCCCGCGACCCCCGCCGTTCACCGCGGCCACCGCCGCCAGGAGGCAGCCTACCCCTTACAGCTCCCGCTGCTGGGGTCTCTTTAGGGAAGTCTCTAAGATTGACTACCGCTATCTCAAAAACGCCCCTTCTCTTCTCTCCTGGCAGGTCATCCTCTTCTTCCCAGCCTAGGCCTCCTTCCTCTCCAGGACAGTCTCCAGGGATCTCTAACATCCAAATCAAACCTTTTCCCTCTCCGGTCTAAACTTTTGCCTCTTCACCGACCTACCAGCATTCAAGCTGGCTTGGCTAGATCTGTGCTCCTTGGCACCCTTCTACCAATCCTGGGCTCTAGTGTCAGCTCCAGCTTCCACTAGACACAGAGATGTCACGCACTTTGACGCCTCCTGGCCTTCCTTCCTATGGCTGCCTCTGCCAGGAACACGCCTTTCACTCCCCTGAAATCCACTCATTCCTCAAGCTTTAGCTCAAATGTCACTTCCACTAAGAAGCACACCCGTACCTCCCTCATCACCCTGCATCGAGCCACCGACTTGTCTCTGTCCTCTGGCTTCCCCAGACTCTATACCTCCCTCTGCTCATCCTTGCCTCTGCCTGCTTCCATGTCTGCCTTCCCCACCCACATTCCCCAGGACTGCTCAGCCTGGACCTGGGAGAGATGAGGGACTTCTGGTCGGAGAGAAGGGGTTCCCTGTTTGAGACAAAACAGAAACTCTGCTGGGCAGAATATGGATTTGGGGAGTCAAGAGAACCTAGGCCCCTCTCTGGTCCTTATTTTCCCCACCTGGCCAAGCATAGTGTCTGAGGTCTTACTACATGTGGGACTCCGTTAAATGGAGCTGGCACCAAATGTGTCTCCTGCAAGGCATTGAGGGGGTGGTCGAGGTGATCTGGGTCATACCCTCTAGCAGGTGGGTGGGCACAGGAGCTGCTTTCCTGTTGTTCCCCTACAACCGGATCTCCTAGCTTGGCCCATGCAGCCCCCGCCTTCCTGCCTGTCTTGGGAACAGGTGCTTGGATGTAGATGGCTCCTGACACCTCTCACCATGTTTCAGAGACAGTGGTGGGCCATTAATTTGTCAAGAAACAGGAAGGGGCTCCCAGGCCAGTACAACCTCCCACCACTCCCCAAGAAGGGAGTGAGAGACCTAGTGCTTAGCAACTGTCCACAGACTCAAAGGGGTGGAGCGCCTGATGGGCACAGGGTGGAGGGGAAGGGCTGGGAGAGGGGCAACAAGTTTGTCTGAGGAGGGGGAGGAGGGTCAGGGGAGGGAGGTCCAGAGACACAGGATCCCAAGATAGGAGCCCAAAACAGAAGAAAGGTAGAATGAAAGAAAGCTCAGAAAAGGACTGCTGTCTAGGGAAGGACAAACCAAAAAAGATACAGAGAGGCAGAGAGAGAGAGAAAGAGACAGACAAGACCAGAGAGAGAAACTCAAGCCCAGGAATAGAGACCCAGACAGACAGATGTAGGGACCCAAGGGAGAAAGACAGACACACGGTGGCTCAAAGGCAGGCAGACAGAGGCCCAGGAGAGGGGGCACTGCCTGTCAGTACAGGGAAGCCAGGCAGAAGCTGGGAGCTGGAAAGGAGGCCGTGCCAGGAATGGGGCTGAGACATCTGGCCTCCTGGGCTGGGGCTGTAGGCCCTGGGGCGGCTTCCTCTCCTGGGGAGCAGGCGGGAAGAGTCAGAGGGAGGTGGCAGTGGCAGCTGGCTGGCCCGGCCATGCACAGAATGTGGAGAATGCCGGCCGCCTGCCCCGGCACGTCCCCCAGCGGAAGCAAATGCCTGGCGGGGGACAGGAGCAGGCACGCTGTCCCAGACCGCCCCCTCACACCTGCTGCCCTGGGTGAGGGTCAGGCCTTGGCATGAGCAGGCAGAAAGGGATAGGACCACGGCCTCATTATGCCACCTGGCATAGTCTGCCCCACCTGGGCCTCAGAGGCAGAAAGCCCCAAGGTGCTTACCTCCCAAGGGCTTGGGGAGGCCTCTGGGGAAGAACAAGAGGACCTACTGGCTGGGAACCTGAGGGCAGCCTGGATACCTCGGCATGGGTGTTATTAGGGAAGCGCTGCTCAGAACTGCCAGGACAGGCCCTGTACAAGTTCTGACGACCAGATAGCCCGCAGCCTCCCTTCCCTGAACCTCAGCCCAGCTGCTAAACCAGGCTGGTAATCCCTCCTGCACAGCATCGGGTGGATTCGATGAGATCGCTTGGGGCTGGGCACGTGGTAAATGTTTAATGAAAGGCTGGTTACTATTACTGTTATCATTGTTAGTGGCAGGACTCAAGGGCCTGGGGCTAGACAGCCTGGGTTCAAATCCTGACTATCCTTCTGCCTAGCAGGGTGACTTTGGGCAAGTCACTTAACCGCTTGGGGCGTGGTTTCTTCCTCAACACTGGAAGTACTAATGGTGCTGGCCTCCTGGGGTGTTGTGAGGATTTGGTGAGTAAACGCTTAGGCGGTACTTAGAGAGCCGAGTACCATGCAGGCGCACACATGGGTGGTGCTCAAGAAATTAGGACCTCCAGAGCTTCTGGCAGTGAGCATCCTATGATCTGGAGATTGGGAGACCCAGTTCAAGGCCCAGTCCTGACCTTCCCTGGCCGGGTGACCTCAATCAAGACTCTTCTTCTATAAAATCTTAAAAAAAAAAAAAAAAAAAGGTGCCTGGGTGGCTCAGTGGGTTAAGCGCTGCCTTCGGCTCAGGTCATGATCTCAGGGTCCTGGGATCGAGTCCCGCATGGGGCTCTCTGCTCAGCAGGGAGCCTGCTTCCCTTTCTCTCTCTCTGCCTGCCTCTCTGCCTACTTGTGATCTCTCTCTGTCAAATCAATAAATAAAATCTTTAAAAAAAAAAAAAAAAGACTCT
>NC_081573.1:9855376-10090268 GCF_022355385.1 Mustela nigripes | reverse complement strand
CCCGCCTCTCTTGCCTATTTTTGATCTTCCTCTGTCAAATCAATAAATAAAATCTTAAAAAAAAAAAAAAAAGACTCTTCTTCTGCTGCTTTTCCTCATCTGGAAAATGGTGACAGGTACCCCTGTTGGGTCTGCCCTGGTGGGCCTCGGGTGCCCTGCATCAGTGCCATCCCCCTCCAAATGCCAGCAGTGAGGGTCACGTGATACAATGCTATGAAGGCAATGTTGGGGGCTGTGGGCATGTGGGGTAGGGGGGAGAAGAGGATAGTTCTAGATAGAGTCCTTCTGCTTCACTTTCTTCATCTGGCTAAAGACAGAAATCCCCGTTGTGCCCGTTTCTGTGGCAATGGGCTCCTATCAACTACACTAACAAATGTAAAAAATGCTGGGGGCAGGGCGAAAAAACACAACTCGCAACCTCAGCATATAAGTCTGAGGGGCAAGCACAGCACCTGTGTCCCTGTGCTCTGGGTCTGGGCTGGAGCTCCGTGAGGTTAGGGCCTGGGATCCCAGCCACATCAGCCTCTCTGCCCCAGTCCCAGCTCCCACCCAGATCCCACCACAGCCCCCTTCCTCCCTGCTCTCCTTGTCTCTGCTCTCAGGCCCTGGAACTCACCCTCCACGGTACAGGTGTGGTCAGAAGATCAGCTCAAAGCCTATCTTGGCTCCCTAATGCCACCAAGATAAAGCTCCCAAGTCTCCTGAGGGCCCTCGGGGATCTGACCCTTGCTCCTGGACAGAGCCATGCATTCCCGCATTCACCATCCCTTAGAGCCTTTGGTTTTGCAGATTCCACTTCCTTTAAATACTTACTTTGGCCTCGAGGCCTTTGCCTAAACTCTTCCCTCTGCCTCATGGTCCTCCTGCCGGCCTTGCCAGACTCGCTTCTGCACACCCTGCATATCTCACTTTAGACACCCTGGCCCCTTCTCCAAGAAGCCCTCCTGACTTCCCACGGCCTCCTGGGCTTCCCCCATCCCAGCTCTGACCCCTCTGGCTGCTCACTGTCCGGTGACAGATCTGTCTGTTCCAGGACTGTGTGCCCTGTAAGAGCAGGGCTGTGTCCTCAGTACCAACTACCACACGACCAGGCCACTCCAGTCAACAGTGGATTAAGAAATAAATTAAAAAAAGATGCTCGGGAAAGGGCTGGTGACTGGTCACCCTCCCTGACGGTTGCTCTGACAAGGCCCAATCTAGCCTGGCCACTGGCTCTCCCGGGCTCTGGCCTCAGCGCTCTGGCCACAGTGGCTTTGCTCCCCTGTGCTCCTTCTGGTCTCCTAGGAGGCTCTTCCAGCCCACGGTTGCTGGTTCCAACTCATCCTTCAACTCTTGGCTTACATGCCCTCTCCTGAGGGCAGAAGACTGGATTTCACACCTGGAGGCCTGCCTAGCACACCCCCAGCTCCACTCATGCACTGACTGCACCTGTGATATTTCCAGGGCACAGGTATGAGGCGAGCACTCCGGTCCTGATCCTGCTACCCCGAGGCAGAAGGCACCTTGGAACCTCCATCTTCCCATCTATAACCCGGCACTGTGGCCCAGTGGGGACCAGCCAGCTGGCCTGCCTGGCTGTGCAGGCTGGGCCCAGGACTCACTAACTGTGGGATCCAGGGCAAGGAAATAACCTGGCCTCAGATGCCTCTAAATGAGCCTAATCCTACTTCCCCCACCCCCACTGCCTGTTAGGCTCGTGAAGACAAAATGAGCGAGTATTTCCAAAGGGCTGAAAACAATCCCAGGTACAGTACGGGGTGTGTCTGAGGGTTCGCCAGATAACTCACAGGCAATGCTTATTATGATGATGTCCCCACCAGTCCTCCAGACATGACAGCTGTCATCGCGATTATCAACTCTGTTATCCAATGAGGATTGTGGGGGCCTGGCTCCCAAAAGCTCTGGAAAGGTTTGCTGACTGCTCAAGCCCTTGGGAGTGCATTCCGAACAGAAGGCCTCCAGAAACCGTGCCCTGAGCCTTCCAAGCCCAGTCCCTTGCCTGGATGTGAATTCCTGCAGTTACTCTGCAGAGAGGAGGCTAATCTCCCCTTGAGCTCTTCCCCAGGTGGGGAGCCAGTTTTCGAGTAGCCCCGTCCCCATTGAGCCCTCACCCAGCCATTGCACTGGCATCTCTTACCTGTCCCAGGTCGGCCCATGATGACTTCCTTTTTGGGGGCAGGATGGCTGGTGTAGCTGCTAGGGACCAGGACAGGCAATAGGGCAGCAGGTGAGGGGTGGAAGGCCACCGGCTGGAAGGGTGAAGAAGCCAGGCCGAAGGTGGGCATCGGCTGGGCCACAGCAGTCGGCGCGGCTGGAGGCACGGTGATGGGCACAGGGGCTGGCAGAGGTGGGGGCAGGCCAGGCTTCCCACTGGCCACCCCAGGGGGCACTGGGGTCTCTCGGCAGCCCCGCCCAGGTCCTGCTACCCGCGCCTCGCCAGCAGTGCTCACCTCCCCAGGGAATTTGGAGGGCAACGGCACATCAGGGTTGCGAACAATGACGGGGGAGTCCCGCTGCACAGCAGGAACCCTGCGCACAGAGGGCCCGGGATCCGAGGTCAGGCCAGCAGGTGGGGGCAACAGCAGCAACGGCGAGGGCTGGCGGGAACGGGAGAAGGGCACGGCAGGCGACACGGCCCGGAAGCCAGCCGGCGTGGAGGGTGTAGGTGTGTGGGACACCGAGTCCACACCAGAGTCTAGGCTGTCACTCTTGGGGAAATCCGGGGTGGCTCCTCCACCCCCTGCGCCAGGGGCCCCCAGAGCCCCCGGATGGGGGAGCAGCTCTGTCTTCCTCCGCCCGGGACTGATGGGCACGGTGAAGGTCAGGTTGGTCTGGAAGGTGGGTAGGATGCCAGAAGAATGGCGCTCTCTGGGGGCAGGTGGCGGCGGGTGGGGACCCAGGTCTGGTGGGGTCAGCACGCCTCCCTTCGGGGTGCTGGCGCTCAGGTGGCGGCTGCGGACGGCAGTGCGCTGGATGACTGGTGAGGCGTTGATGGGGCTGAAGTTGGCTGGGCGGAAGCCAAAGAGCGGCGACGGGGAGGGCGATGGGGCAGGTGAGAAGGGTGACTGCGTAGACACAGGAGAGAAGGAGGGTGTGCCAGAGCGAGAGCTGCCCAGCGACACCAGCATCACGGCCGCCTCACACTCATCAAACTCAAAGCGGGACAGGTCAGCAGGAGCCACCAGGCGTGGGCGCGAGTCCCCGCGGGCTGCCACGCTGCTGGCCTCGCTGTCCCGCGATGTTTCGTCACCCCAGTCAAACTCGGTGCTGCCCTCCCGTGCCGCCACGCCTGCTGGCCGCCCAGCCCCAGCTGGGCCACTGTCCGCCAGGCCCTCCATCTCCTTGGTTCGCATGGACAGGTGGCGCGAGCAGTAGCCCCGCCGCTGCGACTCCTTCATGCAGCCATCTCGGGAGCACAGCCGGCGCCACTGCTTGCCATTGAACTTCTTGCGGATCCCGTTGGGTGTGCAGACCACATCACCCTTCTTATACTTCTGCTGTGCGGCTGTCAGTGGTGTGCGTGCTCGGGCGGCTGGCGCTGCCCCCTTCTCCAGGGAGGCCACACTGCTGCTCCGGCTGCCGCCCTGGCTCCCCTCCTGGCAGGGTGATGGCTGCTCCCCAGGGCGGCCCGGGCCCACAAAAGCTGGGGACTTTGGTGGCGGTGACAGGAGCTGGGGCGGAGGCAGCGGGAGCAGGGCTGGGGTGCCCAGGGCCGGCGGGTGCTTTTCCTCACCCTCCTCGCAAGTCCCCAGGTTGCCACCAAAGCTGATCTTAGACACCTCGGCATCCTCAGGCTGCTTGGGGTCCAGGGCAGCAGGGCAGGGGGCCAGGGCACCCCCTGCCTCAGCCTGCTCCTCCTCAGGGCCTGCGGGGTGCTTCCTTGGCAGGGCCTCAGGCTCCCAGGGGGGCCGCAGCAGGCGCAAGCTGGAACGGGCCACCCACACGGCCTCCTCAGGTTCATGGTGTGGCAGCTGTGGGGGCTGTGGGACAGCGGCCGGACCAGGCTGGGAGCTGGGGCCAGGACTGAGGCGGACCTTGTAGGCAGCAGGCTTGGTGGCCACCTCCACCACCACACCCTCACGGTAGGCAGCCACGCCAGGCTCTACGCAGGTACAAACAGCTGTGCCCACCGCAAGGGCAGCTGGCGGCGGCGTAGCATCCAAAACCACATGAACACCACTGCCAGGCGCCCCCTCATAGAATGTCAGTGCCCGGTCCCCAGGGAACTGCACGCCCAGGTCCTGGCTTCGGCGCACCTGGCGCACCACGGCCGGCAAGAAGAGGCCGTCTCCACGCCGAGCCAGCACCCGCTGGGACCTCAGCTGCCGCAGGTCGTATCCGCCACTGGTGCCACTTGGGGGCCAGGGGCCTGGCCCACAGGCTTCGGCGGGCTCATCCTCCAGGTCAGCTGAGTGCTCGCTGGCTGTGTCGGTGGAAGAGGAACGGGTGGAGGTGGGTGGCCGTGGAGGGACCCCCAGGGCGCCGGCCTCCTCAGGGGTTCGTGCCCGCTCCTCAGGGGCCCCGGCCGGCCCACCGTTACCACTGCCGGCTCCATGCTCCTCCACATACTTCTTCTTGGGCGCTCGAGACTTGAATGTGGCCGTCTTACGGCTGAGGGAGGGTTCCCAGCGACTTGCCTCCCCCTCTACCTTAGGGTCCTCAGCAGGGCCTGGGGCCGCCGGGTCATCGGGGTGTGGCTCCGGGGTCAGCCCCTCAGCCCCAGAGCCCCGCTCGGACTCCTCCTCCTCACCCTCCTCAACCTCTTCTGGCCCCGGAGGCTGCTGGGGCTGCTGCTGCTGTACCTCTTCATCTTCCTCCTCTGGCTTTTCGCCCTCCCCAGCCCCTCGCCGTCTCAGGGCCTTGGCCCGGGTGGCCGGTGGGGACTTGCCGCCACTGCCAGAACCTGGGAGGCCGACACATGCCTTCTTCATTGGCTTCATCTTTTGTCCACCTGCAGGTGGGAGGGCAGACAGGGATCATGGGGAGCAACTCAGGAACCTCCCAGAGCCAGTGTCCCCCAAGACTTCCCACTTGCTGAGGCCCTAGTTAGGTCCCTGATACCTGAAGCCCTTCTCTTGGCTGTCTTCCACTCATGGGGGCCCCTGACTGGCACCTGGACACAGACTGGCACCCATGTCCCCTGAGTTATGTACTCTGGCTCGTTGGGGACACTGACATATATCTGTTCCCTCTACACAGGCCACAGCAGGTATGTGCAACTGCCCGACGGGGCACAAAAAGGTAGTAATGGTTCATGCCTTTGTGCCAAGCCGTGGGCCGAATTTGATTTTATTAACCCATTTCCTCCTGACAATATTCCTGAGAGGCAGGTATGACCGACAGCCCTACTTGAGGAAACTGAGGCACAGAGAACACAAGCAACTTGTTCAAATTCATCCAGCCAGGAAATGGCAGAGCTAGGGTCTGAACCCAGGCAATCTGGCTGCTTCAGAAGTCTGTGCTCCTAACCATTTCAGTGTGCCGCCTGTCACATGATCCAGGGGACACGCTTCCTTGCACTGTCACTGTCCAGACAGCACACACACTCATACACATACACACACATGCACAGGAACACAGTCACAAAAAAGGTGACTGGGCTGTGATGTGAGCCTCTCTCCACCCCCACCCCCACCCCTCTGGGCTGCCTGGCATGGCCAGCCATCGTGGGAAGGAGTGGGCAGCTGAAAGTCCTGAGGGATGGCTGCCCACTCTTCTCTGCACCCAGGCCTGCCAGGTATAGCCATCTCCCCAGATCCTGGCAGGGAGCAGGCAGGGGCACGTCTGGGGCAAGAGCTTATACCCGTGCCGCCACGGGGCCATGCATGAGCACACGCACGCGCACAAAAACACACACAGAGGCACACACACGTCATCACACAGTGGGACACAGAGCTACACCCCAGGGTTTTGCTGTCCCACTGGATGGGAGCCTGCCCCTCCCCTCCACAGCACCCAGCGTGAGACCAGCAAGCCCAGCCCCCCTTCTGGCCTGCATGAATCCCCCCCCACCACCACCACCACTGGGCTGCCTCTGACAGGGTGGCTGAGCTGGCTGGGGCCAGGGGGCCCCCAAATATAACTTCTGACTCCAAGTGGGGGTAAGTGGGAGAAGGTCAAAGAAAGCAGGGCAAGCCCAGCCCAGCAGGCCAACCTCACCCACTTCCTGAACAGTCATTACTGCCCGCCCCCTTTCAAGCTGCCCTGAGAAAAGAAAAGGGAAAAAACTTTACTCTGAAGTGACTAAGAGAAGCTGAGAGGCCAAAAGGGGGCCTATGGGAGGGTGGGGGTACCCAGGGCCCTAACCCAAACACAATCAGAGATACCCCTGACTCAGTCTGCCGGCTCCCCCAGGACCCCTGATCTTGTGTTCTCCAACTCGAGGCCTGCTCCTCCTGAGGACCATACAATCCAAGGCTGCTCCTTCTCTGGGCCAATCCTGGGGTCCTCACAGGCAGAGCTGTAGGGCCCGGGGCTTCTCACACTGGGGCAGGGATCCAAGTGTCCAGGAGTTGGGCAGCTGCCACCACCTTCTCCCCACTGACCCGCTGGGCCACTGTCCTGGGGACCGAGATCCGGCCCCAGTCCTGCCCAAACACAAACCTTTGCATAACCCCTCCCAGGGCCTACAACCATATTGCCTGGCACCCCTGGACCCTGTCACCTAGTCCTGCCTCTTCACCCCAAAAGCCAAGCCTTTTTTTTTTTTTCCCCTGGGCCTACTCTCTTCCTGTCCACCCCACTTTGGATAACTCCCACCCAAGGCCCTGTGGTTCCTCACCTCCTTCAGAATCTAAGCAGGAACTCCCGAAGCCCAGGCCAGCCCAGGCCCTGGTTCTTCAGGGTCTCATCCTCTCTGCTCCCATAAGCCCTCCTGGCACCAGCTTCTCTGGCACTCTCTCTCCCGTCCTGTCACCACCTCTACCTCTGCCTCTCTCCTCACAGGCCCTAGGCTCCCCCCTCCTCAGCCACCCCATCCTTGTCACCCTCATCTATCTCTGTCACCCCTTCCTCCAAGTCACTCTCCTGTCAGCCATCTCTGGACCTATCACCTTTTCTCTCCATCACCTCTCCTTGTCACCCCTCCAACTCTGTCCCCTCCCTCTCCCTGTCACCCTGATCTAGTCCTGTCACCCCTCAATTCCTGTTACCCATTCTCTGCCCACTATCCCCTCTCCGTCACCCCTTTTCTGTCACTGTTCCTCCCCACCACTTCATCCACTCTATCCTCCTTTCCCACCATCCAACCCCCCCCTTTTCCCCTGTACCCCCCCCCCCCCCCCGCCCCCCTGCCCCCCCTCGGCCCCCAGCACCCCAAATCCCCCCTGCCCGTGTCAGCCCTGGCCCCGCCCCTCACCTCGGGCTCGGCAGGGTTTCGGGGCGGGGGGCCTTGGCCCCGGCTCGGTCCGGTCCGGTCCCTCCCCGCCCCCCCTCCGGCTCTCCCTCTCGATTCTCCCTTTTTTTTTTTACTCCAACACACAAAATGGTGAATGGACCTGCAACAGCTGGAGCAGCCAGCCAATCACCGGCCACAACCCCGCTGACCGGCGCCGTCCTAGACCAATAGATATCTGCAGCCTGGTCGGCTCCGCCTCTCCACGACGAGCGACATTCGCCATGACCAATTCTGCCCACCCGGCAGCGCCAGGAGGCGGGGACAAAGTCCAAGACCGGCCTCCCTCCGGGACCGACACCAACCTGAGCCTACGACCGCCTGATCTGCCTAGGGCCCTGCCCCACAATACGTGATGGGCATCAGCCAAGACCAATCGCAAGCCGTCTTAGTGCAGAATGACGAATACAGTAGCCAGTCGCCCTGCAGTCTAGGCCGGAACCCAGCCTCTGTGAGGGACAGTAACCAATGAAGTGCAAGAAGGAAGGGCTAAGGGATAGGCTGTCCAATAAGCAGGCTGAGGAGGCGTGGCCTGGGCGTTTGTTGACCGGCTAGTCGCAATTCTTGCTGGGAATGGTAGTCTTCTTACGTCTCCGGCCCATAGTCAATAGTACAAAGCAGACTACAACTCCCATGTGACAGAGTGCTGTAGCACCAAAGAACCCGGGCGAGGAGAAAAAGTCGGACAGGGCAGTTCCTCTAAGTCTCCCTGCACACCGGGAGCATCTTAGACCCAGGGCCCCGACTCACCCGGATTCCCGGCTCTGGCGTCGCTAGTGGCTCCTCTCAGTGGCGGCGGTAGCGGCACGAGGGGGAGGTGCGAGTAGCAGCCAACCGCCACCCGCAAGCCCCGCAGCCAATCAGCGGCGGCCGGGGCGGTGCAATGACCTCACCGAGTTCTACTCTGTTACCCCTCCCCCACGTGGTTGTTGCTGTCGGGAGCCGGGAGTAGGGAAGTTTGCGGGGGGGAGGGGAGGAGAACGAGTGATGTCACCTTTCCCCCTCTTGATTGGCTGTAGGGTGGCCGGGACTATGACCAATCAACAGCCTCCGAAAGTCCGGCGCGGCCCCGCAGAAAGCCCTGTTGCCACCGGGAGGGGAGAGAACGTGCGCGTGTGGGGAGGCGCGCGCTGCCGTGGAGTAGTGAACGCGCGGGGCCCGGGGCTTGGGGACCCGGGGGGACAAGTCTTGTCTTCCAAGACTTTGGCAATTAGAGCGGTGCAGTTTTCTGGCAGCTCGGGCCACGAGATGGGAAAATACGGCGCTTCGTGAGGCTTCACACCAGATTCCCCTCACACTACTTTCTGTGGAGAGCTGCTTTGTGGGTGTTCGCACTTGGCGGAGCGAGACTTTTATAAGGTCTCTTTACTAAGGGTGGGGGGGCACGTTCACACGAGGTCGGGAGGAGAGGGATATGCCCCGTCGGTTGTAGATTCCCGCCGCCCAGACACAGGGTTTACCCCAGGTGTGAAGCGGTCTGCAGTGCGCGCAGACTCTCCGCAGCATTTGCCAGGACAGAGGGTAATGGGGAGCCGTGACCGCGGGCCTCAGCCGAGGCTTCGGCCACCCGTGATTGGTTCCCAGTATGCGCACGGGATTCACACCGGCTGTGAAGGAAACCCACCCAGCCGCCTGCAGGGGCCATGCTGTGCAACATTCCCGCGGCCGGTGACATGTGGCCAGTTCTCCGCGGGGCTGGGAAGAAATATCAGGGGTCCAGGGGGTTCCTTGAGTTTAAGGGAGATTCGCCAGGAGATCTGCTTTGAGAGAGGGGAAATTCCACTGTCTGCAAGTTCACACCGAGAAGGATTCTTACACAACCTCTTACGCTGTTTTCTATTATGACTTGCATCTACTATTTTATAACGGTGGTATTTTATACTATTTAAGTAACATTCTAGAAGAGTGTGCACTTAAACATGGCGCAGGCTTTGTGGGAACTTTTACAGGGCAGTTGAGACTGGGTCCGTGCTGGGTCTGAGGGAAGTTTATACTCATCAGAGGGTTCCCATTGCCTACTTTTTGTAGATCTACCTTGGAGAACGGTTCACCCTGGCACAAAAGGGGCTCATAGTACATGGCAATGTTCCCTGTTCTTCACTGTGTTGTGGGTAGGTGACTTCATACTGTCCGCAGGGAGACACGCCCTGGGTGGGAGTTCACATTGCCCATGGGAGACTGCTGGGTTAGAGGGAGACTTCCATTGATGGGGATGGTGTTTCACGGTCCACAGTCAGTTCACATCAGGTGCGAGCGAGAATCCCACTGTCCGTGGGGATGTCTGTCCTGTCCACGAAGGAACTCATCCTGCCCAGGAAGTAGTCGGCTGTGGTGAAAGGGGCCTCTGCTGTCCCATTCAGGATTGTCTTGGCTGTGGCGAGTTTACAATGTCCACAAAGGAGGGGCACCCAGGTGGCTCAGTCGATTAAGCGTTCTACCCTTGGTTCAGGTCACAATCACAGGGTCATAGCATTGAACCCCACATCAGGCTCCATGCTCTGTGCAGATGGAGCCTGCTTGTCCCTCTCCCTCTGCTCCTCTCTCCCTTTCTCTCTCATAAATAAATAAAATCTAACACACAAACAAAACAAAAACAAAAGCCAGCGTCCACAGAGGAATCATCAGTGCTTACTGGAGTTAATAAGCATGCACGAAGGAGAGAGACCTGTCCACAGGAATTCATGCTGCCTAAGGCCTATTTTCCCTGTCACTGGGGAAAGGTGTGCACAGTGAGTTGTACCCATGCCCCTGGGAGAATTACATAAACTGTAGTTAACTTAGCTCTACAGTTCACTGCAATTACATTGTCCTGCGAAGGCGAGGGTGATGTTACAGGAAGCAGGATAATTCGGGCTTAGCCAGGCTGCTGGGGTCAAATCCAGCTGGGCTTCTTTCCTAGCTGTGTGACTATGGGAGAGTCATTTCAGACCTCTGTGCCTCCATTTCTACATCCATACAGGGATAATTATAAAAACAAAAAAACAGGGGCACCTGGGTGGCTCAGTGGGTTGGGCCTCTGCCTTTGGCTTGGGTCATGATCTCAGGGTCCTGAGATCCAGTACCAAATCCGGCTCTCTGCTAGGCGGGGAGCCTGCTTCCTCCTCTCTCTTTCGCTCTGCCTGCCTCTCTGCCTACTTGTGATCTCTCTCTCTCAAATAAATAAATAAAATCTTTAAAACAACAACAAAAAAATCTTTAAAACAAACAAAAAACAAAAAACAACATCTTTGCATGTTGTAATGAGTTAACACGTGCAAAGCATTTAGGATATTGTCTCCAGCAGAGCAGATCCTAAAAAAATGTTAGCTATTAGTGTGATTATCAATATTCAGGAGGTTATTACTGCCTGAAGAGTTTACGCTGTTTCAGTCTCACTGGTCACCTTGTCCTCACACTTTGTCTGTGTGCTGCTGGTGGTGTTGGTGGCAGGGCTTCAGGGAAGGAGTTCAGGGTTCAGCATAGCTTTGGGGTACTTGCCAATCTATCGGGAGGCATTCCTATCCCGTACTTGATGCCCCAGCTGTCACCATGTTTAGCTATGTTGTCTTGGGCTTGAAACCTAAGTCTCACTCTCCTCATCTGAAAAATGGGTATCATTGGAGTCCCTGCCTGATAAAAGCTGAAATGACAGTGAAAGCAGATGTTGAGGGGCGCCTGGGTGGCTCAGTGGGTTAAAGCCTCTGCCTTTGGCTCAGGTCATGATTTCCAGGGTCCTGGATTGAGCCCCGCATCAGGCTCTCTGCTCCACAGGAAGCCTGCTTCCCCCTCTCTTTCTGCCTGCCTCTCTGCCTACTTGTGATCTCTGTCTGTGAAATAAATAAATAAATAAAATCGTAAAAAAAAAAAAAAACATTTAAAAAAAAAAAAAGAAAGAAACAAAGCAGATATTGAAACCAGGGCCTTGCATGTCGTACATGCTCAGTAAATAGAAGTGGTGCTTTTTATGTGCCCTGTCCTGTGTTGGGACCTGGGAAATCCCTGACATTCACAAATTCACCATTTTGTGGTCTTTCCTTGGGGTCTCATTGTCTGTGACAGGTTACACCATCCTTCAGGGAGTCCTACTGTCTTAATACATCTGTGTTGAGGGGCATTTGGGTAAATTTTAATGGGAGAATTAGAATTTGGGGAGGGAGGGTGGATAATATAATCTATGAAGGTTACAAAGGCCCAAGAGGCTTAAATGGAACATGGGGTTTTTCCTTGTTTATGGAAAAGGGCTACATTATCAATGACTTATTAAAACTGACGTAGTGACATTGAGGTTTATTGCAACCAATGGATTTTTTTTTTTAAAGATTTTATTTATTGGGGCTCCTGGCTGGCTCAGTGGGTTAAAGCCTCTGGTTTCGGCTCAGGTCATGATCCCAGGGTCCTGGGATCCAGCCCCGCATAGGGCTCTCTGCTCAGCACAGAGCCTGCTTCCTCCTCTCTCTCTTCCTGCTTCTTTGTGATCTCTGTCAGTCAAATAAATAAATAAATAATCTTAAAAAAAAAAAGATATTATTTATTTATTTGACAGAGAGAGAGGGGTCACAAGTAGGCATGCAGGGGGTGGAGGCAGGGGTGGAGGAAGTAGGCTCCCCACTGAGCAGAGAGCCCGATGAGGGGCTTGATCCCAGGACCCTGAGATCATGACCTGAGCCGAAGGCAGAGGCCCAACCCACTGAGCCACCTCGGTGCCCCAACCATTGCATGTTTTAAAAGATTTTGTTTATTTGACAGAGAAAGAGAAAGAGACCCCACAGAAGCAGGGGGAGGGGCAGAGAGAGAAAGGGAGAAGCATATTCCCCACTGAGCACAGACCCTGATGTGGGGCTTGACCCCAGGATCCTGAGATCATGACCTCACCTGAAGTCATACCCTTAACTGACTGAACCCCCCAGGGACCCCTATTGTAATCGTTGTGAAATCTATGCTATACACCGAATGGTCCACTGAGAGAGATGGCACTGTCAACGCAAGGGTACAGCGTCCATGGGTTATATTGCATGAGGCTGTAGGACTATGGAGCTATACTATTCACATGAAAAGTCCCACCAGTGGGGTGCCTGGGTGGCTCAGTGGGTCGGGGCCTCTGCCTTCGGCTCAGTTCGTGATCCCAGGGTCCTGGGATCAAGCCCCATGTCTGGCTCTCTGCTCAGTGGGGAGCCTGCTTTCCCTTCCTCTCTCTCTCTGCCTCTGCCTACTTGTGATCTCTGTCTGTCAAATAAATAAATAAAATCTTAAAAAAAAAAAAAAAAAAAAGGCCCACCAGTTACAGAAATGACCCTACTTACACGCTTGTCTTCACTGCTCATGTGGGTTTACCTAGGTTGTACTAGTTGACCCTGTGGCTAGAGGAATTCACACAGAGTTCAACAAGCCACGCTGCCTCTTTGGCAGAGCACAGTAATGAGAGCTGTTTTAGGGGGACCCGCACGGTTTATTTGCTGTCCCACCATGTATATGGGGCTCGCACTGTTCATGAGCTTTATGCTGGCAATGTGAGGTTTACACCATTTATGTGGGTTGCCCTTTTTTACGAGGCTCACAAAGTTTATGAAGGCCATGCTGTTTGAATGGGGCTCATATCACTTATGAGGGTTACCCTACTTGCATGAGGTTTACGGGGGTCGTGCTGCCTGTCCTGGGGTTCACGCCATTTCTGAGCATTGTACTATTTGGGTTTCCACCGTCCATACGAGAGCCACCCCGCAAATGGGAGTTTGAATCCGTTTTGGGCTTTGTTCTGTCTGTATGGTGGGTTCCCACAGTGGGGTTATGCCTTCTGTACACGGACTCAGTTCATTTCAGCAGGTATGTATTACCAGACTGTTCTACGATACCCACCCGCCACCACCGGTATAGGCGCCAGTGATAGAGCAAGGCTAGAGGAGGGATTCAGATGACGAGTTAGAATTCTAATATTCTAACAATGTTAGAAACACTGTAGTTTCTAAGGGAACTACAATGACATAGAAATATATGTCACTTGAGAAAAGTGCCATGGAGAAAACGCAGGGGCCTAGTACGGGGGCTCCAATTTAAAATGGCGTGATCATGGGCACCTGGGTGGCTCCATGGGTTAAAGCCTCTGCCTTCGGCTCAAGTCATGATCCCTGGGATCAAGCCCCGCATCGGGATCTCTGCTCAGCAGGGAGCTTGCTTCCTCCTTTCTCTCTACCTGCTTCTCTGCCTACTTGTGATCTCTGTCTGTCAAATAAATAAATAAATAAAATCTTAAAATAAAATAAAATGGCGTGATCAGGTAGGGTCTTTATTGGGAAGGTGCTTTCTGAGTAAAAAGCCTGAAGGAGATGAAGGGCAGAGCTATGTAGACTTCTGGTGGCTTGGGGGGCTGCAGGGAGACTTACAAGCAAATGGAACAACACTGGCAAAATCCCCGAGGCAGGCATCTGCCCGGCCTGTTCAAGGAATCTCAAAGAGGCTGGGAGTGCAGCTGGCACAGAAATGGAGGGGAAAGGTGGGAGGCAAAGTCAGGGAGGAAGAGTCCTGCTGGTCAATACTGGGAGCTGGCTTTTACTCCAAGGGAACAGAGGATTGGGGACAGCACAGGGAAGTCAAGTGATTTACTAGAACCCCTCTGGCTGTGGGTGCACGCAAACTCTAGGGGCTGGTGGCAACCAGGAGAGCGCGAGGAGTCCCCAGACCAGGGGTGTGGTGGTGGCGGTGGTGACTAGGAGCTATATTCTCAAGCAGCTGAAAGTTCACCCCATGGGAGTTCCTTTCCAATCGGATGAGGGAGGAGAGAGAGTCAAGAGGACTCCAAGAATTTGAATTAGGCCTGAGCAGTTTGCAAAATGGCACAGCAGGTGCCCAAGATGGGGAAGTTTGGGGGGAGCGGATGGAAGCCATTTTGACTTGGCGAGCTTGAGAAATCCAAAGGGAGACACCAGTGAGGCAGTTGGGTGTGTGAGACTGGAGACCAGGGGTGAGTCCTATGCTGGAGAGAGAAATTCGGGTGGAACCAGCATCGAGAGGGCGTGTGAAAACATGGCGCTGGTGGAGATCACCAAAGGAACGAGCAACAGTTGGAGGAGAGAAGAGGACCCAGGTCTGAGCCCAGGGGCCCTTCAGCACTTTGATACTCTCTAATGGGATCACATTTTGTGTTTGAGGGCGTTCACCCTGTTGAGATGGCTGCATTCTCTCTCTGGGGTGATTCGTGTTATTTCTAAGGGAGCTACAATGTTCACACTGTAGTACCGGCTCACTCTCGCTCATTACAGGTGATGGGACTATGATTTTCATCATCCATACAGTTTCCTTTCCAGGAGTGAGGTCCGTGGAGTGTTGGGACTTCTTTGAGGACAAGTTCTGTCCTTGCCTTAGCCTGACAGCAACAGGATAAATGTTATCTGTGTCAGGATAGTAAACTGGAACAGGGAGTGCTAGGTCCGTGGGAGCCGAGGGCACCTTCACTGTCTAGACAGAGTTCTTTTCTCCCCGGAGCGTGTCTTAGGTCTTAGTGAGAGGCTGCACTTTTCACAAGCCCCAGGAGGCATTTGTGGAGGTTCTTCTAAGGGGGCGGGGGTCCCCGGAGGAAGAGGGTCCCCTTGTTCAGTGGAATTGATATGGCCTTGATTGGATGGCATGTCTTTAAGGAATGACCCGAGGTGATGGGTCCACTTTCCTTGAGGATGGCTCTCAGCGTTCATGAGGCAAGTGAACTATCCAAAAAGGTCCACACTTCTATGGTACAGTCGCATCAATCCCTGAGGGGTTACAATATCGGTGGATAGGTTTTCACAAACCACCAGAGGTCAACTACCCAAGGGACATTTTCACCAGGAATGCCCATTCTCTGTGATGGCCCAGACTCTATCACGAGGCGTGCCACCCTCCATGACTGTATGTCATAGAAACAGAAAGATTGAATTACCTGACTGGGTCATGGTGGGACTTATGCCATCAAGAGGCCTTTTCACACGGTCAGTACACTGTGTTTGTTGTCTGTGATTGGGGGTCTATACCGTGAGGGGTGCCTACATTATCTACGGGGTATATAGTTCGTTCTGCTACTAATTATTCCCAGTCTTTTCTGCATGCCCACTTCACATCTCCGATTTCTTAACACAACCTGGTCACGTAGGATCTAATAATATCCCCATTTTACAGATGAGGAAGTTGAGGCTTAAAGAGGCAAACTTCCTTGGTCTATGTCACAGACAGGAAATAGCAAAGTTAGGGTTGCAACCCAGGTCTCTCTTGTTGATGGGAGCGTGGCATCCCTGAAGTTGTTACAGACCTATTAGCTTTGAAACTCTTCATGGTCTTTTTCTGGCGGGGATGGGGGGGATGGACAGTAAATGCATTCCTAAAGCTGAGTGGTGAAGGGTGGTGTTTTCGAATGGGATAGGTTGGGTTCAAGTCCTGACTCCTAACACTTTCTGGCGGTAGGAATTTGGCAGACTGATTTCCCCTCTGAGCCTCACCTTCTTAATCTGTAAATGGGGATAACAATAGTAACTTCCCTCTTTGGGATTTTGTGAGCATCAAATGACAAGATGCCCCAGACAATGCTTGGCCCAGTGCCTGGCACATCATGAGCACCAGGAATTCGGGAGCTGTTATAATAACAATGATGGCAATTATTATTGCTGGACCACACAGCTCCCAGAGGGTTACAATATCCATGGGGGAGTTGCACTGGCCGTAGGCAAGGTTACATAATTCCCCAAGGAGGTGATGCTTCCCTGGAGGCTTTGGTCTCTACGGAGGAAGAGGCTAGAGACTTCTTTGGCGATGGTGACAGACGGCTCTAATGCATCTAGGAACGCAATGTGGGTTGAAGACCTAAGGAGTCAGAGTCTGACCCTCCTGACTCGTTTTTCCCTGCCCATCTTCTCAGTTTCAATTTCTCTGAGCATCACCCCCCAGCCCCTGCATTATTCCCCTCCTTTGGTACCTCCCAGTCTTCTTTGAAACTCACTCCAGGCTCTGTCTGTGGGTATTACTTGCTTCTATTTGCCCTCTTCCTACCCTGCTGCCGGCTCCAACTAGCCATCTGATCGCGCTGATTTCCTGTTTCCTGAAGCCTCAGGCTCCATTCATCCCTCCCTGCTACGGAGAACAGACTTAACACTGCCCTACGCACTGGCCTTCATCTTTAAACCCTACCTTCCTCTCTCCTGGCGATCCCCCAGTGCCCCCTGGGAGCACATTTGTTCAGACTTTGGTCGCCCCCTCGCATCCTGGCCCCACCTCCGGAACCCCCGCGCTGGTGGTGGAGGTGGGGGGTACTTCAGACACCAGCGTATTCCTCAGGACAGCTGCAGCCTGGGGACAGAGTCGGGGGGATGCTCCAGAATGCGTTCTCTCTGGTCACTTCCTTCCCAGCTGGGGTTGGGGATATCTGGAAGACCCCATCCCCGGAGGAGCGGAGAGCACAGCCGCCTCCCCATTTCCGATGCTGGGAAATGCCTCCCACCCATTCCACCCCACCCCTGGACAGCTGCCCCCATTCAGGGTCAGGGCTGGGGGGAGGTGGGGGAAGAAGGGTAAAGCCAGGGTGGGAAATGTGGTCTGGATCACCCTCCAAGGTCTTGACCCCGCCCCCTGCAGTGAAGATTCTGGCCCCTCCCGAAAGGTCCAGGCCTTTCAAAAGTTTCTGACCCCCCCCTCGATGACCACCTCCCCCCCACCCCCCTCCCCCGCCCTCTTACAAGCTCCCTAAACAAACTCTGGATTCTGCAGCAGGCAGGAGAGGAGGAGGGGCGGCAAGTCGCGAGTGCCGGGGACTTAAGTTATCTGCAGACTTGGAGCCTCGGAAAAGAGTCTTGACCCCCAGGACCCCATCCCACCCCCGCCCCCTCCTTCCTTCCTCCCCCGCCGCGCGGCCCCTTTAAGCCCAGAGCCGGCGGGTCCTCAGTGGCTGCGCGCCGGCGAGTGTGTGTGTGAGTGCGCGGGGAGGGGGCGGGCGCAGTGTCTCCATGGCGACGCGGCGGTGACGTCGCCGGCCGGGGGGGCGTGGGCGTCCCGGCCCCGGAGTGCGATATTAACCCGGGAGGCGGCGGCGGGGAGGGGAGAGGCTCTGAGAGGCGAGGCCGGGTGAATCGCCGAGGGCGGCCCGACGGGCGCGGGACGGGACGGGGCAGCGCGGGCGCCGGGAGCTGCGGCTCGGAGTCGGGGCGCCTAGCCCCGGGCCCCCCAGCATGAAGACCCCGGCGGACACAGGTGGGGGCGGGGGCAGCACGTGTGGGGGAGACTTGTTGCCCCGGGAAACCTGGCGGAGAAACTTTGGGGGGGCTGGAGGGTTCCGGGGTAGCCCGAGTGATCCCTAGTTCTGGAGGGACCCCCGAGCACTCGAGACCTGTTGCTTCTTGTGGCACAAGCGAGGGGTGCTGCATGGGACCCCCCAATTTCTGGGTCCGGGCGGAGTAGTGTGGGTGCTGCGAGTCCTGGTCCTCTCCCTGCTGGACCCCGAAAGCTGGGTTCTCGCCCACTCTCGGGATCACGGGGGTGGCGGGGTCCCTCCCCGCCGCTCTGTCACGTTGCACTCTGGGGGCCGGGACGTGTGCGGGGCGCGGGGGGGGGGCTGTCCACGGGGCCCGCTATACCCGGTTCCGCGCTGCGTGGTCCGGCCCATGACCTTCACCGCGGCGCGTGCCCCGCACCGGCTTAGCGGGGCATACGGGATGGTTTCTAGGAGGAGGGCGTGATTGGGGAGCCCAAGGCTCGGGGTCCGGGCTGCGCCGCCCCTCCCCCGCCCGTCTCCTCCGGCTCCTCCGGCTTCTCGCTCCCCCTCCCGCGCGGAGTCGCAAAGTTCCAAAGCGCAGCCCGAACGTTCGAAAAAGGAACTTTTTGTTTCCGACCTTAGAACGCGCGGCTTTAAGGTGGCTCCGGGGAGACCTGGGTACCCTCCTCCCGCGTCGCCGGGCCCCGGGGTAGAGGAGGGTGGGGAAGGTGGGGGGAGCCGCGGAGGCTCCCCCCTCGCCCCCCCCATCCAGCGCTTCTCTTTCAACCGGCCGTCTTTTCCCTCCGCCCCCCTCTTCCCCGCCAACTTGCTCCTCCTTAAGGGGCCAAGGTTCCCCAACCCCCTCCGTTGGCGGGCGGGGGGCAGGGGGATTAACCCCCCTCCCACTCGGACTTTCCCCCCTCCCCTCCCCCGCCGCCCCCGGGCTCGCGCCGGCTGGACTTTGCGCCCGAGCGCGCTGGGGGGAGGGGTCCCAGCCGCCCCCTACCCGTCTACCCCGTCGGAATCCGGCCTGGGGCGGGGACGGGGGAGGGGGAAGGGGGCCGGGCGCCGCTGTTCAAACTTGTTTCCTTCCCCCGGCGGCGGCCGCGGCTAGGGCTCCTGCGTGCGGGTGTGTGCCCCGACCGGCCCACCCACCCCGCCCCCCCCCTCGCATGGCGGGTGGGGTCGGCTCTTAAAGGGCTCCGAACAGTGCTCCAGCGCCTGGGGATTGGAGACGAGGAGGGGGGCAGGGGGGTGGGGCAGGGGTACGGAGTGCTGTAGGGTCAGTCACGTGCGTCCCACATACTCCCTGGCTCCCACAGGCTGTAGGGCCGCTGGGCCTTGGGGGCAGCAGGAGCCTCCTCGCCCGAGGAGGGGGCCTAGGCGCCCAGACATCCCCGCCTCGTCTTCCCTCCCTGCTTCGGGCCTTCTCCTGGTGGGACTGGCTGGGCCGCTCCCCTAACTCTGTCTTGGGGCCGAGCCGCGTGTGGATTCTCCGGCTGGGGGAAGGGGCGGGGGCCTGGAACGGCTTCCCCATCGGTCCATCGGTGCGTCTGTCCGTATGCACACCCCTCTATCCGATCCTCCATCCCGGCCCCTCTTCTTTCTGCCGCGGCTCTTTCCCACTTCCTGTTTTCTTCCCGGCTCTGGCGCCACCGAGGGCTGCCTGGAGTGGGGGAGGTGGTAGGGCCCCCCAGAAGGTCGGCGTGTTCTTCCTCTACCACCACCCCTCCCTTCCGACCCCTATAGTCCCTTTAAAAAAAAGTTTGGCCAGTTACGTGAATTTGGGGGGTGCCCAGGAGCTCGCCCCCCCCCCCCCCGCCCTTGGTTTCCAGTCTGTCTGGGAGAATCCCTACCCCGCCTCTGTGGGACCCAGGTGTGCCTTCTGGGACCCTGCCATCCCAACCCTTCCTGTCGGTCTACTGCCACCTCTCCACCCTGTCTCAAAATGTCCTGAGCACCTCTCTCAGTGTCAGCTGCTTGCTCCCTGTTGCAGCAGCCCCCATGCTCCAGAGGTCCTGCTCCGTGCAGGCCCGGTGGTTCCCTGTTGAAGCACGTGGACCCATACACAACACACACTCACACATGCTCCCCTTGCCCGTGCCTGGCTCCTGGCTCCAAGGCCTGGGGAACAGAGCCCCATTGAGACACCCTGACGTCACCCCTGCTCTTCTTCGCCCCGCAAAGCCAGGAACAGGCCCTCATGTATGCTATGTCCAATGAGGAAAGCCGGGTTGGGGTGGACCTGGGAATGGGGAGGGTCCCTGCCTGGAGTGGGATCCAGCGTTCTAGCCACAGAGGGGGGCTTGGTCAGGGAAGGGGGGGGGCGGTTAAGAAGGTGGCCGGAATGCAGCTTGAGGCCTTTCCAGAGCCCCCCACCTCCCTTCCGAGTTCCCTTTGTGTTGCATGTAGTCTCTCTCTCACTCCTTCTCTTCTGCAAAGTTTATTTTTAGCCTCCTGCTCCCCCGCTCCCAGGACTGTCGCTGCACACACGTTGCCTGGTTACCGGGACAAGGAGGCTGGGGCTGGTGGGCTGGGAAGGGTGGCTTTAATTTTTTGGGGGGGGAGGATGGAAGTCAGTATACCCCCCCAATTCCCGACTGCTGTCTCAGGGGCTTCCCCCCTCCCCCCTCAACACACACACTCCTGGGTGTGAGAGCCAGATTGAGGCTTAGGTGGGAGAAGCACAGAGCTTGGTGCCCTGAGTCGGGGAGGAGGTGTAGGAGCTTTTGAGAGGACTCAGAGGGTACGAGGAGCTAGTGACTTGGTAACTTGGGTTCCCAAGGGCCTTGGGGACCTGGATTCTCAAACGGGGTGAGAATAATGGGGTGAACACCTGGATTCCTATGAGAGTGATGGGGTTATGGATGCTGGGTTCTATGGAAGGCATTGTCCGGGTCTGTCACTTCTAAATGGAGCAGGGCTGCTGGTGTAGGACTCTGGGTCTGTGACCAGCTGGAGGGCTGGAGGTCGTATCCTTGGAGCCCTGAGGGGCTGGTTTGAGGCCAGGATTTCTGAATGGGGTAGGGACTGCCTGGGGAATGCTGGCCATCCCATTCTCCCCAAGGCCAGGGCTTAGGAAGCTGGGTCACTGTAGGGAACAGAGTCAGTTCTGGAATAAGAAGGGGTGGTCCCTGTGGGAGCAACTGTTGAGCCTCCATGTCCCCAAGGGGAAGGATCCCCTGTTGGAGTCCAGACTGCGGTGGAGTCTGAGGGGGGTTCACCATTGGCTCAGGCCCGGTTGGTACCTGCTTGAGCTGGGGCTTGATCCGGGGCCCAGGGGCCAGAGGCTCACCGGGCAGCCTGAGACTTGGGACCCCGCCCATCCTTAGCTGTCTATACCTTGGTCTTCTCCCTCTGGTGGCACCAGAGCCCCTGCCTTGCCTCCCCCTCCTTCTCTTCCTCCCCTTTCCTCCTCCCACCCCTCCATTACCGGCTGCCTAGTGCTGAATTATTGATGGCCCCTGATTACCCGGGGGTTTGGGAAATGACAACCGCAGCCCCCCCACACCCCCCCAGGCTGCCCACCCCCTCCAGGGACCAGCCAGCCCACCACCAACCTCTACCCAAGGTTAATGCTGGGGGCGGGTAGGCAGGTGGGCAGGGAAGAAGCTGAGGATGAGAAGGCAGAAGGGGGAACTGGCTGCAGCATTGCCTGCTCAGCCTCCCAGCCTGGGCTGGGGCCTTCCAGCCAGGTTGTGTCCATGTGCCTGGGTCCCGGGAGTGCAGTGCAACACAGAGGGGCTGGGGCTTGTGGGGGGGGCCTCTCTCAGACAGTCTGGGTTTCACTCTCCAGGGAAGACAGAAGCCTCTGTGTGTGCAAGCGCTGACCTCATCGTCAACCAGCCACCCAACCCCTCCTGGTCCTTTTAAGAAAAAAAAAAAAATCATCGAGTCCTGGGGTGGGAGTAAGGCTCTGGCAGGTTTTGGGAGGGAGACAGTGTTATGTTCTCAGGAGGGGACTGGAGCTGTGGGGTGAGTTGGGGGAGGGGTATAACTGTCCCTGAATGGGAGTTGGGGTTGGGGGGGGCTCTCTCCAACCCGCTGGCCACGTGTGCCCCTTCCTGCCCCTCCCCCCACTGGCAGCCCTGCCCGCTGGCCTGGCTTGGTGCCTGGCCCCCTGGCACTGGCCCCGGGACCCGCCGCCGACGGTTTCCTGTTTCTCCCGGTGTCGCTGGAGCAGGCTCCAGCTTCCCTCCCCACTCTACCCCCCCAAGCTCCCGTCTAGCCCCCTCACACACAGACACATACTGTCTCCCTCTAACTCGGGTCCTGACTTGGCGGAGGGGAGATGGATTTCCCCAAGTGGAGGGTGGGGTAGGAGGGTGGACCCTGGGAGGGGACCCAGAGCCTTGGACTTGGCGTCCTGACCCGGGGCCACTCCCCTGCCTCCCGTCCCCAGGGTTTGCCTTCCCGGACTGGGCCTACAAGCCGGAGTCGTCCCCTGGTTCGCGGCAGATCCAGCTGTGGCACTTTATCCTGGAGCTGCTGCGGAAGGAGGAGTATCAGGGGGTCATCGCCTGGCAGGGGGACTACGGGGAATTCGTCATCAAGGACCCCGACGAAGTGGCTCGGCTCTGGGGCGTCCGCAAGTGCAAACCTCAGATGAATTATGACAAGCTGAGCCGGGCCCTGCGGTGAGGAGAGGCAGAAGCCCCTGGGCAGATTTGGCTAGCCCCCACTGTTTGGGGAGCCTGTAGCCCATGGGAATAGGCTTTGGGTTTGATCCTCTGCCAAATTGTAGCTGTGTGACCACGGATGGGCAAGTCCCAAGCCTGCACTGAACACCTCTGTCCCATAGAGGTGTCCTAAGGGGAGAGATTGCAGTCCTGGGTGTGACCTCTAGTCTGGCCCTAGACCTGAGGGGAGAGCTAGTTCCATTCCTCCTGCTGCTTGGTTTCTCTCAGGTGGACCAGGGTTCTTAGTCCCTCTTGGTGAACTGCACTGGACTCCCCGGTCAAGGAACAGGGTCTAGACTGGGGTCCTGTGTCACCAATGATCCCATGTGTTCTGCGCCCACAGCTATTATTACAACAAACGCATACTGCACAAGACCAAGGGGAAACGGTTCACCTACAAGTTCAACTTCAACAAACTGGTGCTGGTTAATTACCCTTTCATCGATGTGGGGTTGGCTGGTGAGTTACTGTGGCTGGCGGCGGGGCCTCAGATAGAGGAAGGCGGGAATCTGTCTCTGGGTTCCTCCTGGGCCAGGGGGCTTGGCATGGGCATTGACAAACATCTTCCCTCTTCTGCAGGGGGTGCAGTGCCCCAGAGTGCCCCGCCAGTGCCGTCAGGTGGCAGCCACTTCCGCTTCCCTCCCTCAACGCCCTCCGAGGTGCTGTCCCCCACCGAGGACCCCCGCTCACCACCGGCCTGTTCTTCATCCTCATCCTCCCTCTTCTCTGCTGTGGTGGCCCGACGCCTGGGTCGAGGCTCAGTCAGTGACTGTAGTGATGGCACATCAGAGCTGGAAGAGCCGCTGGGAGAGGACCCCCGGGCCCGACCGCCAGGCCCTCCAGAGCTGGGGGCTTTCCGCGGGCCCCCATTGGCACGCCTGCCCCATGACCCTGGCGTCTTTCGCGTCTACCCCCGGCCCCGGGGTGGCCCTGAACCCCTGAGCCCCTTTCCTGTGTCGCCTCTGGCCGGGCCTGGCTCCCTTCTACCCCCTCAGCTCTCGCCGGCTCTGCCGATGACACCCACTCACCTGGCCTACACTCCCTCACCCACGCTGAGCCCGATGTACCCCAGTGGTGGCGGGGGCCCCAGCGGCTCAGGGGGAGGCTCCCACTTCTCCTTTAGCCCTGAGGACATGAAACGGTACCTGCAGGCCCACACCCAAAGCGTCTACAACTACCACCTCAGTCCCCGCGCCTTCCTGCACTACCCTGGGCTGGTGGTGCCCCAGCCCCAGCGCCCTGACAAGTGCCCGCTACCGCCCATGGCGCCCGAGACCCCACCGGTCCCCTCCTCGGCCTCGTCCTCCTCTTCCTCCTCTTCCTCCCCATTCAAGTTTAAGCTCCAGCCGCCCCCGCTGGGACGCCGGCAGCGGGCTGCTGGGGAGAAGGCTCCGGCGGGTGCTGACAAGAGCAGTGGCATTGGCATTGGCGGGGTCAGCAGCGCAGGTGGGCTGGCGGAGGGCGCCGGGGCACTGGCCCCACCCCCGCCGCCTCTGCCACCTCAGATCAAGGTGGAGCCCATCTCGGAAGGCGAGTCGGAGGAAGTGGAGGTGACTGATATCAGCGATGAGGATGAGGAAGACGGGGAGGTGTTCAAGACCCCTCGTGCCCCACCTGCACCCCCCAAGCCGGAGCCTGGCGAAGCACCCGGGGCAGCCCAGTGCATGCCTCTCAAGCTGCGCTTTAAGCGACGCTGGAGTGAAGACTGTCGCTTGGAGGGGGGTGGGGGCCCCGCTGGGGGTCTGGAGGATGAGGGTGAGGACAAGAAGGTGCGTGGGGAGGGGCCCGGGGAGGCCGGGGGACCCCTCACCCCAAGGCGCGTGAGCTCTGACCTCCAGCATGCTACAGCCCAGCTCTCTCTGGAGCATCGAGATTCCTGAGGGCTGTGGGCAGGGGGCCCCGGTCCCCCCACCTCCCATGCTTCTTTTGCTGCCTTAACCCCCCACCAAGTCCTGGAGGTGAGGACGGCTCTCTGGTGTCTTCCCTGTTTCCTCCCTTTTCCTGCCCCATGTTTTGTATAAAACTTTTAATTTCTTTTTTTTTTTAATGGTGAGGGTGGGTGGGTTCCCAGGCTGGGGGCTTCCCCTATCTGTGGGTTTCTAAGCTCCAGGCAAAGTGGGGGTGGGGGGGAGGGGAGTTGAGGGGGCCACCTCCATACTGGGGAATTTATATTTGAACTGAGGCGCTGGCCTCAATGCCCAGGAACGGTTTTTATTACAATCGCTTAGGAAGTAAAAGCCTTGTCTCCCTTCCTATTCTCTGCCTCCTGTCCCTGTCCCTTTCCACTCCCCGCCATCTTCAGCCCCGATCCTGCCTTCCCTGCCCCTCCAGGGGCCCTGAGTGCCTGGGTTTCTCATACCCCACAGGGTTGCAGCAGGGGAGGGAGGGACATTTTTATGATGAACCAAAAATTCCATGTTGGGTGGGGGGCAGAGGAAGGGGAGGGGTGTCGCCCATAGGCCACAAATCTACAAGTGCCTGCTATCCCTCTCCCACTCCCTACCCCAGCACTGGTCCAACCCCTTCACCCCCAGCTGCTCCTAGGACTAGCCCATAGGCAGGCGGGTGGGGGGGGGGTGGAAGGGGGTGCCCTGAAACCAAACTGGAAGCCCCCTCTGCCTCCTAGCTGGGGCCCCTGGGGTGGGGGTCTGTGGTCAAGCCTTATTCTGTATTGGGGATGGGGGGGAGGGAAGTTGGGGTGCTGCTGGAGAATGTATTCAAAACAATAAAACTTTGGGCCTTTGGATGTGGTGATTTGTCCTGGGTGCTGGGAAAACCACCAGGAGGTCGCAGTCATTGATTGCAAAAAGACAGGCGCCTAGACTGCTGCTCCAGTGGCTTTATGGCCAAAGGATCTAATCCCCATCCGAATAGGTCCAATCCAGGCCTGGGAAGTGATCGGACCCTCAGGGGGATGATAATCCCCAGGGCCTGATGGTAAAGGTCTGAGGCATCTGCTGGCCCTGTGATAGCTCCCCTGTTCCCGTGGGGATCCGCCAGTCCTTGGAACCATGCTATTGCCCCTGCTCTTTGGATCATCAGAACTGCTTTGCCTTTCTGCTGATTTGTGTTCAGTCCGTGTTCTCGTAACCTGGAACTTTGGCAACAGCCCTGCAGGGTCACTTGAAATGTAGGCCTTCCAGAGTTCCTTATTGGTCCTTCTGTCAAACCTAGGGAACTGTCCTCCACCAGCAAGTTGAGAAGAGACAGGCTTAATTCTGGTTGCTCCTGGTTGGCTTGCTGGGGACCCAGTACCTGATGCCAGGTTGGCTGCAGCGCCGTATCTCCTACAACCAGCAAGGTGGGGGCCGGTGGCTCAGTCAAAGGACTTGCTCAAAGCCCTAAGCCCAGGCAGGACACGAAATGAGGTCCATTTCTGAAGTCCATGTTCTTTTGACAACACCTTTGACTCCTAAGGCCAGGATGGCTGGCTCTAGATATGGTCTCCAGATCATAGGCTCTGAAAGTTGAGCTTGTAAAGTCAGCAGCTCAAACTGGAGAGCTTGATTCAGGGATGAAAGAATTGGGAGGAATTCTAGCTGAAAGCTGTCATTAGGAACAGCCCAACTCCTTCAAGTGCACTTGAGGTGCAGGAGGCCCAGAGAGGGGAATGAGTTTCCCTAAGGCCACACAGCTAAGAAATGGAGTGGGAATTGAGGACTCAGGTCTGTTGAACTGGCTTCACGGAGAAACTCCACCCTGCGCAGCCCTGAGGGAGAAGGAACTGGCAGCTCCTATCTGCGCAGGCTTCACCCTCCTTTCCTGCCAGCCAAGGGTGGGTGGTCCCAGATGATGTTGATTGGCAGTAAAGAGGATCCAGGGCTGGGGTACTGGCAGGAAACCGAGGCTCCCTTGGCAGCCTGTGGGCAACTGCTCCCTCTCCTGGGTGATGTAAGTCACTCCCTGGGGTGGGGGCCACTGGGCTATTTCTGGAAGTTGGGATGAGGCATGTCTCCTGGCAACAGAGAAGCAACGGAGTTGGTGGTGGTGGTGTGATGGAGAAAGGGGGATGTTATCACTGGGGGAAGGAGGGAGGACCCGGACTAGTAGTCTTAGGCTGATTCCAGTGCCTTCAGAGCACCTCCAACCAGGTCTAGTATGGATTAAAAACTGCTCAGCTCCAGAACTGCTTTCCAGGTCAGACCAGAGCAGAGCCAGGCTTGTTGCCCCATTCTGATCCAGTGCGATGTCACAGGTGGCATCCCGTTTTGAAAACTCCAGCTGTCCTCCAATCTTTAATGACTCACCTAAGCCTATTCGGTTTCTGCAAGACCACACCCTTGCTCCCTTCTACACTCCAGGATCGCTGATTCCAAATAGGGAGCCCTTTATAGAGCTCACGACACTCCATCAATTAATTCAACCTTTCAGAGACTCTCTTCATGCCTATAATCCCCAGCATTGCCCTCCTCCAGCCCCCCAGTCCCCTGAAGCTCCTTCCTGATGGTTCTTAAACATCGCTTACCCCTTTGGGTCCCTCAGAGATCCCACAGACCTTTTAAAAACGCTCCAAATCCCCTGTGACTTCTCCACTGGTCCCCAGGAAGATCCCTTGACCTCTCCACGGACTCCCCTGAACACCTCCAGACCCCCACAGACCCCTCATAGACACTTACAATCTGCCCTAGCACCCCTCAACAAATGTTCTCACGCCTGCAAACATCCTGGTAAGATTCTCTCAGGCGGTTGCCCTCAGACTCCCACCGACCCCAGTCCCCTCGTGGCGGTTGCCCACGAGCTGTACACTGCGCGCATCCGGTGAGTTTTGTCCGTTAAGTAACCGCCCCATCCCGCCCCCCGCTCTGCTGCCCTTTTGGGCCTTGTTGGTCCCGGGTATGATTTCCCAGGCTTGAGGATTGACTCAGATTTTTGCTTTTCATCTCTGAGCTGCCGTCAGAGGGCAGCAACCACCATTTGGCTGAAAAACTACAACTCCCAGAAACACCCGCTCTCGACTGTTCCGAATGCACCCGCATTTATTGAAAAGGGAGCGGAAGTATGTCCGCGCTTTGCCTTTTGGTTAACGTAGTCCGAGAAAGCTTTGGCCTTCCAGGCGAGACTGTCTGCAGGACCCAGCGGGGGCGGGGGAGGGGGAGGGTGTCTTGTGGGTCCGCTGGGAATTGCAGTCAGTCCCAGTGGACGAGACTTTCTTCAGGCTTCAGAAAGGGCAGGACAGTTAGTATGAACAGAGATTCAGATTAAAATTAAGTCTAGAGACTCCATTTCCCATTATTCTACAAGGCGGGGGTGGGCTGAAGATGATTTCATTCTAGTTCTAAGGATTTCCGGGAGAGAGAGAGAGAGAGGGAGAGAGACAGACAGACAGACAGACAGACACACACACACACACGAACTCCGTTTCCCAGCGTCCTTTGGGGATAGTGTCTTACCCGGTATTAATCGATAAATAGGGCGACCTAGTCCGCGCACAAAACCCGAGGCTACTCTCAACAGCGGGCTTCCTTGTTTGGGGCCTCCTGGATCCTGTAAACTTAGGAAGCGGAGGACGCAAAAGGCTGAAAGGGGATTCAAAACAAATTCTGTCCTCACCCTTTTAATACCCGTCTCAGCTTCTTGGTGCAGCCCACGTTGGCAGAAAAAGCTGGAATGTATTTGAAGCATATTGTTCTGTGAGACCACCGGGAACTTTGTTCCCCAAATTGTTTGTGGGAGACATTTCCTTCCTAATTTTGGAAACTTGGAACTTGGAATGTTTGGACACCATTTTCTTGCGGCTCCTGATCAATTTTAGCTTTTTCTTGGGGCCTGGGGAGGGGAAGGAGGCGTTGAACACTCTGCAGTCTCCCCCACGGGACTGATGTCTTTCACCGCTGGCTCACGCTTTCCCAAAAGCACCGATTGAACTTCACTTCCCAGCAAGCCTCTGCAGCCGCGTCTCAGAAAGAAAGGGTCAGCATGCGGGGGGACTATTACCCAACATGCTCAGGCTCCTGGTAGATTTCCTCCCCGTCAAATGGAGAGGCTGCCTTGAACTCCATTTCCCAGAAGACACAAAGGCTCGCTGCAGCAACTACTCTGAAGCCTTGGCGTTGACTACATTTCCCAGCAGGGACTGCGGCCTAGCATAGGAGGGCGGAGGAACGCCGTACCTTCCTATTCTATTTCTTAGCCTAAATCCGTAATTGCAATGTCCTCTTGGGGCTTGGGGAGCACATGGGACTCCATTTCCCGGCATGCTTTGGAAGCGCGTTACACCTGCAATGCGGTGAGGGCGTGGCGACGACTCCGTTTCCCGACTTGCCTCACGGCCCGATAGCTGCGAATGCACGGGCGCCGACTCAATTTCCCGCAGTGCCCCTAGCCCCGATCGGCATACACAACCAACAGACTAAATGAGCGTCTGGACTCTGTTTCCCGGCATGCATCAGGTCTACAAAGCTCACCGAAAGAGTGGCAGCGACTACCTTTCTGAAACACACCTAGGGCTCGCAGCTGCTGGAGTGGAGTGAGTGTGTGCCTCGGACTCCACTTCCCAAAGTGCTTCAGAGTCCGCCGTCGACACTTTCCGGGGACTCTATTTCCTGACGTGCAACGCGATCCGTCATACCCCGCGGTCGACTCCGCGGCCTCTGCAGACTCCATTTCCCGGCGTGCCACGCGGTTCTCTGTGCAGACCGAGGGCGGCGCCCGCGGCGCGTAGGGCAGGCGGACTGCATCTCCCGGCGTGCCCCGCGGCGGGCGCTGGGCCGGAGCCGGAGCCCGAGCGGCGCGGCCTGGAAGAGGCCAGAGCCCGGGGGAGGCGGCGGCAGCGGCAGCGGCGGCGGCGGCGGCGGGGGCAGCCCGGGCAGCCCGAGCCCCGCGGCCTGGGCCTGCGCTCGGCGCCATGAGCGGCGGCGCGCCTTCAGGGGGCGGCCCTGGGGGCTCGGGCCGGGCGCGGACCAGCTCGTTCGCGGAGCCAGGCGGCGGAGGCGGCGGCGGCGGTGGCGGCCCCGGGGGCTCGGCCTCCGGCCCGGGCGGCAGCGGCGGTGGGAAGGCGTCAGTCGGAGCTATGGGTGGGGGCGTAGGGGCCTCGAGCTCCGGGGGTGGCCCCAGCGGCAGCGGCGGAGGAGGCAGCGGCGGCCCCGGTGCGGGCACTAGCTTCCCGCCGCCCGGAGTGAAGCTGGGCCGTGAGTATTCGCGGTGTCCGTGGGGGTGGAGATCAGGGTTCCTGAAGCCCTTCAGACGTCGATCTGGTTCTTCCATATGCCCAGAAAGAAGCTCCAGTTCACTGTGCTTACCGAAGATGGGATCTGAGCTCTCCCCCGCCCAGAGAAAGGGATTTGAGGGGTTTCCATCAATTGGGAGTTTAGGATTAGAATTAGTAATCCTCAAAAAAACAGGGGTCACAGGTTCCTGTTCTTCCATTACCGAGGTCTTGGATCCTTGAACCTCAAAAACAGGAATCTGATGTTGCCATCCATTAGACAACCGCATCAGGAGTCGTCGTCGCTTGCAAATGGGGCTAGAGAGTTATTGTTCCCAAAAAGAATAAGATCACCATCACCCCAAAAGAGGGGGATCCGAATTTGCTCCCCCTTAGGAGATGGGGATTTGGAGTGAATATCACACAGAAACGGATTTGGGCTTCCTCCGAAAGATAGGGTCAAGGCTTCCCAAACCTGGTACCCAGGTAGTCTTTGATTTTAAAGCACAAGACCTGTTACCATCACCCATCTGTAACAGGTAGAACTGTATTCCCCAATGGTAGAAATTAATGGTTGCTGTTTCTTACAAAAAAGGACAAACTGGGAATCAGGGCATCTTGCAGATCAAGTCCATAGTCACTTTTCCAAATGCTTGGCTTGGGGTGCCTGGCCAGTCCAGTCGGTAGAGTATACAACTCTTGATCTTGGGATCATGAGTTCAAGGCCCATGTTAGGGGTAGAATTTATTAAAAACAAACAAACCAACCAAAAAAACCGAAAAAACTTGTCATGGTGGGTCTTTTTCCACAAAAATGGAACAGAGTCAGGGAGGATCGTAGTTCCCCATAGACTGTGGATCTGAGGTTAAACCCCTTTCGTTATTCTGAGGTATGGTGTCATTGGTTCTGGATGAATAGCTATGTAGGAAATCTCCTTCCAAAAGAAGGTGTCATTGGCCCCTCAAATCGAATTTGATTTCAAACGAACTGATGAAAGTGTCCCCAAAGAAAAGGGATCACTCTTCCCTAAGAATGCCATAAAAGTTTGCTGCTGTCTAGAGAATGGAACTGGGAATTGCAACGTTCCTTCGGAGGACTTGAGACCTGGATAGCCCCTTCTTAACAGAGGTCAGGTTCACCATTCCCATCACTTAGTACTTGTCCGTTGGGGACCACCCAAATACATGAAGGGTTCTAGGGCTCTGGACACAGATGAAAACCAGATGAAGAGGTCAGGTTAGCACCTTTTCTAGCTGAAATATTTGGGGAAGGGCTAACTCCTCAAAAAGTGAGAGTCCTGGCACTGGCACTCCTACCTGAAGGGGTCCTTTCTGCCACCAAAACCCAGTGGCAGTTACTGGTTCTACCAAGGAGTACTTAGACGTCACTATCCCCAAGCTGTCAGAAGGCTAGTGCTTTCCTAAAGCAAAAGTACCTCAGGGTTACTGCTCTGGTAAGTGGAAGAGGTTGGGTCAGGCTTTCCCCAGTCAGGAGGGGCCCCAGCAGGCAGTAAGCTCAGAGCGGACAGAGTCAACCTGTAGACATTTGAGGGTGCCCTCAAACCAAAATGAACCAGTGATTTACTGCTTACTAGTGGTAGAAATTACCATTTATCAACACTTGAAGAGCAAGAGGTTTAGTTGTCCATGGCCTCCCACATGAGAAGAGGCAGGATTTAGGGTTCCCTGAAGGGAAGAGGAGAAAGGGCGCCTAGAGGCATCCAACACCCACCTTTGCCCAAAGACAAGGAAGGGACAAGGAGGCCCCCAGTAAGCATCCTATAGTGATGTCCCCTCCCTCCCACAGCCCTGTGATTGGGTGGTGGCAAGAAAGGGAAGGTCAGTGGATCGTGTATCCCCTTTGTTCCCCAGGTGACAGCGGGAAGGTGACCACAGTGGTAGCCACTCTAGGCCAAGGCCCGGAGCGCTCCCAGGAGGTGGCTTACACAGACATCAAAGTGATTGGCAATGGCTCGTTTGGGGTCGTGTACCAGGCACGGCTGGCTGAGACCAGAGAACTGGTGGCCATCAAGAAGGTTCTCCAGGACAAGAGGTTCAAGGTAGCTTGGGGCAAATGGGGACAAGGAAGTGTGACCAGGCATGATGGGCGAGAGGGCCCTAGTGAGAGTGCTAAACTTGGGTTTCCACGGGATCTGAACATGGGCCAGAGAAGGGAAGCAGAAGGGCATGAATTGTGTGGAAGATGGGAGTGTGGGTTTAGAGAGAGCCCAGAACTGATGTTTATTGGGCTCTGGGTTGGTGTGAATTGCTTTGTAGGCAAGTTCTTGTTTAATTCACGTGAAGATTCTTGGAGGGTAGGTATTGGTGTGTTATTAAGGCTGAGAATCGGATAAGAGAATTGACTTGCGGCAAGACGAAACTCTGGCTTGTCTGATTCTAAAGCCTCCAACCTTACTCATTAAGTTACCCTTCTGCACAGAGGGGAAGGAAGCTGGTAGAGGTGATGAGTGTGTTTGTGAAGGTCATGCTCTGACCCAGGTGTCTGGCAAGTGTGGGGTGAAATCCAGCCAGCCAGACCATGTGGCTGGGTGTGGGGCTCTGTCCCCCTGAGGAAGGGGTGCCCTTTCCTCCTCATACAGCTGTGCCCTGTAACCTAGTGGAGGTCCAGGGAACAGGGAGCAGATGGAAGAGGTAGAAGTTGAGGGCCACTTGGCATTGCAAGGACTGGTGTTTTGGAGCTGAGGTCATTCTGGACATAAAGGACCTGAGCCTAACCTGGAGGGAACCAGGTCAGGGCCTGGTGTTAGCAGTGAGAACCCTTGGGCAGGAGGATCTCTAGAATGTGGCTCAGAATTTGATTAGTGTTGAGGCCTGGAAGTGAGAGGGATCTGAGGGCAGGAGTTCCAGGGGCAGAGCTCAGGGGAATGGAGAACAGCGAAGAGACCAAGACTCTATCTCGGAGAAGAGGCTGAGACCAGACCCCCTTTTGGAAGATGAAAGTCTGGAGCCTGGGACTCAGGATCCAAGTCAGGGTTTAAGGACCTGGATGTCTCTAGGGAAAGCAGTAGAGAGGACTGGAGACTGGGGTGAATTGGGTGGGGAGTACTCATCTTTTGTCACTTGGGTCTTGTGTGGCCACAACATTTGATTATTTATTCAAGATAAGCTGGAAAACTGAATTTATAGGTGAAGCCATTTGATTTTCAAAGGTCAGCAATAAATTGGAGATTTTTGGATGGTGGGCTGAAAAAAACTCACGTGTAGGTTGGGTTTAGCCCATAGGCCTCCAGCCTGCGTGTGGGGAGAATGGGTTGGGGTGAGGAATTAGGGGGTGCCCCAGAGGGGCCCTGGAGCTGGGATGCAAGGAGTCGGTGCGTGGCTCTGTTGGCAGGGGTGGAGGAACAGGGCTGTGGTGAGGGGTGCCAGAAGTGGGGAGGCAGGGAGAGTTGGCTGTTGTCTGAGACACTTTCCCTTTGCCCCCAAGAACCGAGAGCTGCAAATTATGCGTAAGCTGGACCACTGCAATATCGTGAGGCTGAGATACTTCTTCTACTCCAGTGGGGAGAAGGTGAGACCTTGGCTGTGCGGGGGCATCCTCCACCCCTGTTCCTGTCTGCCTTTCCTGCGACTGTCAGTCCTTCCCCCGTTATCCCCCCTGAGCCTTCCCTCCCCTTCCCCGCCTGTTCCTTGCAGTGCCTCACACCTCTCCTTTGCTCTCTGCAGAAAGATGAGCTTTATCTAAATCTGGTGCTGGAATACGTGCCCGAGACAGTATACCGGGTGGCCCGCCATTTCACCAAGGCCAAGTTGACCATCCCTATCATCTATGTCAAGGTGGGTAGGCAGGCAGGCCAGCTGGCTTTTGGGACCGGGGCTTACAGAGCCAGGGGCCCTGGATCCTCCTGTCTTCTGTGGCTTCCCTTTTCCTCCAAATTGATGTTGCTTTCTGGAGCCCTTGAGTTCCCTATCCTTGTCTCCATAACTGTCATAGAGCTTGCCCAAGGCGGGGCAGGCCCCCCCAGGGCCTGACCACATCAGGGAGGCAGGCTGATTGGGGTCTGGTGTGACTGCAGGGTACCTGGTTGGGTCCCCGCTGGGAGCCCAGGGGCACTAGGGGTGTTGGTGGAGTTAGCGCAGAGCCTGATAATGCAAAGAGAGAGAGGTCAAGTCCTGGCCTTTGGACCCTTGGCAGAGGGGGTGTGAGAAGGAGGCAGGGCTGGAGGAAAGCCTGTGTCTTCATCGCTGTGCAGGCTCATTCCCCAGGGCCTGGTGCTGGGTCCTGCATGTTACAATCCCTCAGCAGGTGTTTGAATGAATGGATGAGTGAATCAGTGAGCTGAGGGCTGATGTGGAGAGCAGAGGCTGCAGCAGCCTTCTGCACCGGGAGGAAGCGGTGGGTTCAAGTTTGATGAAGGTTGTTCCTCCTGCCGGCCTTAAGAACCTTGACCCCATATGGGCCACAGAGCCCTACTGGTTGTGGTGTTGGGAGACCGTGCCTCCTGGGAGGGGACCCCTCTGGTTTGGTGAGTCTGTGCTGTGGCTGCCTGTGTGCTGGATCCAGCACTGAGCAATTTCAGAAGGCCAGTTGACGGAGACCCAGGCTTTGCTCCGGAAGAGCTCTCAGTTTAGCCCGAGTGGACAGCTGTTGTCACAAAGAACTATAGATGACTAGCTACTGCCGTACTAGAAGGAGCACAGGGAATTCTGGAAACAGGCCCCCAGGCCTGCCTGCTTTGGGGGTAAGAAGGATCAAGGAAGGCTTCTGGGAGCCCATGAGGGGTAGGGTGAAGAGCCGGCATCTGTAGCCAAGGGCAGTGGGAACAGGAGGAGGGGGGCCCAGGAAGCTGGCCTGCGCAGTTACTCCATGCCAGGCACTGGTCTAGGCCCTGGGAGACGCGGCGGTGACGAACACCCCAAGATCCCTGCTCTCTTGGCACTTATGTTCTAATCAGTGGGAGGCAGAGTGGCAGGAAAATCCAGCTGGAGAGAGGCTAGCCTGTGGGTGGTTTGACTGGCAGGCAGAGGACGCTGAGCCCTTCCTATAGCCAGTGGTTGTGGAGCTGAGAGACTGGCTCCCACAAGGCCTTCCCGCCATCCGAGTCTCTATCAGGTTTCTGAGGTGTGTGGCTGAGGCAGTATTCTCAAAGTGGGGAGCAGCAGCAACCTGGGAGGGCCTGTCTTAAATGCCACACCCTGAACTTTCAGAATCAGACACTCTGGGAGCGGGACTCAGGGGTCCCTGTTTAAAAAAGTCCACTGAGTGATTCATACTAACGCTTGAAGACCCAGGGGTAGCACGCATGGGACGGGGTATGTGTGTGTGTGTGTGTGGCTCGGCTGCAGCTGCCCTGTCCCCTGCCCCCTGCCAGGTGTACATGTACCAGCTCTTCCGGAGCTTGGCCTACATCCACTCCCAGGGGGTGTGTCACCGTGACATCAAGCCCCAGAACCTGCTGGTGGACCCCGACACTGCTGTCCTCAAGCTCTGCGATTTTGGCAGGTGGGCCTGACCTGGGGTGCTCTGAGTGGCTGAAGGGGCGATGGGGGGACGCCAACCCTCACCTTCTGTTTACTCCTGGCCCTCTGTTTCCACAGTGCAAAGCAGTTGGTGCGGGGGGAGCCCAACGTCTCCTACATCTGCTCTCGCTACTACCGGGCCCCGGAGCTGATCTTCGGAGCCACCGATTACACCTCGTCCATTGGTCAGCTTTGCGGGGTTGGGGGGGCAGGGAGTGGCCAGCCTGGCAGCTTTCCTTCTTTCTGTGGGCTGTCTGCCGCCCTCTGTGATACAAGCTTAACCTGTGTTCTTTTATCCAGTCCTCACAAACTTTGGAGGGCGGTGTTGGTGTCTGCTCGTGGCACAGATGAGCAGTCTGAGGCTGAGAGCGGGGAGGCCACCTGCCTGCATTCGCACTGCTGGGGTTGGGCACAGCTGGGCAGGGCTGGGCTTTGAAAGTTGACCTGACTCCAGAGTCCACTCCGGCTCCAGAGCCTCTCAGTCAGCCTTCCCTTCTTGGCCTAGCGGGGAGGGTCTGGTGGGGGGAGGAGCTACCTGTGACCTTGGAGGCCAGGCGTTTCAGCTGGAGGGTGTGACTTGCCCACCGGGGGCCTCCAGGACCTTCCCCATTAGTGGGGATGACAGTGCTACCTTTCCAGGCTTGAGGAGAGCGAGTGAAAGGGTTGGGGGAGAACATCCCTCAGCAATGTGAAGAAACTGTGTGGTCCTTAGGGGTGAACTTGTGCCTTGGGGGCCAAGGTACATACCAGGGAGGGGGCAAGACTGCCTGCCTATAGCTGTTCTCGCGGGCAGGATGGAGTCTAGGCCTAGGACTTGAGCCTTGAGCTTCTCGAGGCCCCAAGAACACAGAAGCCTGTTAGAGGTACGTTGGGCTACCTGGAGGCTAGAGGCACAGCAGGGACTTCCTGGGGTTCCTGCGGGGAGAGAGGCAATGAAGGTGGCAAGCACAGGCTGCACAGTGTGGCGTGGCCAGGTGGACCTGGAGGTTCAGCAGCAGGCTCCCGTGTCCCTAAACTGTGTAGGACCTTGAGCAGGGTGCTTCCTCTCGGGGCCAAGAAAATGGGGCTCCCTCCTGGCACTCAGGATGACTGTGGGGGAGATAAGCCTTTGTGAGGGGCTGGGTGGGCAGCCCTGACCCTCCCTGCATTCCCCTCCAGATGTGTGGTCAGCTGGCTGCGTTCTGGCCGAGCTCCTCCTGGGCCAGCCCATCTTCCCTGGGGACAGTGGGGTAGACCAGCTGGTGGAGATCATCAAGGTGAGGGTGCAGTGGGGTGGGCAGGGATTGGGGCTGAGGGATAGGGGCTTTGGCTCAGAGCCCTCCCTCCCTCTCCAGGTGCTGGGAACACCAACCCGGGAACAGATACGAGAGATGAACCCCAACTACACGGAGTTCAAATTTCCCCAGATTAAAGCTCATCCTTGGACAAAGGTGGGGCAGGGCTGGGGGCTCAGGCAGCATGGCCAAGGTCCCCTTTGGAGGCCAGCTGGTCTGGGGACCTGGCTGTAGAGTCTTGGCTGTAGGGCTTGGGAGTGGGTCCGTAACTCATCAGATTTCAAAGTTCACGGCATCTTCCATCCTCCGGAAGTTGAGGGTCCACGGTGAGTTTGAGAGTGCCATTTCTCTGCTGGTGAAACAGGCTCTCTGCAGGGCCTGTCCAATGATGGGACCCATGTGAGCTGCTCACCCGAAGGAATGTGGCTTCCCCTCAGTAGCTCTGCCTTGTTTGGAAAGTGGGGGTGCAGGAGTCCACAGGGCCTGGGCGGCTCACCCTCCTGACCACCGTCCCCTCCCCTTAAGGTGTTCAAATCTCGAACGCCGCCGGAGGCCATTGCACTCTGCTCTAGCCTGCTGGAGTACACACCGTCCTCAAGGCTCTCCCCTCTGGAAGCCTGCGCCCACAGCTTCTTTGATGAACTGCGATGTCATGGAACCCAGCTCCCCAACAACCGCCCGCTTCCCCCCCTCTTCAACTTTAGTCCTGGAGGTGAGGGCACAGCTTGGGATGCGGGGAACCAGAAGGCAGGCAAAGGTTGTGGAAGGGGGCTTGGTGTTTAAGATAGGAGTGGGATGCTGGGGTTGGGGGTGCTCGGGAGATGCCCCCAATACAGACCTGAAGTGGCTTCACCCGTGCTGGGCCCCTTCCAGTCTGTCACTGAGTGTTCAGTGGTTACACGTCCGTTGTCCTTGCCAAGAGCTGGGTCCCTACCTGGGGTGGCCCTTTTCAGCCTCGGCCTGGTCTCCCAGCACCCTGCGTCCTGATTGGGCATGTCCATTCCTGTTTCTAGAACTCTCCATCCAACCATCTCTCAATGCCATTCTCATCCCTCCTCACTTGAGGTCCCCAGCGGGCACTGCCACCCTCACTCCATCCTCACAAGGTAAGTCGGAGGCCCTCTTTGCAGATGAAGGCCTTCCTCAGCCTGGGAGGCTGGTGTGTTGCCACAGCCCCTGAGTTCCCTGCATGGGTATGGGAATTGTTGATGTTTGAGTGCGCATGTGCATACAGCCACCTTTTTGGGGCCAGATTGCCCGTATTTGTGTTGAAGTGCTAACTGGAAAACCAAAAATGTATGTTTGGTTTGCACAAACAAAAAGTTAAATTTGTTGTCCACATTTAAAAATTGAGGCCATTGCATGTACAAACTCAGATTTCTTGTGTCTTTTGGGAAAGAAAATCCAACTGGGCAGTAGTGGGCCTACCTTTCCTCAGGGCAGTGCTGTGAGTCGGGGCCAAGTTCTAAGTGCCCTCTTTTCTGTGAGGCCCAGCTCTCTGGTGAGTCACTCAGTGACCAGCCTGGCCCTTGGGCATTTGAGTATGTGGAGCTGGACCTAAAGCGGCAGCTGTGTGTTTCTGATGTAGCTTCTCCCACCAGGGTCCTGCTCTTGGGTGGGAGATCTGAGAGGCCAAGGGTAACTGTCTTTTTCCTCCCCCTCAGCTTTAAGTGAGGCTCAGACCGGCTCGGACTGGCAGACACCCGACGCCACAGCTCCCCTCACCAACTCTTCCTGAGGGCCCCACCAAACTACCCTTCCATCGGGGAGCCCCCAGTGGGGCTGGGAAGGAGGGCCATAGCCCATCAAGCTCCTGACCTGGCTGGGCCCCTAGACTAGAGGGCAGAGGTAAATGAGTCCCTGTCCCTACCTCCAGTCCCTCCCTCACCAGCCTCACCCTGTGGTGGGCTTTTTAAGAGGATTTTAACTGGTTGTGGGGAGGGCAGAGAAGGAAGGACAGGGGGTTGGAGGCATGAGGACCTCCTACCCCCTTGGCCCCCTCCCCTCCTCCCAGGCCTACACTCCTCCAATCCCTCCTCCCTTCCTGTGTCCCTTGTAAATAGAACCAGACGAGCCCGTCTATTCCTCTTCCCTTCCCTGGTCCCCCTGGGTGTAAATAGATTGTTATAATTTTTTTCTTAAAGAAAACGTCGATTCACACCGTCCAACCTGGCCCATCCTCCTTCTACAGCTGTGTTCCCCTTCCTGTCCTCTGCCCCTAAGGTCTCCTCCCTCCTCTCCCCACCCTGGAGGGCCGAGGGGGTGGGGGTTGGGGAGCTCTTGATGTCTTAGTTTCCACAGTAAGGTTTGCCTGTGTACAGACCTCCGTTCAATAAATTATTGGCATGAAAACCTGCTTCCTGTCTGGCTACCTTGTTTCCACAGAGGTGAGGGAGGTGCCTGAGGAACTGTGCTGAGACAGGACCTCTCAGGCAGGGACCTGCGGAGACTGAAGCCAGGCTGGGCTGCCAGAGGCCTGAGTCCCGGCCTGGGCTCACGTGCCCAGCCTCCCTTGGCCTCAGCTCTCCTTCACACGTGTGGGGATGACCAGTCTGGTTCACCTACTGTAGAGGTCGCGGGAAAGCCAGCCTCATGGACCCCACCATTGTCCTCTTCTGCCTCAGGAGGGAGGGAGGCAGGCACTGTCCTCCCCAGGTGATAACTGAGAGAATGGGGGATCCAGGGTCAAGGCCACAGGGTAGAGGTGGGAGAGTTCAGACTTGACAGATGGCTGTGTCCCACAGCCCGAACTACCTGCTGCTTCACAGGACACCGTATGCATGGTCACTCAGGCCAAAACAGCCTGGATGTAGACTCTTAGTGGGCACTGACGGGGCAGAGATGCGGTCCCCCAGAGCTAACAGCTCTGCTAGCTTTCTTTCTTTTTTTTTTTTAAGATTTTATGTATTTATTTGACAGAGAGAAATCACAAGTAGATGGAGAGGCAGGCAGAGAGAGAGAGAAGGAAGCAGGCTCCCTGCTGAGCAGAGAGCCCGACGCGGGACTCGATCCCAGGACCCCAAGATCATGACCTGAGCCGAAGGCAGCAGCTTAACCCACTGAGCTAGCTTTCAAACAGGGCACACATCTGGCCCCCATCTGGGTATGCTGGAAGTGACAAGCCTGGGAAGGTTGATGCAGAGAACCTGGCTGCTTCCACTTGCTTCAAAAACATGATGGGCCAGACAGGGGGTCACAGGCAGAGGGCAATGGCAGCTCCTTCATGTGGTGCCAATGGAGGATGTGAGGGCAGGAGGCCCCACAAGTGAGGGGGGGGCCTGAGGAGGAGCAACTGGTATGTCCTCCACTGGACAAGGAGTTTGTTGCTTTAAGTAAACTCTGTCCTGTGGGGGTGCAGTGGCTTGAACTCAAGATTCTGAGATAAGAGTTGCATGCTCTACTGACTGAGCCAGCCAGGGGCCCAGAAAGAGAAATTTGAACATGTCCCAAGAGGTCAGGGACTGTTGCTGTGGCATCTGGACTCCAGTCTGCTTAGGCCAGCCCCAGGGGCATCTGTATACTGCCCAGAACAATCCCTGCTCAACACCCTTTGGGTATCACCTTGTTTGTAAGATGAATATGCAGAGCAAGCAGGCCAGAGGGGAGCAGGGCTGGTCCCCCACCTCCCTGCTGCTCATGTCTGTTCAGCCGCAAGGTCACTGAGGGGGTCCCTTCCCCTCCTCCCACTCCTCTGGTCCTGTCCTTTTCCTTTTAGACCAACTTCCACCTCCCCCTTGCTCCACCCTCATGCCGGGGAGGCAGAAGCCCCACTTTTGACCCCCCACAACCCTACTGGGGCATGCCTTCCTGGCTTTCCCAGGTCTGGGCCTGCCTGCCTCCCAGACAACCTTCAGCCACAGCCCCCCACTGCCTGAACGCCTCAGTCTACAGAGGCTGGCGGGAACTCACCAACGGGACCTGCTTTAACTCCTCTACTTCCATTTAAAGAAAGGAGTGCCACCTTAGGGAACCTCTGAAAAGGCTGGGGATCCCTTCCTGTTCCTAAGACCTTTGATCTTCCGAGGCCCCAATAAACCACCTGCTCTGTGACACCGGCTCACTTTTCCTCCAGGTGTAGCAAATCCTCCTCTGAGTACTGCTCTGAACCTCCCCCCACCCCTCGCTGCCCCTATCTGTCTCAGGTCAAACTCCCTCAATGGTACTGGTTACAGAGATGGGCTGAACAATCCCCCTGGATTCAAATCTCCGTGATACTGCTGCCTCATGTGAGACCTTGGGCCAGTCTCTGCCCATTTTCTCGTACAACGGGGCTAGTGCAGAGATCACCTCACGGGCCCTCTGGGTCATAATCCTCGTACAGGGCTAGCTGCAGTGCCTGCCACGGCTAGGCAGTCATGTTTGCTGTCACTGTAGCTGTGAATAACTGGACAGTCTCCAAGTATACCAAGAACTCACCCTCTTTGCAGTGCTGTCTTTCTGCTACATTCTCTTCCTCTTTTGTTAGCAGATTCCTAATTTTTCCTCAAGGACTACTTCCTCTTGGAGGGGGTGGGGGGGTGGGGAGGGTGGGGGAGGTGGGGGCAGTCTTCCCTGCTCTGGGATCCCATCCTCCCTGCACATTCCCATCACAGCCCTGAGGATCCCAGAGCTGAGATCTGCCTGCTCCCCAGGGGCAGGGCAGAGGCCTAACTCCTCTACCACCCTAGCCTTGCCCAGCACATGCGAGGGAGGCCTGAGGACTCCCAGGCTGAATGAATCAATGAGACACACTCAAGAGAGCAAGGCCGTCTGTACTTGGGTGTTCCTCCTACCCCACTGTGCACCACCTGGGGTAGAGCCTGGCTCCAAGTCATTGCTGGGGCTCCAGCATCACCTGGCCCGTAGCAGAGTACCTGGGTAACTAGAGATTTCCTGCCACACTGTCAAAAGTGAGCTTAAGGAAGCCCAAAGAAGCCAAGTACCTTTCTCCACCAGGCAGAGCCAAGACCCGGGAGCCCAGGGTCCAGGGGAGGGGAGGGGAGGGCTTGGGGACAAGCGAGGGCCTGAAGAGGTATATGACAGTGCCCAACACCGAAGTGGCACGTACTCGGGGCTCAGGAAAGGTAACCTGATGTAGCTGGGCACCAGGGTGAGGGAAGCAGAGCGCAGAGCCCTGGCAAGCCCCGTGATGGGTTGCGGGTGGGGTGCCCTGAGCCGGATCACTTCAGGCCTCAGAACTTCAGTTTCCCCATAGGCAGAGAAAAGTGGCAAGATACACCTGGGCAGGGCTCTTATGAGGAGTCAGTGGCTAAGAGGCCAGGGTGGATGCTGGCACCCTTGTAGGGAGGGGGTGTCTCCGTGCTCCCCAGAGAGGCCCACAACTGCTGTGGCAACCCAGCTTTTTCCCTGTGGCTCCTCAGCTGCGGCCCACAAAGGCCGTGTCCAGCTGCAAGAGCCCGCTGGCCTCCCCGGCCCCCAGAGCGGCCTGGCACAGCTGCAGTGTGTCCTCAAGCGCCAGCGGCTGGGATGTCTCGATGATGGCGATGGTCTCCCCGAGCTCGGTGCACATGATAGTCTGCTGAGGCTCAGGGGGTGGGGGCGGGGTGGGCGGTGGGGCTGGCGGTGGCGGCAGAGGGGGGCCAGGCCTGGCGCGGGCGTGGACACGCTGGTGCAGCCGCAGGCCGGCCAGGGCATGGAACCAGCGGCCGCAGGTGCCGCAGTAGTAGGGGCTCTTGTTGTACAGGCCAGTGATGGGCAGTCGGGGTGCGCGGGCAAAGGCCACAGGCCGCAGGTGCAGCCGCCGGTGCTGCTGCAGGTTGGAGCTCTGTGTGAAGCGCTTGCCGCAGTCCAGGCACTGGTAGGGCCGCACACCCGTGTGGGTCAGCTGGTGGCGGCTTAGGTTGGCCAGGGAGGCAAAGGTCTTGCCGCATGAATGGCACTGGAAGGGCCTCTCGCCCGTGTGTGTCCGCAGGTGGTTGCGCACATGGACCAGCTTCTTGAAGCCCTTGCCGCAGACACCGCAGCGGTGCCGCCGCTCGGGTGGCCCGTGCACAGCGCGCCGGTGCCGGGAGAGCCGGGAGGCCGAGGCGAAGGACTTGGAGCATTGTGGGCAGGGCAGCTGGGCGGGCGGCGCAGGTGGCAGGGGGGGAGGCGCGGGCTCGGTGGGTGCGGGGGAGGCTGCTGCTGTGGCTGCCGCTGCTGCTGCGGATGGGGGCGCCCCGCTCTTGCCTGCATGCGTGCGCCGATGGTAGAGGAACTTGGTCATGTTGCTGAACGTCTTGCCACAGCGGCAGCGATGCAAGGGGTTGGCGGTGTGGGCCCGCCGGTGTGCCACCAGCGTGAGCTCTGTGCCAAAGCCGCGGCCGCAGTCCACGCAGAGGTAGCGTGCTTCACCGCGGTGCAGTCGCAGGTGCTGCTCCAGGGAGGCAGCTTTCTTAAAGACCTTGGAGCAGGTGGTACACTCGTGCGTGCCCCCGACGTGGGCCCGCCCATGAGCCAGCAGCCGGTTGGCCGAGCTGAAGCTGCGCTGGCACTGGCCGCAGTGGAAGGGCTGAGTCCCCGGTCCCGGGCCTCGGGAGGCCCGCCGATGTCGCCGGCGCACCTCAGCGGAGGCCCAGCGTTGGGGACAATCCCCACAGCCCTGGGCCTGGCAAGCTGGGGACCTGTCACCTCCCACAGCATCATCACTGACCTCTGCCACCACCTCCTCTTCCTCCTCAGTGTCTTCCTCGTCATCTTCCTCGTCATCTTCCTCTTCCTCTAGCCCATTACGCTCTTCCTTCTCTAGGGAGTCAAAGTGGGTGCCCTGATGCTCCAAGAACTCCTCAGGAGTGGCACAGAGGGTAGAGCACTCGGGACACTCGTAGGGCTCCATCTTAACTTCGGGTGGAGCTGGGGGTGGAGGGGGTGGTGTTGGTGGGGACAGCGGGGGCGGCCCTGGCAGCTCACCAGCCGCAGAAGAAAGGTGCTGGGCCTTGCGATGGGCCACCCACAGCTCAGGTGAGGGGAAGAGCTCCTGGCAGTCCCCACACTGGTACTGGATCTGGCTTGCAGACTCCCGGAGGTGGGCTTCCTGGTGGGCCAGGAGTTCGCTGGGGGACATGATGAGCTGGCTGCATTCTCCACACTGGAAAGGCCCATCCTCGGTCCCTGCCATGAGCTCCGGATCAAGGCCAGGATCCTGGGTGGCCAAGGCCTCATCTTCAGCAATGGTGGGCACGTGCTGCTCCTGGTGTGAGAGGACTTCCTCTAGCGTGTTGTAGAGGCTGCCACACTCAGAGCACATGAACTGGTGATGTTGGAAGAAAAGGGATGAGGCCAGGGCCTCCCCTGGTGTCATCTCAGTCACCTCTGCTGACATCCCTGACATCTCCGTCATCTCCCCGAACATCGGTGTTGACATCTCCACTGCCCCTGGAGACATCTGTGTGGGTAGCTCAGCAACCTCAGCCACCTTGGCTGCCACCTCCGCCATGCTGGGGAGGACAGTGCCTGGAGAAAGATGGCAGAGCTGGTGAGATGTCAGGAACCAAGGAGGATGGGGGCGCGGCTCAGGATCTTCCCGGCTCGTCCCCTCACTCACCAGCCTTTATCACTCAGCAAGCCTGGATCCAGTGCTGGTGCCTTAGTTTTCAATGAACATGAGACTCAGAAGTGCACACAGGCCCCATGGTGCCAGACACCTGTAAAAGAGTGAAAGGTCCCCTTCAGTTTGGCCTCTGATGTTATTATCTCTCCTTTCCCAGAGTGCCACTTGCACCCTTTCTAAGAACACATGTCTCATTATGCCTCTTGACCTTTGCCTGGTTGGTTTCCTCATTGGGCACCCCCTTTCCTCCTACTGTAAGGACACACAGAGATACAACAAAGAGTTCAAGAGCACAGGCTTCTGGACCAGATTGCCCTTGACTTGAATCTGAGTTCCAGCTCTTACTTCCTCTCTCTGATGCTATTTTGTCACCAAGGATGACCAGGAAGACCCTGGCACCTGAAAAAGGTCAGACAGAATCATGACTCATAGTTCTCTAGAAATGTTCCTGAACCCGAAGTCTTCCCTGTTGCTATTCCTTCTGCCAAGAAAATTCTCTCTTTTTCTGGTCTAGCAAAACCCTACCCAGCATTTCCTTTGTGAAGCCTTTTCTGACAATCTCTCTATATCCTCAGAGGGATGTCCACTCCTGCCTCCTTGGTGTTCCTATGGTAATCTGTGCCACCTCTATAAAAGCCAATGTCACCCGCCTGGGATACAGTCTGTGCTTCTCTCCAGACTGAGCATGTAGGCACAGCAGGGCTGATTCACTGTAGGGGCTGATGTCACCAAAAAACCCATGGACCTGGGATGGGCATTTTTAACTTCTGAACTTCGCTCTCCATGCCCCCATCTCCCTTTCTACATGTGTGGGGTCAACACAACCCTGGCCTCTGAGCTTCAGCAAGTGGCAGCACCCCTCACAGCTGAGTTTCTGAATCCAACCTCCACTGTCTCCATCTCTTGTTTAACTCATCTGTTAGTGCCAGAGGTTAGGCAAAGTTCCTCATATTAAGGTCCCAGAGAGTAGGGAAGTTAGTGTCTTCATAACTGATGTACTTCCAGCACCAGGAACAGTGATTAGCCCACAACAGGTACTCAGTAGATACTCTGTGAATGAATGGTACTCGCTCCAGGAAGTGAGGCATGAGAGTCTAATTCTCCCGGTGCCCATTCCACGTCTGGCAACAGACCAATGCTCCCAATGGACGTGTACTCCCACGGTGACACAGCCCAGCACATGACCCTGTTTTTTTAGCAGATGCCCAATAAGGGCTCGTCGAATAAATGATTCACTAAAAGCCCCGGAGTCACTTTTTGTTAACTACCTACTCCAACTCCCTCACCAGTATTTGAGTTGCCAGGGTCCTGCACACAACAGCCACCCAATAAAGAATCTTCCGGGAAGGAGTCAGCCCGGAGCCCTAGAGTTCAGTTTTTCCTTGTTTACAGCCACACTCCAAACACAACTCCCATGGGGTGAGGCCCAAAGCCTGCTGTAAGGCTTACACAAAGTAGGCACCCAGTAAATGTCCCTCTGGAAGGAGGCCCGAGCAATCTAAAACTGGGACTTTTAGTCTACATTCCTCCTTTCTCAATTGCTGGACAGTGTAGTGTTGGTGGGGAGGAGATAGGGGCTTTTCGCACAGGAGATCAGTAAGTTCTTCCAGGAAAGAACCCACCGGAAGCCTGGAAGTTCAACTTTTCCGCTACACGTCCCTGTCCATCGACCAGACTTACCAGCTCCGCTGCGGGAGAGTACCCTGCAGGGGTGGGGGTCTTGGGCCCCAGGGTAGGGTCCTGCACGCCGCAAGGCGAACTCAATGCTCTAGGGCACACAGGAAGGAGCACTCTCCTTCCACTCCACGCCGCTCCCGCCCTAGCGCAGGCCCCGAGGCTCTTCGTCCCCTCCCCCTCCCCCGGTGTCCCCTTCGTTCTCCCTCCGCCCTCTCCGGACGCCCAGCGCTCCCGTCCCCCGCCCGCCCCGCGGCGCCCTCACCCGTCTAGCCAGCCTCCTGCAACCCCCGCCGCTCTTGACACAGACCCTCTCTGCTCCAGGCGTGCGGGACCCCTCACTATCCACGCCTCCCATTGGGCGGTGCCCTTACCCGTAGTAGCCAATTAGAGGCGGCAGCGAAGGGCACGCGCCCTTGCGCCTGCGTGGTGACGTTCAGGCGGGGCTCGCCGAGTTTCTCCACGCACACAACTGTGCCCTGTGGGCGGAGTTGGGGGGGGGAGCGGCTCAGAAAAGCGCCTGCGCAGTTCTCTTGGGCTAGTTTGCCAAAAATCATAAGTGGTGAGAAGTGGGCATCATTGGAAAGCGAGGGCGTATGGAATGAACTGGATCTCGGGAGACCTTGACAGAGGTGATATTTCGTAGCCGAAGAGGCTGAGCATCCCTGAGAGCATAGATTTGATGCCAGACACACTTGGGGTACCTCTCTCAGGGCCTCACTCTTACTTCTCTGTAAAATGGGCTTGAATCACATACACCTCAAAGGCTGTTGAGGGGATTGAATGAAATCAAACACGTGAAAGCGCTCAGCGCAGGGCCCGATACACCGCAGACGCTCACTATAACCCATCTAACATGGACGGAGTCCTTCCCAGTTTGTAAAACCGCTTTCCCTTCCCTCCCACTCTTCAGTTAATTTAACGATATTCACTTAACCGTCCCCTACTGTGTGTCCGGCCCAGGACTAGGCCTCAATAGGTGACAATTGCCATTAGGGAGAGGGACTCTTTCAAGGTCACTGCTGCGGCCTAAGCAGAGCCAGTGCTGAGCCAGTGCCAAGCAGGGCGTAGGTCCCTTCCCTTTCAAGGGGAGATAATTCCAGGGGTGGGAACCACTCCGGGGAGGGGACTTGTTTCAAGGTACATGTGAGCCTTGACTTAGAGTCACCTAAGTGTATGTGGGGGGTGGGGGGTGGGGGCTGGCTATAGTGCCCAAGGCCTCACCTCAGGGTAGCTGCTCAGACAGGCAACCTGGACTCTTCTCTTGATAGGGATCTACCCTCGCCAAAGTGCAACTTGTAGGTGCAGGTTAGAGACAGGGTATTAGGAAGCCCCTAACCTTGGAAGTCAGAGATTGGAAAGGGTTGTTGTGGGCGGGGGGGGGGGGGGGGGGGGGCAAGAGGAGGGTTGGGCTTGAGACAGGAAGAGGGTGTCTGACTGTAATAGGGGACCAGTCCGTGATGGATGCCATCAAGAAGTGAACAGTCAGGATGGAGGGGACTATTGCAATCGGGAGGAAGGTACTGGTTCCTAATATGAGATGGAGGAGATTTCTGGTCTTTATCAGGGGAATAACATCGGAGATGGGGGCTTCTGTTGGATGAAAGGAGATTCCAGTTGGGGTCATGAGATGTCACAGTTGTGACGTAGGTTCCTGGTCGTCATTAGGAGTAAGGGGCAGTCTGATGGAGCGGCCAAGTCCAGATCATAAGGGGTCCGGGAGCTATTTGAAGCCAGGACGGTCGCTATTGTGGTCCTTTGCCATGGGCAGCCGGGAGCAGTGGTAATGTGTGCGTCTAGATCGTGTTTAGGATGGGACTGTAGTCCATGAGATGAATAGTTCCAACAGGGCTTGACGTGGGGCAACAAACACCCAGCGGCGTAAGTCACTTGCGGACAGGAACAACCCTGCAACCAGGAGTCAGATCCAACTCAAACGCGGAAACCAATCTCGCTTTGCGCAAGCGCGACACTGCCGGGCAGGACGCTACGGTTGGAGGCGGGCCCTGAGGGGTGGGGCTTGGAAGCTTCACTCTGCGCTTGCGCCTAAGGGGCGTGGCGGTCGCACCTGCGCGAGTTGGGGGAAGGAGGAGGGGCGAGGTGACGCAGGCGTAATAATAGAGAAGGTGCCAGAAAGATCCAAAACAAGTGGCTGTGGCCGTCGCCCGGGAGTCGTCAGACGCCAGAGTCCGGTGAGGATCCAGAGAGGCCTGAGGGCGGCTGGTGGTGGGTAGACGGAACCTCTTGGGTGTTGGGGGGAGAGCGGTACCGCCCTAACAGGGCAAGGGGGTCGGGATCGGACAGCTCCACCTGTGCGGGGCGATGGGCTGCTTTGGTCGGTTCCACTTGTGGGGAGCAGAGGGTTACTTTCGGACGCTACCATTGGGTTGGAGCCGCGGCGCTGATCGGACAGTACCACTGGACGAAGCCAAGGGGCACGTCCGGACAGTGCTGCCCAGAGTCAGAGAGCAGTTGGCAGGGTTCTCTGGGATGGGGCCCCACGCTTGTTCGGACCCAGTCCACTTGGTCGGGTCCGGAGGTTGGTTCGGGACATACCACCTGGGGAGGAGCGTTCGGGCTGGGCAGGCCCGACTGGTGGGAGGACGACCGGGGTCTGGCGTCTCGACCTGTTACTAGGGGACGTCGGGCGATACCATTCCTTTCTGGGGGAAGGGGAGCGGCAAAGAAGACTGGGGTGCGAAGGTGGCCCTGCAGGGCAGGACGGGGCGGGAGAGACGTGCCGGCGGGGACGGGGTCCGGGTCCTTGCGTCGCTGACCATTGTCCCCTCCCCCGCTGTGTGGGTTCTAGGCCCTGGTTCAGAGCTTGTGCTGCCCCCTCCCCCGGGTATGGCGCTGTCCGGGTTGACCCCGGCTCCGAGCTGGGAGGAGGACGAATGCCTGGACTACTACGGGATGCTGTCGCTTCACCGTATGTTCGAGGTGGTGGGCGGACAGCTGACCGAGTGCGAGCTGGAGCTGCTGGCCTTCCTGCTCGATGAGGCCCCCGGCGCAGCCGGCGGTCTGGCCCGCGCCCGAAGCGGCCTGGAGCTGCTGTTGGAGCTGGAGCGCCGCGGGCAGTGCGACGAGAGCAACCTTCGGCTGTTGGGGCAACTCCTGCGCGTGCTGGCTCGCCACGACCTGCTGCCACACCTGGCGCGCAAGAGGCGCCGTCCAGGTATGGTTGAATGGCAGGGTGACAGACTTCCGGTGGTGTGCCCTGGCTGCGCCTCCAGGGTACTCGCTCCTACCCTTTGCTCAGACTATCAATGAGGAACACAGGCAGGGAGGAGGCATGGGTTTGGGAGAGGTGAGCTTGTGGAATTTGGCCACAGCAATGACGTTTGTGGCCACTGTTTATAGAGGGCTTATTTCTTGCTAAGCACAGTGGTAAGCCCTTTCTGTCGCCTTATATCCTCCCAGTAATCCCATGAGGAAGTCCTGTTCGTGTCCCTATCTTACAGGAGAAAGAACAGGGTTAAGAGAAGTTAAGCAGCTTGCCCACATGTAAGAACTGAATCCTGTGTGCTTGAGCACAGGAAGTACAAGGTGTTGGGACTGACAAAGTGTTTGTTCCATGAAGCTTATGTTTGGTGGGGGGACGCAGCCATTAAGGCAGATAGCTTATTTTTAGACATGGTTATAGAAACACAAAGTTAAGAGAATGCAGAGAATAGGGAGTGTTTCACAGTGAAGGGAGTCCCCTCCTGCCCCCCCAGATTGGGTAACCACTTAAAACTTCTCTGAGAAAGGGATGTTTATTTATTATTATTTTTAAAAGATCACAAGTAGGCAGAGAGGCAGGCAGAGAGAGAGAGGGAAGCAGGCTCCCTGCTGAGCAGGGAGCCCTATGCAGGGCTCCATCCCAGGACCCTGGGACCATGACCTGGGCCGAAGGCAGACACCAAACAACTGAGCCACCCAGGAGCCCCCCAAAAAGAATTTACTTACTTGACAGAGAGTGAGAGAAGGAGAGAAAGCACAAGCAGGGGGAGCAGCAGAGGGAGAGTGGGGAGCAGGCTCTCTGCTCAGCAGGGACTCAGTCCCAGGACCCTGAGATCATGACCTGAGCCGAAGGCAGAGGCTTAACCCACTGAGCCACCCAGGCGCCCTGGAGAAAGCAATGTTTAGGTGGCGGCTCTACCCCTGCTGTGTGGAGGAGAAAATGCCAGGCAGAGGGAAAGGGAAGCTTTCAAGCCCTGAGTCAGTACTGAGTTTGGTACCGTCAGAGACCAGTGTGGTAGGAGCAGGGGGTACTGACAGAGCAAGAGCAGAGAGGGAGGGAGGAAGCCACTTCACATAGGGGCTTGCAGGTGACACAGGTAGAAAGTGTGGGAGTCAGGATTCATACCTGACTGGCTCGGCTCTGAGATGATGCCCTGCATCCTGTGAGGGAAGTACTCCTGGAGGAGCAGTTCTGAGAAGGTGAGGAACCCAAGGGTTTAAGGGTCAGGAGTCCTGTTGTGCATAGGCCTGGAGCTATTGAGCCCTCAGCTGGGTCATTAGAGGTGAGGTGGTGAGTCACGGAGGGGGATCACGAACTTCCTTGGCCAGAGGAAGCCCATGGGCATTGGGTAACCAGGAGAAGGGCACTACTAGAGAAGAACTGACCGTGTTTTTGGAAAAAAGATACGTGGAGGTTAGGCTGTGGAAGAGAGGATTTGGAGAGCCTGCTACTCCTTGGGGCCTCAAGGAGTGTTGGGGGCAGTTCGAGGTGGCGGGGGTGGGGGGCGACATTGCAGGGATACTGACCATGACTCAGTTTACAGAATCCAGCCTTGGCCATTGGAGCTGCTGTAGACACGAGTTGGACAGCCCCAGGAGTTCCTGAGCCCCTTCTGTAGGCATATAGTGACCACTGGGCAAGAAGCGTTTGGGAGGGAGCTGCTGTCTGGGTTCCAAGCTCTGGGGAGCTCAGCACCTAGTGGGGCAGGAGTCCATCTCCAGGTGGGAATTGGAGGCTGGGCTGGGGAGGGGCTAGAGGCCCTGAATACTTTGTTTTTCATTTTGTGAAGTGTCTCCGGAACGCTACAACTATGGCACCTCCAGCTCTTCTTCCAAAAGGACCGAAGGCAGCCGCCGACGCCATCGCCAATCAAGCGGTACTTCAGACGCCCAGCAGGGTCAGTGGGAGACAGGTGAGCCTCTCACCTGGTGGGGTGGGCATGATGGCAGCGTGCCTTTTTCCTCCTGAACCCTGATGAACCTCTCCATCCCAGCCCGCCAAGGAAGGGACTCAAGGGGTCATTCTGTGTCCACATTGCATTGTGTGTGGTGTTTATCCTACAAAAGCATGTGTCCGGAAGCAATGTATGGAATTGTTTGTGGTAGTTTTATAGGGCATCTGAATGACATCACATGGTGGGCAGTCTTCACGTGGCTGGCTTTGCTGGACACATGTTCGAGATTTATTCATGTCAGGGATCTTTAATTCGTTTGTTTTAATTGCCCTGCCAATTCATTTAGGGCGTCTCCTCTTTCCTAGTTCTTAAATTATTCAAACATAATTTGAAACATACAGAGAAGCTGAAAAATGAGTGCAGTGAGCTTGTTCCTATTTTTCATCTCCATTCAGTAATTTTAACATTTTGCCACTTTTGCCTTATGTGTGTGTTTGTGTGTAAGGTGGATTTGTGGTTGAATGCTTTAGAATGAGTTGCAGCCATCAGGATACTTTATCCCTAAATCAGCAGGCATTTTCTGACAATGAGGAGATTCTCCTAGGTCATTTCCAGACCATTATTATGTCTAAGAAAATAAATATTGATCCTCCGATATTCTAATGTTTCATTTTCATGTCTCCCACCGATGGTCTCTACTCTCGGGACCCACTCATAGTTGAGTTTCTGTGTGTGTGTCTGTGTGTGTGTGTGTTTGTTTTAAGATTTTATTTATTGATTAGAGAAAGAGCACAAGCAGGGGAAGCAGCAGGCAAAGGGAGAGGGAGAAGCAGGCTCCCCGCTGAGCAGGGATTCCCGATGCCAGGCTCCATCCCAGGACCCTGGGGTCATAACCTGAGCCAAAGGCAGACGCCTACCCCAGTGAGTTACCCAGGCGCCCCTGCATTAATTTATTTTGTCTTCTTAATCTCTTACTTGAGAAACCAGACTCCTTCCCTGCCCCAGATTTGTTTCTTTTCTTGCTATGACTTTGACTTACTGACTCTGTCTGCTTGTTTTGTAGAATGTCACAATTGTTTTAAAGTGTCCTATCATTTCCTCGTGGGGTGCTGGAGCTGGTATAGCTCCTGTGAAGTGGGGAGCCCCATCACCCTCACCCCAGGAGATAAGCACGGCAGCAGCCACTGGGCGTTGTTTCTGGTTCATGACTTGAAACTCGAAAACCCTGTAAATGTGTGGTCAGAGTAGTAGAGAGTGGTTTTCAGGACGGAGAATCGAGTGAAGTAAAGTAAGGTGCAGTAAAAAGTGGGTCAGGAGGCTCGATGAGATTCAGGTTACATGTTTTGGCAGGACTGTTCCTTAGTTGATGCTGTGGGCTTTACGTTGGAGCCCATCAGGAGGCTGACATTCTGGTTTTCTTGCTGTGAGTTGGCAGGTTTGAGCACTTGGTTAAGGTGGGGTCTGCCATGTTTGTCCTTTGTAAAGGGACATTTCCCCCTTTGACTTACAGTCTGTGGGGGGACACCTTGGCACATCCTGATACCAGAAGCATCCCTGGTGGGTTTAGTAGGCATCGATGATCTCTGCTCAAACCAGTGCTGACACTGGTGTTAATAAAATGGTGGTTTTCTTACTCTTTTCCAGTGGTCTGTTAGCTGGCACTCTTTTGAGACTTTTCCTTTTTTCTCTCTTTTTTCTTGGGAGGAGGGGGAGCAGTGCTGTGGATTCCTGTATAATTGTTTATTTACTGTGTTAAAATCCATTAGTCATTTTTCCTGAGGTTCAAATTGATTAGCTCCTACTGTCTTTTTGATGGGGCTCCATCATTCTTTGGGCTTCCTGCTCTGGGGGACTGCAAGATTTTTGGACTCACCTGTCTTTTTTCTTCCCTAGCCCTGGAATCAGCTGTTACCAGAAGAAGCCTCATTTCTTCTAGAGGGACTGTCATTTAGAGACCTAGACCTGGGTGCTGAGTGTGTGTATTGTTTCTGGCCTCTTTTAGTGAACAGAGCTAGAAATTACTTTAAGAAAATTCATATTAGTATTTTGGGGCACCTGGGTGGCTCGGTCGGTTTAGTGTCCAACTCTTGATTTCGGCTCAGGTCATGATCTCAGTGTGTCCCATCTTTCTCATTTCATGACCTCAGATCAAGCCCCAGATCCATCTCTGTGCTGGACGGGGTGCCTACTTGGGATGCTGTCTCTCCCTCTCCCCTTCTTGGCTCTTGCCTGCATACACACTCTATCCCCACCCCCAAACAAAAAAAATTTGTCTTATCGTTTTTGAAATTAACGTTATAAATATTTGTTTCTTGTACACTAAAAATTCTGGTTATTAATAGCTTTGAGATAGAAAATCTATTTGGTTCATTTTATGACAATCATAGCTTTGAAAGTACATCAGTGCCGCTGCTGACTGCCTCTCCTGAATGAAGCAGACCAGTTAGTTACTTGTGGTTCTTCCTGCCCTAGGAGTGTGTCCCACCAAGAGTTTACAGTCAGAACATTCTTCCAAGTTACTTGAAATAATTCTTCAGTTGGTGTTACCAGTTACATATGCAGCTAGGTTTGTTTCTGTTAATTTTATGGTTGGTGTTTTTGTCTGTCTAATTTTTTGAGTATGTAAACCACTTTAATGACTCAGAAGTCAGGGGCGCCTGGGTGGCTCAGTGGGTTAAAGCCTCTGCCTTCGGCTCAGGTCATGATCTCAGGGTCTGGGATCGAGCCCCGCATCGGGCTCTCTACTCAGCGGGGAGCATGCTTCTCCCTCTCTCTCTGCCTGCCTCTCTGCCTACTTATGATCTTTTTCTGTCTATCAAATAAATAAAAATCTTTTAAAAAAAGAAAAAAGACTCAGAAGTCAAAACTAATAGAATCGGGAGAAGGATGTTCTCAGGAGGATTGTTTCTACTGGCCCCCAACCCCTAGTGAGTAGGTAACTAATTTCATTCATTTTCTGTTTGCCTATACAGTGTTTTGTCTTGGAAAAATAGCAAGTTTGTATGCTTATTTTCTTTTTCTTTTAAGGCAAGATGTAGTAAGTTGTAGACACTTGTTCTGTACCTCGCTTTTACTTTACTGAGGAGTCAGCACCCTGGTAATTAACCTAGTGTACTGCTCACCATATGTTTACATTGTGTTTGCATTGAGACAGGAACAATGCCGCAGTGGTCTGTCTGTTGTCATGCCTGTTTGCTGACGAGGTTGTGCAGGGCTTTCTTCAGGGTCAGACCTGGAAGTGGGGCTGCTGGATGGTGGGGTGTGCTCTTCTGGGTGAAGCTAGGTTCTACTTACTGCTCGTCTTATGGACCCAGCCACTGAGGCCCAGGAAGCAGAGGGGCTCACCCAGGGTCTCACAGCACGGAGACCAGCCTTGAGCCCTTGTGCAGGCCCTTGCCACCATGCTCTACCTGTTATCCTGATCCTCAGTGTGCCCCATCTTTCTCTCCTCAGGCTCCCCACCAACCAAGCGGCAGCGGCGGAGTCGGGGCAGGCCCAGTGGTGGTGCCAGGCGGCGGCGGAGAGGGACTGCCGCCGCCCCCCAGCAGCCACAGGAGACATCCAGACCTGCCTCAGAAGGCAAAGTGACCTGTGGTAGGTGTCTGTGGGCCGTGGTGAATGCATGGCCGGTGCTTGTGGCCGGCTGCTGATCCCAGGGCTGGCAGAGGCAGGCGCCTGTGCAGAGTGTGGCCCACCAGTGGGGAGGTGGTGGCTTCTGTTTGTCCTTTTCCTCTTGCATGTCTCCATCCTGCCTATTGTGGAAGGCTCACATGTGTGACCTCCTCCAGGAAGCTTTTCCTCACGACCTCTTGCTCTCAATTTTATATGTTTTTTTCAGTAACCATTTTTATAGGTTTACTTAGTCTGCAGTAGAACAATGCGCGTGTGAGAAATGAGGATCCTGGAGCCGGCTGCTAGGGTCACTTAGCCTTGGCGTTTAGCTAGGTTGTCTGACCTTGGGCGGGTGACCGAACCCTTCTGTGTAAAATGAGGCTGATAGGGTGCTCCCCAACTGGGCTCGTTGAGAGAGAAGATGAATTAACCCGGTAAAATATTCCCCCAGTGCCTGGCCGGGGGCCCACGCCATGTGCTCTGTACCGGTTTGTGTGTCTTGCTGTCACTGTGCAGTGTGCTTGGGACAGGAATAGCAGTGAGGGCCCTTTGGTTGGGGAGGCGACCTTCTCATAGGGTGACAGATCAGTGAAACTGCAATTGGCTTTAGATAGTGCTGTGAGCAGAGGGTGGGGAGTGGGTGGAGGATCCTGGCAGGAGCCAAGCCACTGGGCCTGGCAGACCTTGGAGTGTGGGTTTTATTCCATACAGCAAGTGTTACAGTGGATTTTCAGCAGGGAGTGAGGTGATCTGATGCCTGTTTTCTTTTTTTGTTTTTGTTTTGTTTTGTTTTTAAAGATTTTATTTATTTATTTGACAGACAGAGATCACAAGTAGGCAGAGAAGCAGGCAGAGGAGAGAAAGAGGAGGAAGCAGGCTCCCGGCTGAGCAGAGAGCCCCATGCGGAGCTTGATCCCAGGACCCTGGGATCATGACCTGAGCGGAAGGCAGAGGCTTTAACCCACTGAGCCACCCAGGTGCCCCTGATACCTGTTTTCGATGGAACTCTGACTCCATCTGGAAAATCAGTTAGTGAATGATGACGTATAAAGTGCTTAGAAGCGGGCCAGGTACAGATAGGTATAGCATGTGCCGTGACAGGTACTTGTTGAAGTAAATTAAACAAAAAGGAAGCAGGGAATGGAGGGAAGAGGCTGGACAGCCCAAGCGGGAGAGGTGGAAGGTCTGGCCCAGAGACGTTCTGTTGGGGAGGGGAGGGTGCCAATAGGGCTGCCTGGGCCTGCAGGTGTGTTAGGCTAGGTGTCTTGTGGGCTCTGCTGTAGAGATTTGTGCTTGGGCCTTGCCTTTGAGAACTGTGGCCCTGAGGGGCATGGTTGGGCGTGGGCTCATCAGCCCACACGTCTCTGGTTCCCTCTCTTCCGAGTGTCCCATCCACTCCTCCGATGAGGCTGCGGAGACCTGTGCTGGGTGCTGCCAGGAGGAACAGACACTGGTGTCCTCTGACAACCCTCAGCTGGACAGTGTCCTCTGACAACCCTCTGCTGGATTCGGTGGCTGCCCCGGGGTGACTCTCTCCTGAGGCAGGCGGTCCTGAGCAGAAATACTGACCTGGCTGGGCAGCAGGGGGCCTGCTGAGCCAAGGTGGGGAGGGGACTTGTTGCCCCAGAGGCTCCAGGTCTCTTCAGGTGGGCTGGGCCATGGCGGGCCTTGGTGGGGATGTTGTTAACCCAGGGTGTGGCTGGGTCTTGCGGTGAGGACTGTGAGCAGGTCTGGCTGCTGACTCACTGGGCAGGGTGGGGCTGGAGGGAGGCCCTCCCTTGTAGGCTGCTGATGGTTCCCTCTGGAAGCTAGGATGCTTCACCTTTAATGAGGCTCAAGACCAGGGGTGGAAAGAGGCTCCTTCAGACTAGAGTGACCCGACTTCCTTGCCCCCATGTGTGTGTGACAGCTGTGGGGCTTAACCCCTAGTCAACTGCCCTCCTGAGAGGGCCGGAACTGGACCAAACTCCGGGTTTCTTAAGGGGAAGGGTGTCTGGAGTAGCCGGGGTTTGGACACAGGGGCTCTGAGTTTCCACATCCCTTTTCAGGGCCATCCACTGGGCACTGTGCTGGGCGTGCTGTTCGCTCGGCCCTGAGTTTTCAAGACAGCCCTGAGGTAGGGGTGACAGCCCCCATCTGCAGAGTGGCAGGCTCCGATCATACTCCACGCGTATGCTCATACTCCACGCGTATTCTCAGAGCACTCACTATGTGCTGGGCACAGCAGGGGGGCGGCGCTTGTCCTCCCATTGGTTTTGATAGGAGGAGAAAGCCAAAAGAAACCAGATGGCGCCTGAGAAGAGAGGGCAGGGCAGGGGGGTAGGGAGTGATGGAAAATGCCATTTCAGGTGTATTTTCAAGATAGGGTGGTCTCAGAAGACCCCTTGGAAGAGACAGAGCGAGTGTGTGGATGCCTGGGGAAGAATGTTCTGGATCTGAGGATTGCAGGTGCCAAGGTCCAAGTAGGACTGAGCCTGTGGTGGTGAAGGGCTGGTAAGGAAGCTGGCCAGGCTGGAGCCCGGGGAACAAGGGGGCTGCTGGGAGGTAAGTACAGGTTAGGTGGGGGAGCCCGTCCTGCAGGGCCGGGGGCCGGGGCTTTCACTGCCTTATGTGACAGAAAGCAGCCAGAGGATTTGAATGACAGGAGGAGCTTTGCTCTTTTCCCTGTTTTCTGTGGAGAAGGTACAGAGGCAGGCACACCAGCATGATGACCGCATCCCCCCTTCACTGCCCTCAGCCCTTGTCGGCTCGTGGGCAGTCCTCTTGGACCATCCACAGTGTTTTGCAGTCGTTTTCAGGAGTTTTGTTATTTGCTCTGTGGATTTTCTACTGTGTACTTCTAAAAGATCAGAATTCTCGAAAAATTACTGCCCCGAAAATGTCAAGTTTCTGTCAGATGTCCAGTCAGTCCTCTGATGTCCAGTTGTCTCAGAAGTGCTGGTTCTGTTTTTTTTAATTTAATTTATTTGAGAGAGAGTGCGAGCATGTGCGTGCGGGGTTTAGGGGGCAGAGGAACACGCAGACCCTCCACTGAGCAGGGAGCCCGATGTGGGGCTCAGTCCAGGACCCTGGGATCATGATGTGAGCGCAAGTCTGGCACTCAACCGACTGAGCCGCTCAGGCGCCCTCATGCTGGCTTTCGGAAGTCTCTTCTGATTGCGGAGATCCACCTACCATGTCCGTTCTCTCTCCCCCATCCCCTGAGCTCTGTGTTTGTTGGAGGTAGTTGTCCTGTTTCCTGAAGACTGGATTTTGCCAACTGCATCCTGCAGTGGAGTAGATCGATAGGGTCCCCTGTTGTCTGTGTTTCCTGGAAATCGGTGGTTGGCCTGGAGAGACTTGATCAGACTCTGGTGCGATGTTTTGTTCTCAAGCTCACTTCCCAGGTGGTGCTGTGGCCTTCCATCGGGAAGTGGGGAGTGAGTGGCTGCTTATCTTTCTCTGACGTTAGTGGCAGCGTCTCCTCGTTGCTTTGATCTGCTCGTTCCTGAAAACCTTACATTTGATATGACACGGTGTCCCCGGGGGAAGACTAAAGCAAGGTTGGGCACCAGTATTGTCCAGAGGAGGGGGGGTGCGGGCCCTGGAGTGGCAGTGGAGGGGTAGGGGTCTTTCCATTCGAGCACTCTGGCTGCCCTTCTCCCCCTTGTGTCTGTCCCTGTCCTTTCCTGAGCAGCCCCTGGGCATCCCTGCCCATTTCCCTCCGCATCTTATTCTGCGCTCGAGGAGAGAGGGATGAGGTTTGGGGTTGGGGGACAAGAGGATGCTGGGGCCCACCTGAGTGCAGGAGCAAGAGCAGCTTTCCTCAGTAGGAAGGTAGCACCACCCCCTCTGCCCTGGGGACAGGGAGCCTTGCTGCACAGCTGCCCAAGGGGAGAGGGACCATTGCTAAATGTTTGGCGTTCTTGGCCGGAGGAAGCAATTCAGCCGGCTCCAAGCCCAGGTCACACAGGGGCCAGAAGCTCTTTGCGCCTTGCTCCTCACAGACACCCTGGACCAACCTGTCCACTTCTGTCCGTGTCTGCTGCATCTGTCCTGGCCCTTTGGCCTTCCCCGGCCCCTACCCTGGCTCTGTTCCTGCCGCCTCGCTGCCTCTGCAGTGCGGCCCAAGTCGTCTCGGTGTAAGTTCATGTCCTTCCCTAGGCCCTCGGAGGGCTCGTTGTGTACCAGGCACTGGCCTCTGCTCTGTACTCACAGCCAGCTGTGTAATCCCCAAAGCGACCCCACGAGAGCCAGTGCAGGGGTGAGGCTTTACCAAGGAGGCCCCTGAGCTGCTGAGGTGTGTGTTTGCCTCGCGAGGCCCTGGACTCCCTGCCCCTCCGGGTTGGGTCCTGTCCCTCCAGTCATCCCCTGGTGCCCTTCTCCTCTGCATGGTCCATCCACCCTGGCCCCAGCCTCTGAACGCGTAGTTCATTTTTTGCTTCTGGACTTCGATGGGGGCCGTTCTCTCTCCTGGGAATGCTGCTCTTCCTTCTCCGCGTTTTTCTCTCTTGACCTACTTGTTCTTTACATTTTACTTCCAGTGTCATTTCCTAGAGAGGTTCCATCTGATTGTTGAAATCTAAATTACACCTCGCTCTCTCTCATTTTCTCTTGTGGCCCTCGGGATGTCTTTTAATGATAGCTTACCGTGTATCATTGTGCGAGAGGCCGCAACAGGACAGGGTAGTTCAGAGCTTGGGCTGTGGGGCCAGGCTCTGCCAGGCTGGAATTCCAGCTCTGCCATTTCCTGCCTCTCTGCCCTGGGGCAGGTGACTCATCCTCTGTGCCTCAGTTTCCCCATTTGCAAAAAGGAGGTAATAGCACTGCTTTTGAAGGTTACAGGGAGAATCAAAGGGTCAGTAAGTGACCTGTGTGCCAGTCTGCAGTAAATCCTCTGTGCGTGTCACCTGTTGCCCTTTTGGTCATTTGGGCGAGGACTAAAGGGGTGATGGCGCTTGGTGCCCCTGATCCTTGGCCAGGGGTGGTAAAACAGGTCTTCTCCTTTGCCTTTGTGGAGTCTCCTTGGCCCCTTTCTCTGAGTGCCACACTGTTGTGTTCCAGACCTGATGTTGGCCTCTGGTCTGGGGAGGGATTTCATTTGTCAGTGGGGATAAGGAAAATGCTGTGAGGATTCAGAGCCAGAGATCGGGAACGCCCTTGGGGAGGGCCTGGCCCATGGGAGGCGTTCCCTAACTGGGGTTCTGTATCTTGCCAGCCCACTGGTGGTGGGGCATGTGTGTCACCCCACATTCCTGGGGCTTTGTAAATTGATTCATGGGATAAAAGAACAGATGGGACACACAGTAGTCCATCCTGGTTTTGCTTTCTTTCCACCCCCCCGTGTTGGGGGCAGGATTTGAACAGTTTCTGCCACAGGTTGAGTACGGAGCTGTGCTGAGGAGAAGGGTGATGTGGGAGGGCTTCACTGGCTTGGGATGTGTGGTCCTGTGACCTGGGCCTTGGTGGGTGAGTGGGTCTGTTCTGCGCAGAGGAGGTGGACCAGTGATCATGCGAGTGAGTAAGGCTTGTGATGGGGGCCCTGGCCTTGTGACTAGGTAGGGCAGGGGAGAACGCAGCTGGAACTGAAGGAGAAGGTAAGGGGGAGGTTCACTTGGGCCCAAGCGAGAGAGGACCAGGCCTGGGCAGGGGCCGTGGGGTAGAGAGGTGGGTGTCGAAATCACAGTTCCTGTTTTTGGGGGCCTCTTATGTTGTAGGACCCGGGGCAACTGCTTCATGAGTTGCTTTTTTGAATCCTCGTGACTGCACCATGCAGCAGGGACCTCTTGTTTGTCTGTTTATGTTTTTCAGATGGGGAAACTGAGGCTCAGAGAGGTGAGGTCACATGCCCAAGGCCCCAAAGCTAGAGAGTGGCAGAGCCGGGACTCGCCTCAAGGTCTGTCGGACTCCGCCACCTGGCTTTGTGCCTCTGCCACTAAGCTGCCCCGTGTGGCCTTGGACAGGTGCTGCTTCTCCCAGTCCCCTGCTCCCCGGCCCACACCAACTGAGGGTGTGGTCAGGCACTCGGGGGAGTCTAGGCTATAGGCCTGGCAGTCTCATGTGGTTCTTAAGATGGAGGGAATTGGGCCTGAGGGCCGTGGGAAGTCCTAGGCGCCAAGGCCAGGTGCGGTTCCCTGGGCTTTGAGCGGAGAGGATGAGGTTCCCTCACAGAAGGAGGAAGGGTAGGGGTGGGAGGAGGAAGTGGGTGGTGCTGAGAAGTCATCTGGGGGAGCAGAGACCTGCCTTCCACCTTGTGCCCTGCAGCTGACACCATGTGTGGAAGGCGCAGGGAGTTGGGCACATGGTAGTTCCCCTTCCAGAGCTTCAGTTTCCTCATCCATCAGATGGGTGGCATGTGGCCCGTACCCCGTGGGGCTGGTCCGGCGGAAGGCTGAGGGTGAAGCGTTTGGCACATCAGAGCTGTCGGCGGCGCCGTGCTTGGAGCACCCTTTGGGCACTGTTGGCAGTGCTAGTCACTTCTTTTCCATCCACTGTTTTCTTTCTAGTCCTTTCAACGGTCTTTTTGAGTTGGAATTCCCGGGTTCGTCAAGAGCCTGGGCTCAGAGAGGTGCTGACTTGTGCCAGGTTACACAGCGGCATCTAAAGGCTCTGGGTTGTACTCATCTTCACGGACCCGAAGCTGCCCTCTGGGGCATGAGCAGCCCAGTGACCTCTGTGGAGCACTGCCACACCCTGGCTGCGTGACCTTGGGCAAATCCCTTCTCTTCTCTTTGCCTCGGTTTGCTCACCTGTAAATTGGGGTGATTATAGAGCCTGTCTCATGGGGGTGTTCGTGGATTAAATGAGTTCCTGTGTGGGTGGTGCCTGTTGTCATTTCCAGCTCATACCTGACTCTCTCACAGCTGGGGTTGTGTGGAGAGGAGGTTCTGTTAGTAGCCTGAGTTACAAGTGGGGTTTTATTATTTTTAAAAAAATATTTTTATTTATTCATTTGACAGGCAGAGATCACAAGTAGGCAGAGAGGCAGGCAGAGAGAGAGGGGGAAGCAGGCTCCCCGCTGAGCAGAGAGCCCAATGCGGGGCTCGATCCCAGGATCCCGAGATCATGACCTGAGCCAAAGGCAGAGGCTTAACCCACAAGGGGGGCTTTAGTAATCCCACAGGGAGGTGATCTGCTAGAGGTCACATTTATAGGGACAGTCTAGGAAATCTTGGGTGCTGTGCCCTGCGCAGAGCTGCCCCCTCATTTGGGCAGATGGGGTCAGGGTCGTAAAGAACAGAAACTAAGCTCTGACTGGCCTGAGCAAAAAGGGAATGGATCGTAGCAGAGAATCATGCTCTTTCCTCCTGGTGGCCAAGTGCCCCCGGCAGCTCCAGGCTTTGGGCCCACCATCTTACCAGCCTCTGAGGAAAGAGGGTACCTGCTACCAGCAAAGCCATCCCCGTCCCAGCCTTGAGACCCCTGTGTGGCGCTTTCCTGTTGGGTATGGTGGCCCCACAGGAGTCTCACTGAGTGCAGGATAGGGCGAGGCCCGTTACTGCAAGGCAGGTCTTTCAGCCTGCGCATTGGTTCTTTCACAAGTATCTATCGAGTGTCTGCTGGGTGCCACAGGGCTACACCCGTGAATAAAATAGACAGTTTCTTCCTTCCGGGGGGGCTCACAGGGGGCCCAGCCAGGGGTGACAGGTGAAAAACCTGACAGCATAAGGGAAACCTCCGAGGTTAGGTGGTAAGTGCCTTGGGAAGAAAGGGAGCAGGATCTGGGGGACTGGGAGGGTCGGGGGCTGGGGTCCCTGGTGGTGGTGAAGTTTTAAATGGGGAGCTTAGGGGAGATGTCATTGGGAAGGTGGCATTTGAAGGAATTGAGGGAGCAAGTGATACTGGGCCGGCCAGAGCATCCCCAGCGGGAGGAGAGGCAGGGCTGGGTAGAGCCTGCCTAGTGGGTGGGGGTGCAGCAGGGTGCTGCGGCTGGAGTGGAGAGAGGACAGCGCCGGGTCAGGAGGTAACAGAGGCCAGGCAGCAGGAGAGAAGCCATGGGAGGGCGTCTCCATACTTGGGTGTGGTTACCAGAAGGGGGAAGGATGTGGGCAGGGGCCGTGCAACCCATAGGGCAGTGGGAGGAGCCTGTGGGAGGAGGCTGGGGCAGGAGGAAGGGGTTGTGGGCTCCTGGTCCCACTGTGGTGTGCGTGCGCGTGCATGTGCATTTGCGTGTGTGTGTGTGTGTGTGTGTCTGTCTGTCTGTCTGTTGTGTTGGCCCCTCCCTGACCAGTCCCTCCTTCTCCACAGACATCCGGCTCAGGGTACGAGCAGAGTACTGTGAGCACGGGCCCGCCTTGGAGCAGGGTGTGGCCTCCCGGCGGCCGCAGGCACTGGCCCGGCAGCTGGACGTGTTTGCGCAGGCCACAGCCGTGCTGCGCTCCCGGGACCTGGGCTCCGTGGTGTGTGACATCAAGTTCTCTGAGCTCTCCTATCTGGACGCCTTCTGGGGCGACTACCTGAGTGGCGCCCTGCTGCAGGCCCTTCGGGGCGTGTTCCTGACTGAGGCCCTTCGCGAGGCCGTAGGCCGGGAGGCTGTCCGCCTGCTGGTCAGTGTGGACGAGGCCGACTATGAGGCTGGCCGGCGCCGCCTGCTGCTGATGGAGGAGGAGGGAGGACGGCGCCCGACTGAGGCCTCCTGATTCTGGACATGGCAGGACTGAACCCACCTCCTAGCCTCCGGGCCACTCTCTTCCCTGGAGGACATCCATCTCTGCCCCTAGAGGACTGTCAACTTCAGCAGCCCCGAGGACTGGGACAGATGGCCTGGCCCCTTGGCAGACTCTCCCACAGGATGTGGGCTCTGAGGCCTAAACCACTTCCACCTGAGTTTCCTTCCCAGCCTCCTCCCAACCCTACCCTCTGGTGTGTTCCCTCAGCTTCAGGAGGCCAGGGACTCAGGCATGCAGATCAGAACGGGCAGGAGGCATAGCTACACATTCACCAAAGGCCCCCTGCACACCGTGTCCTTGACTTCAGTGAACTGTGTGTGCACATGCACACTGCTCCCTCTGGAATCTTCCCTGGGCTCCTGCCCTGGCCTGCTCCACACATGTCTTTGGCCTAAGGGCTTCTCTCTCAGGATATCTGATTTTACTGTCCCCAAGCCTGGACCTCAGCCGCGCTGGGCACTGGGGCTAGGGTGCACACGGGGCCTGCTCCTCTTGCCCAGACATCTCTCTAGCCAGCTGGGGCTCAGCCTGACTTCCAGACACAGACCTGGATCTCCACATTCTCCTGCTCCCCACAGTTGGATGCAGACTTGAACAAGGACCTGCACCCGGAGTGTCACACGTGCATTGCAGTAGCATCAGACCAAGTGTGTCGTTGCCCATGGGGCCAGGATCAGAAACCAACTTCCTTCTCCAAAAGGGAAGGCAAAGGCTTGGGGCTGATGGGAAAGGCCTTTTACAAATGGCGCCAATAAAACTGCCCTAGATTGGGGCTTAGGGTGGTCATCAAGGCTCTCTAGGACTCTTTCTTTATGGGCTGGAGGAAGGAGCTAATGAGGACCTGGGCCCAGTTCCAGCCCTGGGGTTCCTGGCCCAGTTATCTGGCTAGAGGAAGGGCAGGATGCTGGAGCGTCATCAGCTGCTGCTACCCCAGGCCTGCTCTCCTCTCGGCCTCAGTTTCCTCATCTGTCAAAGGAATTAACTGCTTTGGGAGTCATAACCTGTCCCAACCCCATTGGCACATGCTTTGCTCTTGTTAGGTTCTTGGAAATACTAGTGTTTTTACTTTATTCACTGAGGTGCCAGCTATCTAGCCCAGCACTATAGCCCCAAGCTTTGGAAACCAAACGGGTCACAAGCCACAGTTCGCTGGCTGGAATCCCTCCCCAGATGGCTCCTCATGCCTTCTGGACAGTCACCTCTTAAATCTGGACCTGCATTCTTCCTCCTGGGGCCCAGCACTGCTTTCTGCTGCCGTGTGGCTACTGGAGGTTGTGGCCTCTTTCCCCGCCCCTTGTTTAAGGGCTTAGGAACTCAGGTTTCTTACACAATAACCAAGGTTTTCCTTCCTGTGGGGGAAGGGAATCAGGCTGGGGAATGGGGGTGGGTGGGAGGAGGTAGGCAGGGACTGCTGGCCTTTCCTGGGGGAAGAGGTACTTCTGCCCACACTTGGGAACCTGGACCGCTGGCCTGTGTTGGTGGGGAGGAACATTGTGGCAAGTCTAAGGGTTGAGACCTGTCCTGGAATGAAGACCTGGTCTAGCACCATACCCTTTCTGGGCAGGAGCTAGGGTCTGCTGGGCACCTCAAGATTTATTTAATGCTTAGCTTGTGCGAAGTAGGGATTCTGCCCCCATATTTGACAGGAAATGGGTTTCAGAGAGGGGAGGTGGCTTGCCTGGGGGATAGAGAAGCCCTGAGCTCAAGAGCCTCTCTCCCCGAGTGGATGCAGGTTGGGGAGGCGGGTGGGGGGGTTTCCACGCCCCTTCTTCCCTCCAGTTGTGGGAACTGCCTTTGGTCTGGGCGGGAGTAGGTTTCCTTCTCAAGGTTTGGGGGATTTTTGTACTTGGGGGCGGGAACTGCTGCTGGTTGTGGCTCTGCTGGCCAGCATTGCGGAGCCGGCCTCCTCACCCGGCTTTGAGGGGGGTCTTTCCGCTTCTGCACGAGGGTCCCTGCCCCCTTGTGGGGAGAGAGTCAGGCGCTGCCCACCCATCAGTTCCGGGGTGTGGGCCCCACCTATGGCCCACCCCTCCCCGTTCTCCGAAGCCCCGCCCGCCCCACCCTCTCCAGCCCGGCGTTCTCCTACCTCGCTGGTCAGCGCGTGCTAGACGTGGAGACGCCTAGCTGCGAGGCCACAGGAGCCCGCGCAGGCGCAGTGCGGGGCAGGTGCCGGCGGTGGCGGGAACATGGAGATGTGGGTCGCCTCCAGAGCGCCGTTGAGCGCGTCTGCGGTGGAGCTGGCCTGGACTTGCCAGAGACCGCGCGGTACCCCAGGGAGTGACCGACACACCACCGAGGCCAAGAAGTGGGTCACAGAAGGCCGTGAGGACAAGCTGGGGAGATCAAAGAGCTTCAGGAGTCAAGAAAGTCCGTGGGGCATGGCCTGGGCAGACCGCGGGCAGGCGAACTAGGGGCCTGTGAGAGCCCAGAGGAAGGCTTCACAGAGGAGAGGAGCCCGGAGCTGGCTCTTGAGGGATGAGTAGGAGTTCAACAGAATGACGGAGAGCGGCCTTACAGCAGAGAGGGCAGACTGGGGAAGGTCTTAGGAAAGGTGCCCAAACCGGGTGCAGGGAGAGGGACAGATCAGCAGAGTCAGAGGTAAGTGGCGGCGCCTAGTCAGCCCTCGTCTGCACAGTGGCCATGTGCTCCCACGGGCTGGCCATGACGACAGCCACAGCACGGTTGCGCTAGAAGGTGGTAGTGTGAGGTGGGCTCACGAGGCCCCACGTGTGGGGGTCCCGGCTGTGCGCCTGTCCCGGGGCCTCCGCTGGGGCTCCGGCAATGCTCTGGCTGGGGCGCCGCTGGCTCCGCAGGCCCTGTGCTGGTGGGCGAGCCACGCCGGGCCACCGCGGGCCACAGCCCAGGGTGGGTAGTGACTGAATAAGCCGCAGAGGCCGGGGGAGCCCAGGGGACACTGATTGGAGGGTCCCAGGAAGGCCTCGTGGATCGGACCCCCATTCATTCTGTTCAAAATCAACACCACCACCCTACGTTTCAACTGTGAACTAGAACATTCTGAAAAGTAGGGACAACGGATATATGGTGTTAGTACGTTGTAAAACACATGTGCCTCCCACATTAAGAAACACCTTACCACACCCCAGAAGCCCCTCACCCCCCAGCCTGTCATGTGCTCCCTCCTGAACATCCCTACCCCCTCGCCATTTCTCCTAGCTGGGAACACTACCTTGCCTTTTACGTAATAATTCCTCTTTTTATTTTTTTTGCCCCGCAATGATGTAGATAATCTTCTCTCATCTTGCACTTGATATAAATGGAACCATACAATAAGTCTCCCGTTGTGTCTGTTTTCTTTTGCTCAGTGTTGTTTGTACGTTTCTTCCACATGTCCCTCAGTAGCTGACTCACTGTTATAAACATCCCACAAGTACTTCATGCATGGCACTGTTGATGGACATTGAGGTTGTTTCCAGTGTGGGACCGTTACGAATAGTGTTGCTGCGAACATTGTAGTGCATGGTTTTTGGTGAACAAATGCTTACATTTCTGTTGGGATATACCCGCAAGTGGAACTGCTGGACCTGGGTATGTTCAGGTCTGGTAGATACTGCCTGTGTTAGTTTCCTATGGCTGGTGTAATAAATTAGCACAAATTTGATGCTTAATACAACAGAAATGTATTCTCTGTAGTTCTGGAAGTGAGAAGTCTAAAATTTTCACTGGGCCAGAATCAAGATGTCAGCAGACCCATACTCCTTCCAGAGGCTCTAGGGAAGAATTTGCTTTTTGCCTCTTCCAACTTTTGGTGGCTGCTAACATCCCTTGGCTTGTGGCCACATCCCTCCAGTCTCTGCTTCTGTGATCACATTGCCTCTTCTTCTCTCTATGTCACATCTCCCTCAACCTCCCTGTTATGAGGACACATGGGATGGCACTTAGGGACCAACTGAATAATCAGGACAGTCTCATCTCAAAATCCATACTTTAACCACATCTGCTGTCCTTTTGCCATCCGTGGTTACCTTCCTTCACAGATTCCAGGAATTAAGCCATAGACACCTTTTGGGGGACATTTTGCAGCCTACCACATTGCCAAACAACTTTTCTAAAGTGTTTGTACCAGGTTACTCTCCTTCCCACCCTGATGAGAGTTCTCTTTTCATCTTCTCTTTACATACTGTCATCAGCTTGGGATTGTCGGACACTTTAATTTTACCAGTCCAATGAACATGCGGTGTCCTTGTGGTTTATTTTTCTTCTCCCTGATTAATTTCTGCTCATTCTTGAATGCAGAGTAGGAAGTCTTTGGGTGGATAAAATGGACAAGGATATTCCAGATAGGTGGAATAGAATGTATTCCATGAGATCTCAGGGAACATTTGTCTTTTTTTTTTTTTAAGAGAAAGTGAGTGAGGAGTCGGGGCAAAGGGAAAGGAGAGCATGCCCAGTGTGGAGCCTGATGTAGGGCTTGATCCCGCCACCCTGAGATGAGGACTTGAGCTGAAATCAAGAGTCGGCTCAACCGACTGAGCCACCCAGGTGCCCCTCAGGGAACATTTGTTTTGAATTGAATAAGAGATCTTTTTTAAGGCACTAGGTTATTAAAAGAGAAGGCAGGGGGACCTGGGTAGCTTAGTTGAGCGACTCCCTTTGGCTCAGGTCATGATCGTGGAGTCCCAGGATCAAGTCCCGAATCAGCCTCCCTGCTCGGCAGGGAGTCTGCTTCTCCCTCTGACCCTCCCCCTTCTCATCATCTCTTTCTCTGTCTCTCATTCTCTCTCTCAAATAAATAAATAAAATATATATTTAAAAACATTTTATTTATTTATTTGAGAGAGAGAGAGCACAAGTAAGCAGAGCAGCAGGCAGAGGGAGAGAGAGAAGCAGGCTCTCTGGTAAGCAGGGAGCCTGATGCGGGGCTCGATCCCAGGACCCTGGAATCATGACCTGAGCTGAAGGCAGCTGCTTAACCAACTGAGCCACCCAGGCGCCCCTAAATGAAATATTTTTTAAAAAGAGAGAGAATGCAGAGAGAGAGAGGTGGGACAAAGTGAAACTTAAATAAGATGGTCCAATATGAGGCTCTGGCTGGGCAGGGAAGGGAGAGAAGCCAGGAGGGGTCTGGCCAACCAGCTCCGAACAGAGGGACCAGGGGAGTGGAGCTCTCCATGAGTTAATCTACAGGTGTGATGGCTGTGGGGTCCTAGGGGCCTGGAAGGCAGGTGCTGGGATCAGAGCATGAGACAGCACATTTCTAGCATGCAAAACAGTAATAGGTTGTGGTTAAAACCAGGGATTTTAAGTTTGGGCCTCAGAGTCCTGCACTAGCATGCTGGCCCTGCCACTTTACTAAATGTCACCCAGAACTGTGCTCCTTTCCTGACCCCCCAAGTCATTCAACAATCATTTGCCAAAGGATATTTCTGTTCTAGCTACTACAGGATGGGTCAGATCCAGTCCCTCCTTTGACAAGCTCTGGCTTAGTGGGGGACATGGTCACTGGGGGCATCTCAAAGGGACATGCAAGGAGCTGTGGAGGCTCAGAAGAGGCACACTGACTCTATTTTTGGCTTCATGGACCTCGGGCTTCCTAGAGGCTTATGTCTTCAGGTTCTCCCACCCTCTTTGTCACTTCCTTATTGACATCTGTTGACTCTGGTCACTTGCCCTCCTCATTCCTGAGGACTCTAGAACCTCCTCACAGACTGTATCTCTACCCCATGCCACGATCCTGCTGGAATACTTAACCTCCCTGGTTGGAGGGAGATTGTTGACTCAACCCTCCAATTATCTAGCCTCTTGGTCTCTTTCCACCTCATCTCTGCTGACCTTCATCCCGCTGTAACCATTCATTCCCGTGACCACACCTTGGATTTAGTCATTGCTTGGAAGTGCAGTGCACATAGCGAACATTTGCTGAGCACTCATACCACATGTCAGGCCTGGTGCCAAGTGGTTTACATGTGTTTACCCCTCACAAAACCTGCAAGGTTGGTATTAGTAGCCTCATTTTAAAGTGAGCATGCACACTAAGGAAGGTGAAGTCACTTCCCTGGCTGACGCATAGTAAAGTGGCAGAGCTAGAATGCTAACTCAGAATAGGGGCACCTGGCTTGCTCAGTTGGTTGAATACGTGACTCTTGATCTTGAGTTTGTAAGTTCAAGCCCCACATTGGGTGTGGAGATTACTTAAAAACAAATAAAATATTTAAAACAAAACAAAAACAGCCCTGGTTTTAATTATAACCTATTACTGTTTTGTGTGCTTGAAATCCAGCATCTTGTGCTCTGATCCCAGCACCTGCTTTCCAGGCCCTCAGGCCCCCACTGCCATCACACCTGTAGATTAATTTACAGAGAGCTCCACTCCCCTGGTCCCTCTGTTTAGGGCTAGTTGGTCAGACTCCTCCTGGCTTCTCTCTCTTCTCTGCCCAGCCAGAGCCTCATATTAGACTATATGATGTTTCTCGCTAGCTCTCTAATAGTCAGGGTCCCAGCAGGAAACAGAGGGCATCACAACTGGGATTTTGAAGATAATTTAATGAAGGAATTATTTGCAGAGGTGTGGGCAGGGTTGAGGGAACCAACAAGGGAGGTGAAAGCAGCAGGAAGCTGTGACCACTCTTTGGTCTGCAGGGGTGGGGAAAGGAAATGGTACCACTGGAGCTCAGTGAGAGCCATGGGACATGCCTGAGAGGCGCTGAAGTTGTGAAAGATACAGCCATGGTCAGAACCACTGACACAGAGCTGGGATTAAGAGAAGAAATATCTAGGATGGTACTTTCTTCTCCCGCTCTAATATCCTGCTGGCGCCTTTGTGGAGGTCCCAGCTAGATGTCAGAGGGCAAAGGAGCCCAGGGGATGTTGTCCACCTGGGTAGAGAAGGGTGGAGAGTAGACCTGGAAGAGCAAAGGGAAAATGACCAGCACACTCTTGATTGCTTTACGTGGAGACCTTCTGCCTCATCTCTCAGCATATCCCTAGCCTCGGTCCAGGTGCTTGTGACCGGTTCAGAGAAGGATGGTGGCAAAGTAGTTCTACTTCTTGGCCAGCTTCTCTCTGCCGCCGCTCTCCCACAAGTTTCCCCCAACACTACTCTTTCATGTTCAACAAATACAGTTATGGTGAATCAGTTGTGATTTCCTTCAGCTTCCTATTCAAACCTGTGAGTATCCACACCCGGATTTACTTCACCTCTCCAGGCTGTGTTCCAGGCCAGCCTCTCCTCCCATGCGTCCCCCAGCCCATCATGACTCCCAGAGCATCACTCTATCATTCTTCCCTTTTTGACAGTCCTTTCTTCTCTCTCTTCCCTCTTAGCCTAGAAATATGTCCAAGTTTCTACTGCCTTAAAAACTAACAAAGAGCCTCTACCTCCTTCTACCTCTAGTGCTTGTCCTTTTTCTCCTCCTCATTCCATCCAAAATTCTTGAAAGAATATGTATGAGTTAGGGTTCTTTGGCTGTAAGCAACAGAGACTGAATTGCAAGCATAAGCAAGAGAAAATTGATTAGAAGGAAATGACGGTGGCACACAAAATGGAGGGAGAGACTGAAGAGCCCCACTTCTAAAAAAAATTGAACCAGGGCAGTGGCAGGGATGGAGAGAGCAGGAAGGAATAACCGTTTCCTCAGGGCCCTGGCTGGCCGCATGAATCAGCTCTAAACAGGTTCCAGCGGCAGGTCACGTAAGCTCACGATTCAAATTCCAGGGAGAGCCTCTAATTGGTGCGGCTTGAGTCACATGGCCTCCCCTTGGCCTGTGGACAGCTGGGCATCCTGACGGACAGTCTTACGGAGTCGTATCTGGTAGGCCAAGGTGGTTACTCAGAGAAAAATCAGAGAGCTGTCACAGACGAGGGTGAAATGGCTGCTGGACAGGCAGAAACAATGGATGTCTGCAACGCAGAGCACTCCTGCTCACCAACCCCAGCTCTCCTCTCTCAACTGAGCCTCAACTCACTGAAACCACTTGCACTGAGCTTGTGGGTGACTTTCTCTTGCCAAATCCAAGGACATTTTCCAGTCTTTACCTGCAGTTTTTGACTCCATTGACCAGTACTCTCTCTTGAAAATCTTTCCTCCCTTGGCTTCTGGGTAACAGATCAATCTGCAAAACTTAGCATTTCAGGGGCGCCTGGGTGGCTCAGTGGGTTAATGCCTCTGCCTTCGGCTCAGGTCATGATCCCAGGGTCCTGGGATCGAGCCCCGTATCAGGCTCTCTGCTCAGCCGGGAGCCTGCTTCCTCCTCTCTCTCTGCCTGCCTCTCTGCCTCCTTGTGATCTCTGTCTGTCAAATAAATAAATAAAGTCTTAAAAAAACAAAAAACTTAGCATTTCAGAACGACATACGTTTATTATCTCATAATTTCTGCAAGCCCGGAATCCATGAGTGGCTTAGTGGGGGTTGTGATCTCGTATGAAGCTCGGGTTGTATGGGGGATATAGCATGCCATAGTTTCCCCAAGGTGGGTGATCCAACAGAGGGATCAGGGAAGGGAAGGAGAGAGAGAAAGAGAGAAGGGAAAAAGACTGCAGGAATGAACAGAATTTGTGGTCTTTTTATAACCTAATCTTGGAAGTTACACCCCATTACCTGTGCCATAGTCTGTCCATGAGAAGCGAGTCACTAGGCCCAGCCCACACTTATGGGGAGGGGATCACACAAGACAGGGTCCCTGGGTGCCTCTTAGAGGCTGCCTGCCACAGCTCCCATGACCTAGCGCATTCATGGTTCTTCTTCCTCCCTGACCGCTTCTTCTCTGGTCCACACAGGGACTCCTCTGCATAGCTTTGAAATGTGGGTCTTCCCCAGGCTCCTCTCTCAGCCTATAGTGCTTCTCATTCTGCATGGTCTTCCTGGGAGACGTTGTTCACCCATGTGATTTTAGCTATCACCAGTATAGCTAAAAGGTCTGGTGTCCAGACCTTCAACCCAGAGTCTCTCCATGATACTGCATGTAAATATACCCTAATACTGACTTCAGAACCAGTATAGACTGCTGGATCCAGTGCATGTCCCATGGGCACCTCAGACATCGGAGGTTTTGAAAAGAACATCTTGGGAGAAGCTCTGGGCCTCCTCGTATTTTCTTTGTCTCAGTGAATGGCACCTCCATCCACCTGGTCATCCAGGGGAGAAACATGGCCATCACCCTTGATGCCACCCTCTCCCTCCCCCTCACATCCAAACATAAAGCCTTGCTGACTTGGTTTACCTCAAGGTTTTTCAAACTAGGCACCTGCTCTGCATTGCTAATAATAATGTCACAATATCAGCCTATAGCTTGTCTTGCTTGGGTTATTGCAACAGCTTCCTGTTTTATCTGGCCCCTACTGTTGCCCTCTCAGAAACATAGAGTTTCCCTTGATGAAAACCCTTGTGGCCTCTGAAATCAAAAGATACTTAATGATAGGGCCCCATCAGGCCCTTCCAGCAGTATCTTTCCATCACAGTTTATATGTTAACAACTCCACTGCCCGCCGGCCTACAACCTGCTCTTCCTCACATGCATGCTTTTGTTTATTCTGTCCTCTCTGATTTTCTTTTCTTTTATTTTTTTAAGGTTTTGTTTATTTATTTGGCAGAGATCACAAGTAGGCAGAGAGGCAGGCAGAGAGAGGGGGAAGCAGGCTCCCTGCTGAGCAGAGAGCCCGATGTGGGGCTCCCAGGACCCTGAGATCATGACCTGAGCTGAAGGCAGAGGCTTAACCCACTGAGCCACCCAGGCGCCCCTGTCCTCTCTGATTTCAGTGTTCCTCCAACGTCAGGAGAAGTTATATCTCAGGCTGGTGTTATGTCCCAGCACACAACATTGTTTTGGTTTCTCGATGTGCTTGTCTGTCCTACTGGACCATGAGCTCTTGAGTACGGGAACTGTATTCTCTCCCTCTTGGCATCCCTAGCACTTTCCATGGAGGTCACACTTTTATGGCTACTCCAGCTGTGTGAATTAAATGCATGGATGTATAAATAGGAGATTTCTGATAGCCTAGGATATATGAAACGCCTTTTTTTTTTTTTTAAGTAATCTGTACACCCAATGTGAGACTTGAACTCCAAACTCAAGAGTCAACATACTCTAATGACTGAGCCAGCCAGGCTCCCGCTATGAAATGGTTCTTGAAGGGGCGCCTGGGTGGCTCAGTGGGTTAAGCCGCTGCCTTCGGCTCAGGTCATGATCTCAGGGTCCTGGGATCGAGTCCCGCATCGGGCTCTCTGCTCAGCAGGGAGCCTGCTTCCCTCTCTCTCTCTCTCTGCCTGCCTCTCCATCTACTTGTGATTTCTCTCTGTCAAATAAATAAATAAAATCTTTAAAAAAAAAAAAAAAAAAAACAAAGAAAAAAGAAATGGTTCTTGAAGTCGAATGGAAATTAGCCAGGGAGAAGAAAGGGGAAAGGATATTCCAGTTACAGAGAATTGGATGTGTAACTAGGAGGAAGTTGGAGGAAGCCAGCTCAAGGAAGTGGGGCTGGTCTGGTTTGGTTGGAGTATACAATGCGTAGTCGGTGCTGACTTGAGCCGGAGGGGAGCCAGATACTGGGAAGGGCCTGAAAAACTGACTAAGGAAGGTTTTGGCTTTCATCCTGTTGGCAACAGGGAGCCCTGAAAGAGTTTGAAGCAGGGAATGATTTCATCAAAGCCATGTTGTAGAAAGCTCGCCCCAGTGGCCAGTTGTGGAGGATGGACTAGAAAGGGCAGGACTGGAGGTTAGGAGGCTGGATGGGAGGCCTGTACATCAGGCTGAGCAGGAGGCATGGAGGTCTGAATGAGGACCTGGAGGTGGGGCGTCACTGGAAGAGAAGAGGGGACAGATTTGAGAAATAGGTTGAAACCTATGAAATTGCTGTTTTGTAAGAAAAAGCCCGTGTTGACTCTTGGCCATTTTTATATGGCCCATCTTAATATTAAGAAAGTAAATGAACTGGATGGGACTTTGAGTCTGACTTGGAGGTGAATGTGAGGCTGTTAAGGCTGGGGGCCATTTTTCTGACTTGATTGCTGGATCGGATGGAAGTGCCAGTATGGGAAGAGGAAACCCACGTCGGTGTGGGGGTGGGGCATAGTGGGGAAGACAGTGTGTTCAGGTTGAACATTTTGATTTGGAGATGCCTCTGAGACTTCTAGGAGGTGGCTGGATATCTGGGTCTGAAGCTTAGGCGAGAGGGATAAGATGGAGAAATATTTGGGTATATCAGCTTAGAGAAGGCAGTTGTGGGAGGGAAAATTTCACTCTGAGACAGCAGCTGAGACAGAGCAGGAGAACCAAGAGAGTGAGCTTTCTCAGATGCAAAGAGGATTTTTAAAAGACGGTTGGGCCCCTGTGCGGTCGACAAGACAAGTCACATAAGACCAAGACAAGTCACATAAGGCCGAGAAGCACCTGTTGGATTTAGCAAGAAGCAGGAAGGGGACAGTGATGGGAGCGGCCTTCATGGGCCCTGGAGGAGCAGAGACTAGGCCTGGCTTTGGGACTGTCCCTTTATTCTTAGTAATGCATGGCTCTAGCCACCAGGGGGCAGTGGCCACACGGAATCCAGGTTAGAGGGATTTACTGTGACCAGCAAACTGGTGGGGGTTGATGTGGGCTGTGGCAGGGATTAGGGGGTTGTCCCTTGTAGAGGCTATTTCCTAGGGGGAGGGATGTCCTGATGTGAAAGGAGTAGGGAAGAAGTTCTGGAAGGGCAGAGGAAGGAAGTCCTTTTTGTGAGGCAGACAGGGGCAGATTCACAATCCCCAGTTCTGTGTTGCAGTTTCCCTCTTGTGGGCCTGAGGGGCTGCAGGGTGGGGGGACTTATTCAACAAGGTACTCCCAGCAATCGTGGGGTTTGTATTATGGACCTCGCTTTTCTCTACTCTCATTAGTTCCATTTTGCATACTGGCCTCAAGACATAATGAAATTTTGGGGTGCCTGGATGGCTCAGTCAGTGAAGCATGTGACGCTTGATTGCCAAACCTGAGTTCAAGCCCCACCTTGGGTACAGAGATTACTTAAAAATAAAATCTTAAAAAAAAAAAAAAACCATACTGAACTTTTTCTAGTTTTCACATGCTTCCATGTGAAAGTCCCTCCCCCAAGGAAATGTCTCAACTTTCACTGCTGTCCTTCAGGTCTTATCTCAGGCATCACCTCCTCCTGGAAGCCCTCTCTCACTGCCCCCTCTCCCTTCTCTTGGGTCCTGCAGAGTACTGAGTGTTTACTGAGTGTTCCCTATCTTGAGCCTTAACATTCTGCCTTATGGTTGCTTGTTTATTTACTTATTTTTGGTCAGCTTTATTGCAATATAATTTAAGTATAGCATTCACCAGTTCTGATTGTATAAGTCCCCCCCTTCCCACCCAACACACATACACACAGTTGTGTAACCACCACCACAATCATGATGCAAAACATGCCCATTACCCCATAAGTCCCCTCCTGCTCGCAGCACTTCCAACCACTGATCTGCTTTCTGGTTGCTATAGTTTTGGTTTTTTTTTTTAAAGATTTTATTTATATATTTGACAGACAGAGATCACAAGTAGGCAGAGAGGCAGGCAGAGAGAGAGAGAGGAGGAAGCAGGCTCCCCGCTGAGCAGAGAGCCCGATGCGGGGCTCGATCCTAGGACCCCGGGACCATGACCCGAGCCGAAGGCAGAGGCTTTAACCCACTGAGCCACCCAGGTGCCCCTCTGGTTGCTATAGTTTTGCTTTGCATAGAATTTCATGTAAATGGGATCCTAAAGTATGTAGTCTTCTGTGTCCAGCTTCTCTCCCTTTGCTCTGGGGTTCCTCTGTGTTGCTTTCCCTCAGTAACTGCACATGTATTGTCTGTCTCCCCCCAGACCAGGTCTCTGTGAGGGCAGAGTTGTGCCTCAGTCCCCTTTGTGTCTTAAGCTCACAGCATAGTATTGGCACACACTAGCACTTGGTAGATGTTTTCTTTCTTTCTTTTTTTTAAGATTTTATTTATTTATTTGACAGAGAGATCACAAGTAGGCAGAGCAGCAGTCAGAGAGAGGGGGAAGCAGGCTCCCCACTGAACAGAGAGCCCGATGCCGGGCTTGACCCCAGGACCCCAGGATCATGACCTGAGCCGAAGACAGAGGCCTTAATGCACTGAGCCACCCAGGTGCCCCTGGTAGATGTTTTCTTAAATGGAACTGAATCAGATGTTCTGGGAGAGACCACCTGGGAGAGCCTCTGGACCTTGGATGTACGTAAGGCAGGGCTCATCTGCCAGGTGCCCGTGGCCTTCACGTTGCCCTCCAGCTCCTCTTCCACTTGCCCTGGCCATTTCTAGTCTAGAAGTCCTCACTCCTCTGCCCCCTTGCTAAGCTTCATGCCTCTACCTGGTCCTCTGTCCCCCTCTCCTGCTCAGCCCAGCTTTCTTCTGGCCTTAGTAAGTCTCCACCATTGAGCCCTGGTCTCCCTGAATCTGCCAGTCCCTCAGCTCTCCTCCCACCTCCTGCAGGACCCACCTCCTTCAGATGCCTCTATGCTGAGGCCTGGCGTGTTCTGTGGACTTTTTTCTCTGGGACTCAGGGGCCCCTCTCTCCTGAGCTTCTTTTTGGATGCTGGTGGCAGCAGGCTGTCCCATTCTGGGGAGCCACATTATGGTTTCTCTCCCCTTTTCTTCTCTGTTTCCTGCCATTCCCCTTCATACTCCACTCAGACCCCATCCCAAGGGAGGCCCTTGGGGGAATCTCTAAATTTTGTATGGACCAGAAAAACCTCCCTTTCTCTTATTTCTTTCCCTTGCCTCCCTGGACACACCTTCCTCCGTATTCTTCTTTCTCCAGCGGGACCCACTCACCTCCCGTTCTCCTTCTGCAAGCCTCCTCTGTCTCCCAACCCATTCTCCTCCTTCCTCACCTACCCTTTCCCACTGCTTCCGTCCTTAGATCCCCTTTCCTCCTGCCCTAGGCCCCATTCCAGTGCTGTGTCTTTTCCTCTTCCTGTCCACTTCCCTCCTCCTTTCCCCAGTGAGCTCCTCCCCCTCTGTGGGCCTCAGTTTCCCTTACCTTACCCCCTTTATCCTCAGGTTGTAAGGGAGATGCAAGACTGGGGACACAAACACAAAGATGTCCTCACATGCACACTCACATAGAGAGGTGGCCACAGATGGACAGACAGAAACATGGCATAAGGAAACGTGTGTGTCCATCCAGACGTGCATTCAGATGTACACACGCGATTAAGAGTAGCCATAACTTACAATCTATTTTTTAAGATTTTATTTATCTGAGAGGCACCTGGGTGGCTCAGTGGGTTAAGCCTCTGCCCTGGGCTCAGGATCATCTCAGGGTCCTGGGATCGAGCCCCACATCGGGCTCTCTTCTCAGCGGGGATCCTGCTTCCTCCTCTCTCTTTCTCTGCCTGCCTCTCTGCCTACTTGTGATTTCTCTCTTTGTCAAATAAATAAAATCTTTAAAAAATATATTTTATTTATTTGAGAGAAAGTGAGGAGAGAAAGAGAGAAAGAAGGTGCATGGGGAGGGGCAGAGGGAGAGGGAGAAGCAGACTCCCTGCTCCGCATGGGGCTCGATCCCAGGACCCCGGGATCATGACCTGAGCCAAAGGCAGAGGCTTTACCAACTGAGCCCCCCCAGGCCCCCTGATAGCTTACAATATACTGCACTTAGTATATACCAGCTACTGTTATTCATACACACGTTTCCGGAATGCGAATGGGTAGAAGGAGGAGGGAGCAAGAGCTAAGCGTGCAGGTCCCTGGCATGGGCGCTGCACAGCCAGCCCCAGACACCACCTCACTCGGACTGCGCGCCCAAACACTTCCCACAGGAATCCAATACTGCGGAAATCGGGGCTGCTTCAGAAGCGGGGGCATGCACGTTCTCCCCGTGTTGTGGGCCGTGTGCGTGTACATCTGTGTGTGTGCTTGGTGGCTGCCTCAAGCCTTGTGAGCTCTGGACTCAGGGCTGTGCATGGAGCCCTTGAGAGCAGTTAGGGCCCCTGTCCCCACAGCTTGCTCAAGGCTCCTTCTGGATCTGCCCGTGGTGTGTGAAGTCTTCCTCGGGGTGTCCTGGGTAATTAAACGGCGCCTTTCATACACTGGCCGCGGAGCACCCCCACTCTACATACTGTCCAGTGTGTGTCTGAGGAGGACTTGGCATGTACCTGGTAATAGTTTGGGATTGTGAACATTGGTACCTGCGTGTTCAGTGTGAACTCACCATATATGAAATTTTTAAAAAAGATTTGATTTATTTGACAAAGAGAGAGATCACAAATAGGCAGAGAGGCAGGCAGAGAGAGGGGAGGGAGAGCAGGATCCCTGCTGAGCAGAGAACCTGATGCAGGTCGATCCTAGGACCCTGAGATCATGACCTGAGCTGAAGGCAGAGGCTTAACCCACTGAGCCACCCAGGAGCCCCACCATATATGTAATTATTGCCTATTTGCTCCTTCATGCTCCCACCATGTGCGGGTTCTTTGAGTGCTGCTGGGGGTGAGCTAGAGAACGGGATCTCCTTGGCCCTGGTCCTGGCCCGGAGCTTCCCTTCTAACAGGCTTCGGGGTGCGTGTGCACAAGCAGTGGGCTGCTCCAGACTCTGTTGGGTACACTCACCACCTGCTCCCTGTTCCTTCTTGGTCCTTCCAGAGTCCTTCCAGGTTCCAATGTTGTCATGACACACACCTTTTTTGAGTCCCCTCCTTATTAGCGGGATCCTGTGCCTCTGTAGGCAAACAGCATGGGTACTGGGTATATTTACTTGTGTACTATGTGCTCTCTGGGGCTCCAGAACCTGCTCATGGGTGTCTGTCACATGCCCACCAGGGAGGTCCTCATATTACGGGTGTGCCTACTTTAGAGGCACGAGGCATAAGGGTACTTCCTGTGTTTATTTACATGGTGAGCGCAGTATGGGTCCCGGGCAGCTGCTTGTCATGTGGCTCCATGTCCCTAATGTTATGCCCTCTAGGTCCTGTGTGCCTGGTTTGTGTGCAGGCGTTTCCCATCCTGATTTGCGTTGTACAAAAGGGAGTGCGGGGCCCTGCTCTATGCAGGGGGCGGATGTTACTAAGGGGCTCCACCGCTCCATCATCATGTGCTGCCTCAGTCCCCCGTACCTACTTGGTATGCACACAGGATAGGTCTTTCTTGCATTGACCTGTGTTGTGCACACAGTGTGGGTCCCAAGAGGCTGCCGAATACAGGGGTTAGGAGGTAGTTGCGAGTTTGTTACGCACCGCACATGTCCCGTGTACTTACTTTGTACGCCCGCGGGGTAGGTGTTTCCTCTATTTATTTCTGTTCCGCGCTTGCAGCGTAGGTCCCTGGAGCCTTCTCTGTACATGTGGGCAGTCGGTGATTCTCGTGTTTCTCTCACACACATGTCACCAGGGTCCCGTGTGTGCCCACACAGTCTGCACGGGGCAGCAGCTGGGTGGGTAACAAAGCGTCGTTGGGCAGCCGCTCGGCCCACTGAGCTGAGACTCCACGATGCTCCTCCTCCTCCTTCCCCCAAATCCAGTCAGGTCTGGGTACCACTCACAGCCCCAGCCTCCTCCCTGCAGTGCAACTCAGCTCCCGGAGCTTCCCTTCTGACTTGGGGCAGGAGCCACTTGCCCTCCCCAGACCCGAGCCCACCTTCCCCCTCAGTCCCTCTTTCCTTCCTCTCCCTCTCAGCTTTACTCTGCCTGGTACAGGGGAAGTGCTCACTGAGCGGACACTGCCTTCTTCCCTCCCTTCCCCTTCTCAACTCCACTGTTCTCATTTTCCCCAGCTGCTCTCTCCCACTGGTGCTCCCCTAGACCCACTTGTCACTCTCCTGGTCTCTGCTCTCCCCCCAGGCTGCCTCGGTCTACCTTCCCTAGGCTCTCTTTGTCCCCCTTCCTCTTCTTAGTTTCAATTTCTGATTCTTCATTTGTCTCTTGCTGTCTCCGTCTTGTATCTCCCCATGGATCTCTGTCCACCAGAAAGCCTCTTCTGGTGTCTCCATCTCACCATCTCTCTGTCTCTTTCAGTGTCTTCTACCCTGTCTCCTGCAGTCTCTGTCCCTGTCACTCGGGTTTCTCTGCTCAGCACTTTGACTCTCAAAATCTGTTTTTGCTGTCTCTCACTCTCTGTTTATCTTGGCCTCTGTGTCTCTCTTTGCACATTTCTTTCTTTCTTCTTTCTGTTTTTTAAGTTGTCTTTCAGAATTCCTGTTTCTCTGTGTTTCTGTCTACCTCTCACTCATCTGTCTCCTTGTCTGCCTCTGTCTCTCTGTCTCTCTCTCTGTGCCTTCTTCCCTGCCTCTGTCTCCATATCTTTTGGTCTCTGACTGTGTCTTTCTGGCTTTGCTCCCGCCCCACCAACAATGGCTCTTTCTTCATACTCCCTGATTCTGCATGTCTCTTTTATCTCCGCATCTATCTCTCTGTGCCTGTCTCTCTGTCTCTGTCTTCCTGTCTCTGTATCTCTCCCACTCTGTCTGAGTGTAGCTCTTTCTCCTATCTCTGATTCTTGTATATCTATGTCTCTTATCTCTGCATGTCTCTTTGAGTCTCTCTCTCTCTCTGTCTGTATCTGTATCTATAGATACAGACATAAAACTCTATTTCCTGTCTGTGTGTCTGCTCTGTGGCTGTCTTTCTGGTCCTTCATCTCTTTTCTCTGTGCATGGACCTCCTCTCCTTATCTCTTTGTCTCTGAGTGTCTCTGTGATTCTTAGTGCCTCTCTGCTTTAGTGCCTCTGTTAGCCATTCTCCACCTCCCTTTATCACTCCCTGCACTGAGCCTGTGTTTATGTTTCCGTGTATCTCTGATATCTCTCTGTCTCTTAGTCTCCCTGCTTCCATACCGCTGTCTCTCCTTTCTCCCTTTCCTCCCTGTCTCGGTGTCTCTAGTGTCTCTTTGAGGCCTCTCCCTGCCTTGAGTCTCTCCCTGCTCCCCAACCCTCTCTTTCTGTCCCTGGGTCTGTATGTTTCTGTTTATCTCTGTGTGTATCTCTGGGTCTCTGTCTCTGGACATCTCTTTGTCTCTATGAGTTTTTCCCTGCCTCTGTGTCCTCTGTGCTCCTGTCCCTCTCCCTTCCCTCTTTTCTCCCTGTCTCTGCACGTCTCTCTGTTTGTGGGTGTCTCTGTCCCTCAGGGTCTCTCTCTGCCTTTGAGTCCCCCCCCCCATCCCCACCCTCTCCCTTTCCCCTCTGTCTCTTTCTGTGTCTCTGTGTCTCTTTGTGTCTCTGTGTATCTCGGTGCATCTCTGGGCTTCTCCTTGTCTCAGTGTCCCCCTCTACTCCCCGCCCCTCTCCCCTCTCTCTGTCACTGCGTCTCTGTTTCAGCCTATCTCTGCATATCTCTGACTCGCTCCATCTCTGCGTGTCTCTGTGTCTCTGTGGGTCTCGGGCCTCTCCCTGCCTCCGTGTCCCCTGCGCTCCCCGCCCTCTCCCTCTCCCTCTCTCCCCCCTCGCTCTCTCGCTCGCGCTCTCTCTCTGCGCATCCTTGGGCCCGGGGTTGCCATGGGGACAAGGTGGGAGCCGGGGATGGCGCGCGCCTGGGCTCGCGCCGGCAGCTCAGGCGAGGAGCAGCGGCCAGAGCAGCGCCAGCAGCAGGCAGCGAGCGGGCGCGGGAGCGGGAGCGGGAGCGGGGGGAGCGTTGTCGGCGGCGGCTCCTCCTCGGCCATCCCCTCGGAGCCGTGCAGCTGACGCGCATGGCGAAGACAGCGGCGCCTACCGATGGGAGCAGCGGTAAGGCAAGGCGGCGCGGCGCAGCCGGGCGGGCGGGCGGCGGGCAGCCTCCTCCTCTCCCCAGCTCGCCTGCGCGCCCGCCCGCCCGCCCGCCCTCCCTTCCTCCCTCTCCCCTCGCAGCCCCTGCCCGCCCGCCCGCGCCGCGCTCGCCCTTCCATTTAAAAATCTTTAAAACTTTGCATATTAATATCTGCGCTTTGCATAATCTGACCCGCGCTTTATTGATTGCAAGAAGCTTAATGCAGCCGGCTCGGCCTATTGCAGAGAGCTCTCCGGGCGGGAGCCGGGCGGCCGCCGCGCGCTCCGCGCCGCGCTCGGGCTGCCGCCGCCGCCGCGGCCCCGGCCCTCTCGCCTCCCTCCTGGCGCCCGGCGTCGGGGCTTTGCCCCTGGCCGGATATTTTTATTATTTGGGGGCGAAAGGGGGGTGGCTTGCTGTCGGTGGCGGCGAGGGAACCGAAGGAGATGTGCGCGGTCGGTGGCGGTGGGGGAGGGACGGGAAGACATGGGGACGGAGAGGGGGTGCAGCGGGAGAGAAAAAGGGGAGAAGGGGCAAGCGGGACGGGGAAGGAGAGGCGTGGGGCGGGAGGCCGCGGAGAGGACAGAGCGCGGTGGCTGAGGACGGAGCCGAGAGGACGGAGCCGCAGAGGCAGCCGAGAGAAAGGAGGGAGGCGAGAGCCGCGCGGAGAGAAAGAGCCGACGGCCGGGAGCCGGGGACCGAGAGGCCAGGCGGTGGGCGCTTCGTCGCGGCCGCCCCCAGGCAAAAAATAAAGAGAAAGAGAAAAACAATAATACCAATAAAAAGCCGGTGAAAATAAAAACACCTCGCAGCCGGGGCCGTCGTACACAAAAAGGAGCGAGCGCAGAGAAGAGAGGAGAGGCGGCATCCGCTCCCGGCTGGCTCCGGCGCCTGGGAGAGGCTCCCCGGCCTGGGCGGGATCCCCGTTTGTGACCCTGCATTTGGGGAAGGGGCGACTGTGGAGAAAATGAGGCGAGAGGGGGGTCAGGGCTGGTGGTGGTGCCGCCTGCTTTTTTTTCCCCCCTTTCCTGGGGGTGTGGGGGCCGGTTTAGTGTGATGATGGTGAGGATGTTGGCTGCTGATGCTGTCTGAAGCTCCCGGAGCAAGCAGGGTGCATGGGGGGGAGAGGTAAGAGGGCATGGGGGACCAGAACGGGGTGCGGATGGAAATGAGGGGCGAGAGAAAGACACGGGGTGCTCGGGACTGCCGGCAGGGTGGGAGGTGGGAGAGGGAGCAGTTGGGATGGGGCGCAGAGAGGCGGTGGCATTTCTGGTAGGAGGAGAGGTGGGAGCGGAGCTCCAAGGCCGGGGAGTGATGTTGGGGAGCTAGGGTGCACCCCTCAGCTCTCTGGGCAAACTCTGTAACTTGGGGAACCCCTCTGGTGGCCTCCTCCTGCCTCTATGCTCCCTTATCTTTTCTTCCTTTCCTGTCCTCTCTCGCCTGCTTTCCCTCCATCCCCTTGCTGGTTCTCTCTCTCCCTGTTTTCCAGTTTGTCTCTTCCTCCTCTCAATAAAAGCTTTCTCCTCCCCACTCAGTTTTTCTTTTTTTTTCCCCTATCTTCTTCCTCTCCACCCCTTCCTTTCTTTTTCCTCTTTTTTCCCTCCCCCCTTCCCCTTTTCTTTCATTCGTCCTCCTGGCCACTCATTTTCCCTGTTTCCCTGTCCTTTCTATCCCCTCCCTCACTTTCATTTATTCATCACTTTGGTAGCATTGGCCTTGAGCAGGGTGCCAGGGAGAGGGGCTCTTTGCACAGACAAAATCCCCCGAGTTCCCACCTAACCCCTATTCCATACCCCCAAGTATTTCTACAGTCTTTTTTCCCTGCTGGGGGCCTGGGTCTGCCCTGGGGTTCTAGCGCCACCCCCTATTTCCTCTGGCTTCCTAGAGAAGTCCCACCAGATGCTCACTGGGGCCATCAGAGGGGGAAGGGAATGCCTTAAGTGAGGGTTCAAGGCTGTGGACTCAGCCCCACTGAGAGAGAAGGGTGTGGACACAGAAGAAAATGACAAGGATGGCTAGTGGGAAGTGAAAAGGGGAGAAGATGGGGGGGGGGGTCCATCCGAGAGGGTCCTTAGAGCTTCTGAGTCCCAGGTAAAAGGTCCTAAGAGAAAGCCTCTGGCCTGCTGACCACTCCCTGCTTTCTCCCTAGCTCCTGGGGCCTGCAGAGTTGGGGAGCAGGTCCTGGATGTAGAGAAAGACCCAATGAGCTGCCTAACTCTGTAGATTTTAGTCTCTTGCTGTCTCTTCTGGTGAATTTGGTGACTTTGCCCTCCTCCCCCAGGCTATGAGAATATAGCGTCATTGCGCAGGGTGGGGGGGCTGGTGTCCAGACTCAGACCATGCGGATGTGTGTGTGTGTGTGTGTGTATAGGCCCGTGTGGCCCATGTGTTTTGCAAGAGGTGTTCAGGATGGACTGACTGTGTGCAGGGCTCAGGAGCCTGGGCAGAGCGAGGAGCCAAAGGTGTGGAATCACATGTGTGTTCTGCAGGGGGCTGGGTACTGGGGGCCCCATTGTGGGAAGTACACGCATTTATCCTGGTTCTTCCCTTGTCTGGACGTTCAGGAGCCCCTCGCTAAGTGTGCACTTGGGAGGCTCTCGCTCGGTCTGTGCGTGGCAGCCATCCACGCGTGTGCAGCTCTGTGTGCCAAGCCTGGCATCGGCAGTGGGTTCGTCAGGGCGAACGTGCAGCGTGGTTGGAGTAGAGGTTCTGCGTTTGTGTACTAGGTCCAAACGTGGTGCGGGCACATGAGGATTTGTGTTAAATAAAGTCACATGTGAAAGCACTGTTGCCGCACAGAGCTATTATTATTGTTGTTATTACTGTTGTTTTTGTTAAGGTCTTGGTGGGCCCTGGGTCAGGGCGAGGGTGGGTTTATGGAGCAGGGTCTGGGTGCAGTGATGGAAGACTGCACACAGAGGTCATCGGCGTACTGGTGGGCTTGGCACGTTTGCACAGCAACCTTGAATCTGGGTTCAAGAAAACAAAACAAGAAAAGATGCCCCCTCCCTGAGTCAGCCAGGCCACAGAAACCTTTCCTGGCTCTTCCCTGGTAACAAAGCGTCCCATGTCAGGGGGGTGGCAGGCCGGGCAGGAGGGAAGCAGATCAGGGCTGCAGTCTGCATCTCTAGTCGCTGCTAACGCAGTTTTGTGTCTACTTCCTGATTTCTGGGTGATGCTGGACAGAGGCCCATTTGTGCCCATTGAGAGGTCCAGATCCCCATCCCCATTTCCCTTAAGCTACTGACCAACCCTCTGGTGAGTTGCAGTGTTGTTCTTGGGGGCCCTGGTTACCCTTACTTCCCCCTCTGTCAGTCTTTGCGGGGAAAATGGAGGGTGTCTGAGATAGGGACCGTTGTAGGGAAAGAACTTGGCCACTGTGTGTGTGTGTGTGTGCATGCCCACACCCATACTGTGTGTGTCATAGAGATTAGCCTATATATCCTAGACAGCATGCTGGACAGATCTTTTTTTCCAGCAGATCCATCAGTGGCCACCTCAGGCCACCTCCTTCTGGGCTCGTACACACTAGCTCTTTATATGTAGGGGTGACAGGCCAGAATCCCTTCTCCCACTAGTGTGACAGCAAGGGGCCTCAATCTCAGCCCCCCACTGGGTAGGGCTTGTCAGATCTCTGGCTCATAATCCTAATGTGGGGGGCGTGATGCAGTCCTGGGGCACAGATGGCCACACCAGGGGCTGCTTGGACGCTGATGGGGGAAAGGGAGCAGTTTCCATGTTTGATGTGAGCTGGTTAATTTCCAGGATTTGTTTTCAGCATTGAAATGCTTGAGAAACCTGGATATTGTTCGAGGAGAAAGTGAGTGTCGGGTCTCTTCAGCCTGGGCTCTGTTCTTTCTTCTAAATATGTATCATTCATCATTTTCCCCTTGGGCCCAATACCTCCTGAGCTAATAATAATGATGATGATGATAAGCATCTTACACCCACCTAGCTCTAGAGAGCAGCCCTGGTGGTGCCCCTTTCACAGGTGAGAGTTTGAGGTCCATACCATCCTCCTGGTCTCTAAGCTATTGAGTCATGATAGCACTGAGGCCTTTGGACTCCTGCTACCAAGCTTGGTCTATCCTTAGAGGTCTGTCCCCTTCCCTTTAGTGTTCCAGCACCATGTCCTTTCTCAGGCTTGGCTCCTTCCCTGCTTACTCCCTGCCCTCTGAGACGTCCATCTACAAACCTGTCTCCCAGGACCTGCCAGGTGGATGGATGACTTCCGTGACTCAGTGAGGGCTTCAAGGACCTGGGTCTCGCTTTGTATCTCGAAGGGAAAGTTGGCAACGGAGTGAGGTTAAGACCCATTCTGTTGGTGGCAGTTTGGGGCTGAGCCTGCTCAAAGACAGGGGTACAGATGAGCTTACCTGCCCCCCCCAACACCTGCTGGTGAGCCTCAGGCTGTGTACAGCAGCCTTCCCGACACACATGGTGGCCTCACAAGGCAGACGCACTTCCGTCACTTGCCTACAGCCTCGCTTTCAGCAAAGGCTCGGAGCAGGCAGCTTTTCCAGCAACGACGGTCAGAAGGAGCCTGGAGGTGTTGCCCCCACATACTAGGTGCCCTCATTCGATGGGTATTTATTGAGCAGAGTGAGTCACTGAGAAAATGAAGTACAGTTCCCTGGGGTATTCAGGTGGTCACTCCTTCCCGGCAAACAATTATTGGACACCAACCACAGACTCTGGAGTGGATCCCGTCCCAACCTTAGACAAAATTCTAGTGCCTGGCATGTGAGCCCGAGGGAGTTTCCAGGTCACTGGGAATCTGGACAAGGAGGGAGGTGTGGGTTTAAACTGGGAGTTTGGTCTCTGAGGATGCTCAGGCACGAAGGAAGTAGGAGAGCCAGGAGGGCAGAACGCTGGCGGAAGGGACCTGGGGAGGACACAGCCCAAGTTGGGGGTGTGGCCCGAAGAGCAGAGGTTTGCCCGAATGGCGCAGGGCCCTGTGTGGAGGCTTCGGGAAGCTTGGATGTAATCTGGCCGGCCATGAGGAGCTAGCACTAATGAGGTCACGTGCACACGTGTGTCTTGCGACAGTGTGCCTCGGACAACGTGGACTAGTATGTGAGCATGAGTGTGGCATCTGTGCACACATGCAGAGCCCTTTGCCCTGGCATCCATCCAGACACAGCCTCCCTGGCAGGGGAGGGAACCAACTTTAGCCCCTGTCCTTAGGATCTTATACTATCCAGGGCTGTGGCCACACATTTTGCACGGAAGAGCAGGCCGGGACCCTCCCCCACTGGGGTGCGGACTCATGTGGCATTCACGGACTTAATCCGCCGCAGTGAGGCTAGGGAGCAGCATCTGTCACTTTCACAAACACAGTGACGGGGTCTGGGAGAGACCTACTCCACTTGCTCCCAGGCGCTTGAGAACCAGACCCCTGTGCTGTGCTGCTCCCCGTGTCCAGGACGGCTGCTCCTGGCCCCCCAGGCCAAGACTAGCCCTATACACCGAGTCGCTCCCTGCATTAAAGCACATATACCCGTGCACACACGCGTGTACATACATGTGAAGCCCGGCCCCCGATATCCCAACGCCCCATATGCAAACCACACTCAGATACTCCTTGACTTTAAGCCCAGCTGCTGAGATCCTAACCCCTCACTCACACACTCACACACACACACGCACGCATGCACGCACACACACTCCTTTTGACTTAAAGCACAGCTGTAGCTATCCCATCACCCATGCACATGCCTGCAAGCGGGCTCACACACACACACTCCAACACACAGCCTCCCGATCCACCAGAACCACCGTGGCCAGCGGTCATTGAAGAATGACAGCATGAGCCGTGTGCCGAGGGGGGGGTCGCGCCGAGGCATGGGCTGTGGGTCACACAACAGGGACCTCAGGCTCTCTTGAGGAGAGGGTCAGGGAGACCACCCTGGAAGGGCTCCATTGGTCTGGACGGTTCTGCCAGGTAAGGGAGATTCAACAAATTCAGGCCAGAGGCGGGAGTCAGCTAATGGCCGAGGCCGCTGATGGCCGCGATGGCTGGTCAGCGAGGAGGGGAGGCTCGACAATTGATGTGGTCGGGGCTGGACAAATGACGGCACATTTGGCTGGAGCTGGCGAGGGGGCCAGAGACCAGGCAGCCATTCTCGCCTCGGTGGGGAAAGGGCCAGGGCGGGCTGTGCCGCAGCAGGGTGGCTTTCCCAGCCTGACTTCGCCTTGCGTCCTGCCTGGCGTGTGGGTTTTGGGGTCTTTGTACATGTGTGCTCACTTGCTGGCTCGTGGATGTGTGTCTGTACACGCGCGTTTATCTGCGACGGTCAGGGCGCGTCTACCTCCGTGGGACTTTGCATCTCCGGGACTCATGGTGTGCGCCTGTGTGTGCGCCTCTGTGTGTACACCCACTCGCACGTGTACGTGCGCACCTGCAAAGTGTCCAGGCCCCTTTCTTGTTGGACCCTGTGCGCCTTTGTGTTCAAGGGCGCGTGCGTTGGTTGAGTGTGTCGGGACCTCTCATTGTGCGATGCTCTGCAGTCTTGTGGGCTTGTATTTTTTGGCTTTGGGGTGAAGGATAGGTGAGGAAGAAAGGCTGTGGGTCTGGCTCTGGGCTTCCAGCTATCTGTGCATCTGGTGGCTCACGAGGCCGTCTTTGTGCATCCGTTTGAGCCTCTCTCTGGGTCTGGGCGGGCGTGGGCTTGTGTGCTTGCCTGCTTCAGAGTTGGAATATCTGTGTCCATGACAGCGTCTCCCATTGAGCATGGCTGTGGGTGGGGTGGGCCAGATCAGGGTGAGGGGGGCATCTCCCTGAATCTCATCCTCCCTCTGGAGGTGATCACACACGACCCACCCTGGGCCTGGACTGGGACCCAGCAGCACGGCACAGTGCGGACCACCCCTCCTCCTCCCTCTCCCCCCATGACCTTTGAGCACAGCAGCCCCAAATACATATTTATCAGAGGGGCTGTGGGGACCAGCCCCTCCCCCACCACTCCCCTCAGGGCCCAGCCTGCCTGGCTGCGGAGAAATTAACCTTGTGACACAGGAGCTCTCCAACACCCCGGCCCCCTCCCCATCCACACAGCACACATGAGCGTGGATGGGTGTGAGGGAGAGAGATAGAGGCAGCAGCTGCCAGGGGAAGAGAAACACACAGGTATTCAAACGTCCATGTCAACCCCGACACACACACACACACACACACAACACGCATACACACACATTCTCTCTCCAAACCACAGAGGCTACAGAAGTCTTGAATGGACACACACGCAAATTTTGAAGTCGCTGCACATGCAGACAGAGGCGGTGGTGCTGAGACGGCACATGCAGAGATCCTCAGACACGTGCTGGCCATGTACACCTGTGGGTCCCAAGACTCCAGGTGTGGAGACCCTTGGCCAGAGATTCTCTTAGAAAACACATAGGTACTAAAGCCTGCAGATCCACGCAGACATCTCTGCGTCTTTCTCTGGAGACACTGAAATGGACACGCTTGATTGGAAAAGGGGAGGCACACACATGCAGGTAGGAGAGCCCAGACGTCCATGCAGGCACGTATGTACCAAGACACCACAGGGCGAGACATACCCAAACACCAGGGTACCTCCCCTAGAGAGGGTTTGTTTTTTTTTTCCAACATGAATACCAGAACATCCCAGCCCTCATGCCCATGGGTGCCTGTAGGCCATGTTCAGAAGTGCCACGGGGAAAACAGTCACGGTGAGTGGAAGGGTCGTGTTCTTCTGAGTTCTAGGAATAAACATCCCCCACTTTAGGCTCATCCCCTTCGAGCTAAATGAAAATGGGTAGAGGCTAAGGTCCAAAAATATTCATGGAGGGGATCCACTCATCACGTAGGAACTGAGCCCTCCATGAGCCAGTCCCTGTCTTAGGAGCTGGGAAACAATGATTTACAAGACAGACGTGGGCCTTGCTCTTCAAGAGCTCTAAGCCAACAGGATGGGCACTGATCGGACCTCAGTGTATAGTTAGTTATAAATGGTGATGACATCTGGGAAGGAAAGAAACAAGAGGCTATGGGAGGGGTCATGGGAGAGCCTGGTTTAGATTGGTGGGTCAGGGGGAACACCTCTGAGGAAGTGACATTTAAGCTGAGCTTTGGACACAACACACAGATTCTAAATGTACCCACGCATCCCTTCTGAAACTCTCCAAGACCATGCAGCGATAAACAATGCAGGACACAGATCCTGCCCCACGTCCCCACACACACTCCACTATGCCTCATTCCTCCTCTAGAAAACTTCTCTGGTGGGAAATGGGCTCTGCCCTAGTGGTTAGGGCCCCAGATGTCTGGGCTCAGAGAGAGGTACAGAGAACGTGCTGGGGCCATGCTGAGTGGGAGGCCAAGCTGTCTGGGAGCGTCCAGAGGCTTTGCAGGAAGAGGTGACATGGTGAAGGGTGGGTAGGGTCTAGAGGAAAAGGGGAGGCAGAGGGCTTTCCAAATGGAGGCATTCCCTGGCACTAACACAGAGGCGTGAGCCAGCGTGGGGAGTGGCTGGATTAGCAGGGGTGTGCAGGAGGGGGGCGGTGACGAGGCTTGATATCACTAGGAAGGTCTGTAGGAAAGACTACAGGATGTGAGATGGGAACTAAGTCAGGGATCCCTTGGAGGAGCCCCTGCTGTGGGGGAGGGGTGGGAGAAGGATAACAAGACCTGGAGGGAGGGACCTCCGGCCCTTCCTAACCACTCTGGGATCCCTAGACAAGGACTGGCCAGGGAAGGGACACAGACATCTTCCCCTTGCTCCCAGCCCCATCTTTTGACCTCAGGGCAGAGTTGAATGGCCTACAACTTCTCCCACATGGAGATCAGAGATCGGCTGGGGGTTGGAGGTCAGGGGTTGCATTCCCCTTTAGTGACTGCCCGGAGGCTGCTGTTTTCTGAGGCTTCCTGTGGCCAGGCCTGAGCTGCATGCCAGGACACGTGGCTGAGCCAGACCTTTCCCTGCTCCAGGGGAGTCCCCAGTCCCCTGACAGAGCCCTGTCAGGAGACCACAGGTTTACTGAATGCTTCTTGAGCTTGTTCTTATAGAGTGAATGGGTTAGAAGGCCCCAAAGGGTATGGCCAAAGGGTGAGGATGGAGCTTGGTCTTTGAAAATGAGACCAACCCTCACCTGCCACATCGAGAAAGCTTGGTGTCCCCTCTCCCCACTTGGAACATCTTCCTAGATGTTCCTAGCCTAGAAGTCCCATGCGAGCTGGTGCCCACCTGCCTATTCAATTTCCACTCCTTTCTTTTTTCTTTTTACCCCCCACATTATAATCATTCTTTTTCTTTATTTGCTCATTTATTTGAGAAAGCAAGAGTGAGAGAGGAAGAGAGAGCACAAGCGGGGGACAGGGGCAAAGGAAGAGGTGAGCAGGGAGCCTGACACAGGGCTTAATCCCAGGACCCTGAGATCATGACCTGAGCTGAAGGCAGGTGTTTAACTGACTGAGCCATCCAGGCGCCCATCTACTCCTTTCTTCTTGCCTCAGGGAGCTCAGGCCACTCTGGCCTTCTTGGTGTTCCTCAAACATACCAACACTGGTCCTGCCTCAAGGCCTTTGCACCTGCTATTTCCCTTGCCAGGAGAGCTCCGATTCCACACTTTATCTGGGCGGTTACTCAAAACCTGCCTTCCTGCCCAGGCCTTTCTTGACCTCTCAGTCCACAGAAGCATTCTCTTGTAATCTGCGCCTTCACCTGCTTTATTTTCCTTTTTAGCTCTTAGGGATGAATTCTTGTCTATTGTGTCTTCCCCCCCACTAGAAGGTCAGTGCTGTGAGGGCGGGACTTTGTCTTGTTCGAAAGTGTATCCCCAGTCCTAGAATGGTGCCTAGCTCAGTGGATGCTTGTCGGAAGAGAAGGAGCAAGTCCCCTGTCATCCTAGTCACCCCGTATTATGCATGGTAGAGGTGGACGTCTGCTGTGCTGGGGAGGGTGAAAGGGGCTCACCTTCCTGGGGCGGGGGTGGGGTAGGTACTGCCCCTGCCTGCCTGAACCCCAAAGCAGCCAGGCTCTAGACCTGCCCCCCTCCCCAGGGCCTGTACTCTCAACTCTCTCTCCCTCCCCATGTTCTGCACACCCCAGCCAACTCATCCTCATCTGCTCACCCCCACCCCCCAGCTGCTTCCCTTCTTCCTCTCAACCCAGCACTCACCCAGGGGCCCCACCTCATAGCCATGGGGGAGGGGACTCCAGACTGGGGGTGGGTGTCCACACACCCTGCTTCTAGCCCCATCCCGGCTGGGCCAGGCCGAGGGCAAATCACATCACACTTTTTAAGCCTCGACTTTCCTCCTCGGCAAAATAAGGTTTTTGTAGGGATGAAGAGTGAGTGAGCGCGTGTGATGATGGTACTAATAATAGCTGCTATTTATCGAGTACCTGCCAGGTGTTAGGCATTGTGCTAGGTGCTTTGAACTTTTTTTTCATTAGAAAAAACGGAGGGGAAAAAAAAAACCCTGAGCGTGGTGTGTCCCCAGAGTGTCAGGCCCCGTGCACTGTGCTGGGATTCACAAAGGTGAACAGAACCCAGTGTGCACACCCCCCCCAACACACACACATGCCCGAAGTGCCACACTGGTCAGGCAGTGGGGGCTTGTGCTCCTGGAACTCGGGCCTCTCGAAGCAGAAGCCCCCCCATGGATAATCCGGAGGCCACTGAGGCAGCAAGTCTCAGAAGCTCTCTTCTCTCTTCTCCAGCCCCAGCCATCCCTAATTCCCCTTTCCTAACCTAGTGGGAGCTCCCATTGTTCCGATCTGGACTGCAGGGCCTCGCATGGGGTCTGGCCTGGAACTGGCCACGAGAAATGCTTACTGAATGAATGAGTGAATGAACAAAGGAACGTATTTAGGCAGGTGCCTTCACTGAATTTTCTCACCCCAAGAGACGGTGCCAGGACACACCTTTTCCCTTCCCCTCCTCCCTCCCATCCCCTTCCACCCCCTGCACCCCGCTCTGCACATGTCAATTGTGGCTGGTGACCAGTGTCATTTCCACCACTCCCTTGCCCCCTGCTGAGTTGGATATAAGCCTGGTCTTGACTTCTCACACCAACATCGTGAGACAGATGTCATTATTACTGTTATTGTTGGAGGGAACCAAGGCTCAGAGAGGTGAAGTGACTTGCCCAGGGTCACAAAGCGAGGCAGGGCCCGAGCTCTTCTGCCGCATAGAAGACAATGGTCTCTTGAGAGCCCTCTGGTCTGCCTGAACATTTGCTCTTTGGTTCCAGCTCCGTGACTTTGGGAAAGTTCTTTCCCCACTCTGGGCTGCAGCTTCGCCTCCAGCTCGCCCTCCTGTCTATAAGTCCTCGACTAGTTTCCTGAAGAGGGCACAGGGCACAGAATTTGGCTTGGGCCTACCCTGCCTTCTCTGATAGAGGAGAAAGTTAGAGGAACAAGTGCTTCTGTGCTCAGGAGGCTTTAGATTCATTCACCTTTCGGGGGATGCTGGACTCCGTTGGGCCTGGACACAGTGGGGACATAAGAACACCTGGCCAGGAGAAGGAAGAAGGCCAGAGAAACAGCGCTCACTATGAACACATCAAGCACCGGGCTTCAGTCCTGCCAATGCAGGGTTCATTAGCCCCACTTTTTTTTTTTTTTTTTTTAAGATTTTATTTATTTGACAGACCAAGATCACAAGTAGGCAGAGAGAAAGAGAGGAAAGCAGGCTCTCTCAGCAGAGTGCCTTATGCGGGCCTCGATCCCAGGACCCTGGGATTATGACCTGAGCCGAAGGCAGAGGCTTTAACCCACTGAGCCACCCAGGCACCACCCACCCCCACATTTAAAAAAATAAATCTTTTTCTTTTTTTTCTTTAAAGATTTAATTTAATTTATTTATTTGAGAGAGAGAGAGATATCGAGAGAGGGAACGATCACAAGCAGGGGGAGTGGGAGAGGGAGAAGCAGGCTCCCCGCTGAGCAGGGAGACTGATGCCGGGCTCTATCTTAGGACCCTGGGACCACGACCTGAGCTGAAGGCAGACACTTAACCGACTGAGCCACCCAGGCACCCAACCCCACTTTTTGCAATTATAGATGTTAACTGGTGTGATACATGCTCATTGTAGAAAAAAGAGAAAATGCAGTTATTCAGAGAGTGGAGGGGAAAATCCACCATGATAATCAAGTCATAAGAGAAAAAATTAACTTCTCAGTGCCTGTCTTTCTGGATTGCTTTTTCCTCAAACAGGGGTATCCCTATGAGTTTACCCAAAGAACTTATTAAAATTCAGGTGCCTGGGCTCAAACTCAGAATTCTGACTTCTAAACCTTTTACTTTGGGGGAGGGGGAGAGCGTATGTGTATTTGTTTCATACAAATGAGATCGCAGGCGACATACCAGTTTATAACTTGCCTTTCTCTTCCTAACAATGGGCTATGAGCCTCAATCCCTTATCAGTGGATTTATTTTGAGCATGTTTTCTACAAGCCTGGGGTCCTCTGCCCTGTGGCAGCTGTATTGGGGTTTATTGTTCCAGTCCCCAATCACAGGACGTCTGGGTTGTTTCCTGGCATTCCCTATTATAATTATCCCGTTAACAGGTGGGGACATCGAGGCTTGGAGAAATCCCTCCCATGGATGAAAAGCTAAGGCACCATCCAAGCAGAGCTGAGGGTGGCCTGGGTGCTGGGGATGGTTTTCAGCCTCACTCTGGGTGGGGCTGAGGGGCCCTGAGTGGAGGAAGACACTCCGATGGAAGCCCCCAGACAGAAGACATGGGAGCCGTCAGAGGGGAGGTGGTGGGGGCAGTTGGGGAGGAGACCACCCTCTTCCAAGCCCCTAGACCCAGCACGCTGCAGGTCTGAGCCCTGCCCTCTCGGGCTCCCCCCAGCCCTCGCACTGCCTCCCACCCTCAGCCCACTTGCTGTCTGCTCCATCTTTGCCAGCTTATCAATAGGTTAAGTGGTCAGGTCAGTGATATTGACCATTTGATTAGGACCTTGTCAGATCAATCCCTGGCTCATCTCATGGGCCTCCTCCCCTGCCCACATGCCCCCGCCCTGTTCCTCCACGCCAGGGAGCAGGTGGCGGCAGAAGCTTCTGCCCTCCCCTACGCAGCGCCCCAGGACCGGGAGCCCTTTTGCAAGTTCAGAGAAGGTGAGAGCCAGCCTTGGCCTTGCCACCTCCCATTGTGGTCCTGCCAGGACCAGAGCCCAGAGTGCCATCTCCGGTTCTGCCTCTGCCTTGCTTCTCCCACCCCGTGGGGGCCCCTCCAGGTCCTCGGTCTCAGTGCTTGGCTCCTGCACCCTCTCCTTACATCAAATTCTTTTGTCAGCCATCGCGAGATCTTGTTTGCTTTGTGCCCCGTGTCTCTCAGAGTCCAGGCAGATGGAGCTGCTCCTTCCTGGCTGTGTGACCTTGGGCAAGGCACTTCACCTCTCTGAACCTCCACCTCCTCGTGTGTTATCTTGGAGATGATCATCACCCAACGGGTTGTGAGGATTCTGTGAGATCACGTCCACAGAGCAGCTAAGCATGCCCGGCGGGCTGGCCTGTAGCTAGCACTCTGGGAACACCAGCCGTCCTCCCTGAGGGCCACCCAGCTGAGCCCATGCAGCTGCTGTGTTTGTGGGGGCCAGTGACCCTGCCCGTCAGTCCCTTGGTGGGAGTGTAGGTAGGGCAGTGTGTGTGTGTGTGGGCCACACCCTGTACTGGGTGATGCTGGGGAGCCCCGAGGAGCCAGGCCCAAGCCTACCCTTCCAGAGCTCACGGCTTCCAGAGCTGTGGCAGCCCAGCTTGGCACCAGGACACACAAACTTTGATACTGTTTTTGAGGAGAGCTGGGCACCTTCTCTCCTTCTCTGGGCCAATAGCAGAACCCTCCCCTTCTCTGTGGCCTGGCTAGCTGCAAGCAATACAGGAGTCAGAGAATTCGGGATTCAAGGCCCAGTTCATCCGCAAGGCAGGCCAGCTGCTTCCCCTCCTGCCCCTCAGAGTCCCCATCTGTGAAATGGGGAGAAGGCATCCTTTAAAGGGCTTCTGCCGTCCTCCAGTCCCCAGGCACTGCTGGGCAGGTGGCTGCCAGCTCCCACAGAGCCATCCGCCTGCTGCATAGGGGAGATGATATTGACTGGGGAGAGAGGTCTGTCAGAGGACATATGGGGGCATGGGGGCTGGGAGATGAGATGAGGATGGGCCAGGGCTAGTGCTCCCCACAAGCCTTGGGGATTGCTGCCGAGGGTGGCAGTGTGTGGCGGGGAGAGCCGGCGTGGGGCGCTGCCCTGGGGAAGACCCCAGCCCTCAGGCACTGTCTGACTCGGGGCTCCTCAGAGGCCCAGGGATTCCCCCTCCCGCCCGCCATCACTTACACCAATATTGACGGTTAATGCCGTGTCGCCACCGTGTTCAACACTCAGCGCGGCTAATTGTTTTGACTGGGAATCGGCAAGGCGATTAAACGCCATTGATTTTGCCCTGCGCGCTGCATCGATTTTTAAATTTCCTATTGATCCCGGCCCTAAATCTCCTTAACCAAGACCTCACCGTGGAGATGACAGCCGCTGATTAGCTCTGGGCAGGGGTGGGGGGGGGGGGGGGTGTGGGGGGAGCAGCTCTTGAATGGGGAGAAACTCCAGCTCCTCCCCCCACCCCAGCAGGGAACAGGGGTACTACTGGTCCCCTCCCAACCCTGAAGATGGAGGCCCCGGTAGAGTGAAGAGGAGTGAGGGGGTGTAGTGGGAAGGACCCCTTTTTTTATTCCTCCTTTGGGCTTTTCTCTGGTCTCTGCCTGTGACTCCCTCCACACCTCGCTGTCTGTCTATGTCTCCCCATTTGTTCTCTTCTCTTTCCTGTCCATCTCTCTGTCTGTCTATCCGTCCATAATCTGTCTACTGTCTCAGTCCATCTTTTTCTCTTTCTCTTCTGTCCTTCTCAACTCCTATCCAGCCTCCACTAATTCTTTGTGTCCTTGGCTGGTCCTGGGCCTCAGTCTCCTCATCTGTGCCAACATATTTGCCACTAGATAGGAAAGTCATGTGCCAAACTTCTAGGTCTCTGGCCATCCTGCCTGTCGCCCTGTGGTCTCCCCTCTTGGGAGACCACCCACAGTGCACCCAAGGTGTGAGACAGCTGTGGCCTCCCCAGCTTCGTTAGCTCCTTTCACAGGGGTGCTTGTCACTGTGAACTTATCAGTACCTTCCTGGTGTGAGGGTCTCCCTGACATCCTGTCTCCTCTGGGACGTCTCTCCCTAGCCTACCGTCCCTGCTCCTTCTCTGAGAGCCCAACAAACAGGGGCAAAGGTGATCTCTGTGTGGGATCCTTTTCCAGGAAGACCATATTCCCAGAAGTCAGGAAGCCAGGTTTCAGGAGGAGGCATACAGTCTTAACTCTAACCAGCTCCACAGGACCCCAGGGAAGTTAGATCTCCTCTGAGCCTCGTCTGCCGCATCTATAAAGTGGGGCTGATACCAGCTGTCACTCTGCCACCCTGCACGGGGAGGGACTCTCTGGGAACAGGTGTCCCCATGTCCTCCCTGTCCTCTCCATCTTCTGCACAGCACCCAGAGGGAGCTCCCTAAAGACGAAGTGGAGTGTGTCCCTCCGCCTAGCTGCTTGGCCCAGGGCCTGTGGGCTATGGTCCCTGCTGTCTCGTCTTTCCCACTTCCTCCTTGTTCCCTGGGCAGGCGGAGGCCTGACATGCTCTTCCTTTCTACCCTCTGCCTGACTAAAGTTTATTTGTCTGCTGGGCTTGGCTTGGGGGTGGCACCCTCCTTAGGTCTTCTGACCTCCTCTGAGAGTTCTGCAGCACCCTCTGCTCACCTCAATGTGTTGATGTTGGGTTCTTTATTTTGCTTCCCCCCACAAATCTGTCCTTGGGCAGACAGGGCAGGGGCCTTGTCCAATGTACCTCTGTACCCCCACACTTGGTCCAGAGCTCAGGTCAGACACACTTCAGTATCTGCTGATTAACCCAGCAAATAAACAAATGAACAAATATACAAGTCAGAAAAAATATCATCTTTTCTGGACATTTATCTTTATCTCCTTGCAGCACACAGGTACCCAATAATGAGTAACTCTTTCAGATGTCTTTCTCATCTGCTCCTCCCAGACGTCTCTTGAGATACAGAGTTTGTGAGTTAGTTAATCCCTCCATCCATCCACCCCTTCACTCACCCATCATTGACTTTGGAGCTCCCTGCGTTTTGCAGGGCCCTCTGCCAAGGGCTAATGCTGTAAGAGATAGTCCCTGCCCTTCAAGAAGACACTGTGAGACACAGTCCCTGCCCTCCACCTGATTGGAGAAACAGATGTTCAACAAGGCAGGCGGCAGGATGCCCATTTATGAGATGGGTACACTGAGGCTCAGAGCCCAGAAATGACCACTGAGGGCAACAAGCGGCTGGCACGTACTGAGTCCACATTTGCTGATCTGTGCCTCCTGATGGTGTGACAGGAGCAGAGACCCTCTTCTGGAAGACTGACTCATCCTGCCCGAGTAGATATGCTTCGCAGATCCCCTGGGAGGCTGACTCTCTTCTCCTCTCTTTCCAGGTTCTCAACTGGACCCGGTTGGTGGCCTGAATGTATTAGCTTCGCTGCGTTTGCCCAAGAGGTAAGGGCCACAGTCTCAGAGCTCTGCTTACTACTGCGCTCTGGGTCCTGTTCCCTCTCCAAAAACCCTGCTTTTCCATCCTCTTCCCGGGGCCGCACCCCAGGAGAGCTGCCCTCCCTTGCTCTACTCTGTCCTCCACAAGGTTAGTCGGCTTTGCCTCTTCAGCCTCTGTGTGCCCTGTGCCCTCTGGCCACACTGGTGGTTCTGGGTGCGGGTGACCGTGAGGGTTTCTACAGACAAGGTCATGCTCAGTTGGAGAGAGGCGGGTGACTTGGTGGCTCAGATCACGGGCCGGGGGCAGACACACCTGTGTCTGAACCGTTTTCCTTTCCCTTCTTCGCTCTGAGTGACTTGGGAGAGTTGGAGCCTCTGTTTTCCTCCTCCATGACGGGAACAATGACAGAACCTGCCTAAGCACCATCCCGAGGCTGGAAGGCTAGGGAGGCAGTTGGTAACAGCTCCAGAGCCAGATGGCACGAGCCCTGCCGTGTGCCAGGGGTGTGATCCTCAGTTTCCCCACCTATCAAAGGAGGGTGATAACAGCGCCCACCACACAGGATGGGAGGATGAAAGAAGGTGCTCCACGGCAGCATGTGCCTCCGGAAGCAGGAGCTTCACAGACAGCTGGAAGACTCCCCTGAGCCAGTGAGGATTGGTGAGCCCCCTCCTCGGAGGCCACTGAGACTCCTGAACGGAAGCAGGAGTTCTCCAGCTGCTCAGCTCAGAAGGAAACAGGGGCTCCGGGCATGGGCTCCGGTGTTTGCTGCACTCAGCTCGCTGAGCCCCTGGCAGTGAGGCTCTGAAAAGGGCTGCTCTGGGGCGGGGCCCCCACCCCCACTCTGTGATGCCACCTCTGGTCCTCCCAGAGCAGCTTAACCCACAGGCCTCAGGACTGTTCTAGTTCAGGACAGTTCTGGCTCCCCGGAGAAGGCATACTTCCTGTACTCAGATCCCTCCATTCCTCATGAGTTAGAACAGCAGCCCCAGATGGGTGTCAGGGAGTCTGCGGAGGCCTCTGGCTGCCCTCATAGGCATCCCGCCTGGGTATCCTCGCTGTAGCAGGGGTCCCTGACGCACTTTAAGACACAGATGGAAGTCGTAGCTCAGGCTTTACGGCCTGCTGCAGTGGGGACCAAGGTGGGCTACACAGTGCTTTGGGGTAGAAGCCTGCTTTTCGGCTCACTGTCTCCTGCAGAGATGCAGACGCCCCTTGCCAGGTTTTTCCAGTTTTCCGAAAGAAACCAGAAAGCCAGAATTTCGTGTGAAATCTCCCAATCTTTAAACTTCGGCTACTTAACAAAATTTCAAAAATGTCCTTGTGGTCCAAATCACAGAGTTTCGAGTAATCTTTGGCTCACAGATTTCTAGACGTGCAGGAATTAGTATAGACTTCCTCCCGGGAAAACACATCCCTACATCTCCCCAGTTGTATTGCTACTCCGGATCTCCACGGACTCCTGCTGCCCATCCATGGACCTGGTTCTGAATGGAACGAAATGGAAGGGTCTGAATACAAGCTCTGTGCCTTCTCTGGGGAGCCAGAATTGCAGCTTTCCCAGGAACACTCGCGTCCCATGATGCTCTTGACATTGAAAAGAGGGTCAAGGAGGGGCTGAGTCGGTAGAACACGTGACCCTTAATCTCAGGGTCATGAGTACAAGCCCCACATTGGCCATGGAGCCTACTTAGAATAAAATGAAAATAAAAACAAGAGGGTCAAGGAGCTTCCTGGTTGCAGAATTTGTTTGGGGGCTAGAGGCTGACTTTGAGGAACGCCCGAAAGTCCGGTTAAAATAAGAGGCTGTTAAAGGAATTACGTTTCAGAGTTGGTGGAGATTGCAGTCAAGCCTCTGGTATTAGCTCTTTGTTCAAACAGATATTTGTTAAGTATCCAAGGTCTCATGGACACATGCCTGACAGAATTGGTGACAGGTGCCAAGAGCTGTTGCATCCTCATAGGGAAACTGAGACTTACTGGGCCACCTCCATGCCAGGGCTTACCTAGTCTGGGCATTTGGCATTAATCCTCAGTGCAAACCTGTGAGGCGAATGGTAGCCCCCTGTTGCCAGAAAAGGAAACTGAGGCACAGAGAGGGGCAGCGGCCAAGTGGCCTCAGGCAAGTGAGCGGTAGAGGTAGATTTTGCGTTCAGGTCTGCCTGACCTGCGAGCCCTCTTTGACCTCACAGAACCCACCACAGTGATTGGAATCTCCTCAGGGTGGCCATTTCTGGGATCCTTGTTGCTTGGTTGGGCAGGTGGGGAGGGACATGCTTTGGGAATAACCCCTGAAATCTTACTAGGTACCAGCTCTGATAACACTGGGGCTACCTGTGTTTTTTTTTTGATAGAACCTAGAGACAGATGTAATAACAGGAGATGTTTGGCTGATGGGAGTCTGTGAGTGGGCCCTGAAGGCTGCCACCAAAATATCTGTGGGGTTCACATGAAAGTTCGTGCCGCCCCTCCCCCCAGGGAGACATGTTTGTAGGAGGCCACGCTCTCTTAGGTATATAATTTTGTCACAAAACAACTACAACAAACATTGGCCCCACCCCCACTGTCCTTCCCTTAGAGCCGCACTTGGAAGATGAGTGTTTCTGCATGGGTGCCTGGAGGCGTCCTCAGTGCAGGGACCTCCTCCAGTCCTGGAGGTGCTGGTCATCCCCTGCGCCCACGGGGCTCCTTCCCCTCCCCTCTGCCTCCCTCAGTTCTCCATCTAAGGCTCCCTGACCACCCCCTCCCCACCACAAGCCTTCATTGGCCCCCATTCCTGCCCCTGAGTGCTGTTACCTCTGTTACCATATCTGATCATATATTGTGTGTGTAACTCCCCCCTCCCCTGGCCATAGGCTGTGGACACCCAGTCCCTGGCATAGTGCAAATGCTCAATAAGGATTTGCTGAAAGAATAAATAAGTGAGCACACGGACACATAAACCCACATCCATCCATTTATTCCTGCAGCCAACATTTTTTGGAGGTTTCTATTGTGCCAGGCCTTGTGACTCGGGGCAGGGGGCAGACCCCTCTAGCCTCTGAGGGGCCCCAGGCTGGTGGGCAGTTGGAATAAACACTACTACCCCAAACCCACAGGTCTGCCAGGCGCTGGGTCGGGAGAGAGCATCATGTGACTGACCTGCTCCGGGGCCTCAGGCAGTCTTTGAGAGGAGGAGGCGGTGAGTGGGCTCCTGAAGGGTTAGGAGAAGCTGAGGTGTAAGTTACTGTTCCAGTGGATGGATCAGTATTGGGGACCGTGGATTCTGGCCTGGCCAGCTACTGTCCATTGGGCATCTGAGGCCCTCCCAGTGCTGGGCAGGAAGCAGGTGTATCCGCACCTTGTCTCCTTCCATCCTTCCACAAAACGACATGGTGGTTTTGGGTGTGGATGAGGCCTTGGAGTCTCACAGGTGGCTCAGACACCAGCACTCAGGGGTGCCTGGGCCCCTCCCCCCCCGCACACCCTAAGGGGGAGTCTGGATTACCTCAGACACACCAGCTCAGCTGGGGGTGACAGGCTTCTCTTGCCGGGTCTAGTGAGGGGTCTTGAGAGAACCCAGGGCTGCTTAAGAGGCGGGGACATGGAGCCACAAGGTGGTTGCCTCCTCCTGGGGGTGACATTATGAGTACGGCAGCAGGATGCCCCAGGATCCGAAATGCAGGCCTGGGTGGCATTGCAGGTGTTCTGCAGACCAGAACCAAGAAGTCAGTAGGTGGGGTCGGGGGTTTCCTTGATGCCCCAGGCCCAGTTAGCCACTGTTCCGCTGTGGAGGGGCCTTGCCAGTTGCAAGAATTGGGTGGGTGCTCGGTGGGCAGGAAGGAAGTGCAGTATGGGGGCGGTTCCCTGGACATGGGCCGGCCCCACGGTGGGGGCGGGGCTCGTGGTCCTGAGGGCAGCAGTGAGCTCCTCAGCGGGTGTATGCCATAGGCTTCGGCCTGTGTGCTTGTACGAGTGCGAGTGCGTACTGGTAGCATGCTCCTAGGTGTTACAAAATCACTTAATCCCTTTGGCTGCCTTTGCTGTCACTAGGTGGGTGGAGAGACCTGTCACCCACCCAGGACTGGGAGTGTCTGTCAGCCTCGGGGCGGGGCGAATGGTTGTGGAGGAGATGCAAATGGCCATTGACTGGAGGCAGCTTCAGGGACTGCTGGGTCCCAGGCATCCCAGGCCCCGAGCAAGTGAAGGCCCAAGTCCCCACTGTTCTGGCTGGCTTGGAGCCCCAGGGGCCGAGGGCAGGCACTCGGCTCTAACTCCACATAGGGGGCTGGTAGACAGAGGGCGGTCCACAGTCTGACCCTATGTGGCTTTAGCAAAGTTCCTTGCAAGTCACCCCCTGGCATTGTCCAGCTTCTGGCTTCCTTCCTCTCGTCTTCCTCATCCTGGCGCTCCACCCTGTCCCCTTCTTTTTTCCTTTGCTTGATTTCATCCGGGTATCTGCTTCTCCATGGTGCCCCGCTCCCTCCTTATTCTGAGCTTGGGTCTCTTTCCAGTCTTGCGAGTAGGGTTTGTACAAGTCCACATCTAGCTTTTTGTCTCCAGAGAGAGCCACACAGAGATGTAGACCTGGCGGGGATGGCAGGGGCAGGGTGGGCGGTGAGGAAGAGAGAAGGAAAAACAGTGCTTGAGGAAAAAACAAGAAAGGAGGTGCCCCCCTCTTGCCCAGCCTCACACCCCAGGACAGCTTCTGAGAACTGGCATATGGCCATCTGCCCACCTCTGGGGGCATGTGTGGACAGGAGGGCCAGAGGGGTCACCTGAGAAAGGGAGAGAGAGACCGGGAGTCTCAGGGAGCACCCTGCAACAGAGACATGCCTGGAGAGGGGAGCAGCTGAGAAGAGCAGACCAAGAGACCAGGAAATAGCAAAAAGTCAGCTGGGAGAGCAGAGCAAGGGGCTCAGAGACAGTCAGAAAGAATGTGCAGATGAGGGCGCAAAAGTGAGCTGCCAGGGGTGAGGGCCCCTGGCCTGGGGGCACATCAGGGGGATAGTGGGAGGCACATCCTACACCTGGTGCCTGGGGCCCCACCTCTCACCAGGCCGAGATGGGACAGAGTATAAGCAACTTGCACTTGGCCAGGGTCCCTGGTGGCCCCTGGTGTGCATGTCTTGTAGGTGGAAGGAGAGACTGCAGGGACTGTAGGAGGGAGGTACTTCAGCACCACCACTGACCACCCCCTTCCCGCCCCACCTTCTGACCAGGAGCCTAGTCTGCTCCTACCACTCCCTATCTGTCCATCCAGCCCCCTGCCTTGGCTCACAGGGGCTTGGAGGACCGTGGGCCCCTAGGGCTTGGGCACCCCTGATGGGTCCGGGCCGGGGTGGGGTGGTGCGCAGAGCCCGGGAAGAAAGCTGCAAGAGAGAGAGAGTGTGTGTGTGCATGTGTGAGTGTGTGTGTGTGTGTGTGTGTGTGTGAGAGAGAGAGAGCACACACGCACGCAAAAGGAGAAACCAGTTTGCACTAGGCCTCCCTTAGCTCCTGTTTAGCGTCACGGCCTCAGTGTCTCCCGTGTTCCCAACTTGCCTCCACCTCCAGCTGCCCGGCTCTCGGTCTCTCCTCTCTGGGCAGCTGTCTCTGCCTTTTCTGTCTCACTCTCCCTGTCTGTTCCTCTCTCCTATGGCAATCTTTCTGTGTCCCTCTGTGCATCGCTCCTGTCCCCCCAGCCCTTCAGTCCTCTGCGTCTCTGGCCCCCATCCTTGCTTAAACAGCACGGTTCCATCTGTGCCTTGCCCGTGCTCTCTCTGTCTGTCTGGTCCCCGTGTCTGTGTGTCTCCCCACCGCCCCATCCGCCCTTCCTCTGCTCCTTTTCTCCTCTGTTGCCTCCTGTGTCTGGGTCTCTTCCAGTCTCTTTCATCCTCCGTCTCTCCCGTCCCCGTCTCTCTGGGTCTCTGGCTGTCCATCCCTGCCTCTGTGTGTGTGTCTCTCACTCCCCCTCCCTCCCCCCTTTTTTCTGTTTCTAACACCCACACTCACATCCTACCTCAGGAGTAATTGCTTTTGTCTGGGTTGGACTGGACTTGTGGTGGGGGGAAGGCGGGGGGAGCGCGTGGCGCTGGGGGGGGTGGGAGGGACGGAGGTCGCTTGGTGGAGTCGAGGTGGCATCCACCAGAGCAGGGGTTGCTGAGGAGCAGGGGTCCAATGCCCAGGGGGGGGGGGGGCGGGGGCCCTGGGCCTGTCCTGGCAGGGATCGAGGGCCTCCAGCAGGGAAGGGGAGGCAGCTGGCCCTCACATGTGGATTTGGAGGCGAGGTAGCTGTAGCGATAGATGGGCCAGCCAGCCGTCTCTGCTGCCTCGCCACCCTCCTCCACTTGGAGACCACCCCCAACACTGTCAGATGCACCGAGTCACCATGACACACACAGGACACACCAGAGCCTCCAGCCCACTCGTGGACAAACACCCGGCCCTCGGCACAGGGGCACACGTGGCATCACGTAGACACACAGAAAGCACACCGGGTCTCCGGCTCTCAGAAAGAAAGAGGCTCCCATCCCATGCGGAGGTGACCACACCTACCACCACCCACAGACACAGGCACAGGAGCCACACACACGTGGACACCTGGGGACTCGCTCCACGGTCCCCCCACTCTCACAGAAACATCCCCGCTCAGACACACGCGGGCGGTGGCTCACACACGCAGATTTCCAGGAACGTCAGAACACACAACCAGCATGTTCCGTGGGCACAGGAGGTCACTGAGGGGCTCCTGGGAACACACGCACAGCCTCCCGAGGGTTTAGACAGTTTTGCGTACACGCATTCCGACCTTTGAGGATGCCCAGGGTTGGGGAAGCACACACATGTTCACAGAGCCCCGCGTCCACGGGTACACACCCACATACTCGTGGTCACACAGACATGTCTCAGTAGCTGAGACACGCGGGAACACACAGTCCTGGAGTTCCACAGCAGAGCTTCAGGACTCAAAGACACGAGGCCACCCAGGTTCATAGGAGATGCACGCACACCCTAGGCATACGGCAACTCGGACACTGCAGCGTGTCCCTGGAGCCTCCTGCTGGAAGCTTTACAACACCATCCCCCACCACCGCCGCTACACACACACAGACACACATACACGTGCGGGCCAGGCCCTGGGGCGAGGCCAGGACAGTGTCTGCCCACAGAGACCCAAGGATGGGGCAGCCAGGGGCTCTGTGGTTGGGCAGCAGGCTGCCTGGGGTGGCCCCAGTGCTCTGGGCACCCACTCACCGTACCTTCCTCTGCACATCCCTGGGCCTTCCCCCGCTCCCCTCCAGGTACCCCTGTCCACCTCCCAAAGGCTCATCCCTCTCATACCCTCAAAGGGCCCCATCTCCCCGAGCTGCTCCCAACTGAGGGGATGCCTGCTTTCTTCCAGGGGGACTGTCCCTCAGTTTGTCCTACCCCCTTACCTTATCAGTGTGACCCCCATCCCCATCTGCTTCCCTGCCCACTCCCATACTCACCCCCTCTCCTGGCTGTCCAAGCTCTCAGCCTCCCTAAACTCTCCTGCTGGGGGGGGAGGTTGGCGGTGGGGTGGGGGGGGGTGGCCCCTCAGAGGGCCGGGGAAGGGGGGCATGGGGGGGGGGGGGACCTGGGTGCGGCTCTGAGAAAGGGAAGGAAGGCAAGCAGGGAGAGAGGGAGAGGCAGAGGCAGAGGCAGGCAGCCAGCCAGCCGGCTTTATATCCCTGCCGTATTGATCTACCATGTCACAGCCCCGGTCGATAGCCAGCCGAGAAAGAGAGGGAGAGAAGGGAGGGGAGGTTTGGGGGAGGGCAGCGGGACCCCTATAGTCCTTGGCCCATCTGGGGCCTCCTTGGCAGGCTGTGGAGCCAGGTTCCAGCCAGCCCACCCCCCCAAAAAGAGGCCTGCCGTATCCTTCCGCACCTCCCCTTGGCTGCGGCCCTCTCCCTGGGAACCACCTTGGTAGAAGGATTTAAGCACTAAGAATTTAAGCACTAATCTTTCTGCCTGGGGCAGCTCTTCCTCTCTTGTGGGCATGGGGTTTTGGGGGAGTGGAGGGGTAGGTGGGGGTGCTCAGAGGTGTTCACTGCCTTGGCATCCCTCTGCCCTCCACACTCGGGCTGGGCAGCTGGGAGGCTTTGAGGCAGTGTTGGGTTGGGCCAGGGATGGACAGGAATTTGAATCAACCTCCTTTGCTGTGTGTTGGTGGGCAGGAGAAAGAACCTCTCTGAATGTCCTCTTCCCCAGCCACTGATAGCTGGGCACTCAGGACGGCCCCATCCATGTTGGTTTCCTGCCCTTTCTGACTTGAAGTTCCACCTCAGAGTTGTGTCAGGCCAGTGCTGGAAACACACCATGCCTAAAATTTCTTTCTCCTCACCCCCCTTCTTTCTCAGAAGAAAACTCAGCCTCTTCCCCTTCTCCCTCTTTCTTCTTTCCTCTTGGTAGAACTTTCTACGACCTGCCCCCAACCTACATCTCCTCAGAGCTGGGCAGTGAAGGGAGGGAAGTCTCCCTAGGTAGGACCAGAGAAAATGGAGAGGCTCCAGACAGCACTGAGAGCCCTGGGGCTGTGTGTCCATCCTCCATCCCTGTCCTGCCTCGATCTCCCCTCTCTGGGCCTGAGTCGTCCCTCCCCCCCACCCCATCTAACCCTGCCCAAGCTCAAGGGTGGCTCTGGCATCTGCAGGGATTCATACAGAAGGGAGGCAGGGCCATGCGGAGGGTGAGACCAAGGCCAGAAGGGTGTGGGCCTCCCCTCCCTCACCGGGGCTGCCTGGGTCCCAGGTGCTTCCCCCCAGCCCCCAACTCCCCGGGGCTCCAGTTCTTTGTCTGTCCAGATCCTCCTCCCCTCCCAGCCCAGCCCAGCCTCCCCCAGAGGTTGAGGAATCACCTTAGCCTTGACCCGAGGGGGAGGGCAGAGGAGGGGCAGGGAAGCCCCCCCCCCCCCCCCCGCCCGTGGCCCTCCCCACAGTCCTTCCCCTCCCTGCTTCCCTGAGTACCGGGCTGCCCCCACCCAGCATCGGCCGCTGTTCCCTTTGTTAGGAAGGGGGAGGGGAGAGAGCTGAGCCGAGGGGACGTGGCCTGACCCCCGACCTCTCCCCTTCCCTCCTCCCATCTGGGTCCCCAGGGGCTCAGAGCCCCCTTGACGGACAGTTCTGACCATCAGCCAAATGGCTCTGGGAGTGAGCAGGGGGCCAGGTAGGGGGGAGGGGAGGAAGGCCCAGCTAGGGTCCTGCGCCCACCAGAGGGAGGGGTGTTTCAATGGGTGGAGGGGAGACCCTTTAGATGAATGGCAGGGGAGATAGGCACCCACGGAGGCAGGCTCTGGGGGGAGACTGATTGAACTGGGGGATGTGGAGGCAAAGTGGGGCTCAGCTCAGAGCCAACAGCTCTGGGTGCCCTGTGGGTAGGGGCCTGGCCTGGGCAGACACCCCACCCTGCCCCCACTCGGCCTTCGGCATCGGGAGTACAGCGAGTTTTTAAAAAAATTAAAAGAAAAAAATAACAGGAGCAGGAGAAGCTGGGGGAAAAATATATATAAGAAAAAATATAATAAGAACTAAGCGGTGGCTGCAGGAGAGAGAAAGGGCAGGAGGCGGGGAGGGGGGTGCAGGGGGGAGGGCAGCTCGGGCCCTGGTCGCTGCGGAGGCCCGGCCGCCGGCCTCTGCGCCGAGCCCTCCGCGTCCCCCCTGCCGGCCCCCTCCAGCCCCGATCGATCCAGTTTCTTGGCAATAAAGCATTTTTATTGTCAGCTGCCCTGAATGCCAAATGTGAGCCTGGTCCTGCTCCCCCCTCAACCTGCTTCCTTACCACCCCTCCCCCAACCCTTCTCCACCCCTCCCCGCTGCCCCCCACTGCAGAACCAGCATCGTCCATCACCAAGACCCCCTCCTCTTCCTCCTCATCTGTGTCAGCCGCAGTCCAGTACATCCTGGATAATCCACCGGCCCCCTCCCCATCTAGGCTGCTGGGCTCCCCGCCTGAACCCCAAACCTGCTGGGGAGCAGAAAGGTGGGCTGTGGATGAGTTGTCTGGGGGGGGCCCGGGGACAGACAGGACAGTGTCAGGGGTGGGCAGGCAGGGAGATGATGGCCACAGGTTGAGGGAGGTGTGGACCGAAGTCAGGAGAGCAGCGCAGGGGATAAGAACAGGTGGGGAAAGGCAGACCCCAGCCCTGTGCTGGCTGGGCGCAGTCCTCCAGGGGCTGCGCCTACCCCTCCCACATAGCACTTGGGCCCCTGGGGTGGGGAACAGGGGCTTGGACACCCCTCACACACGAGCCCCATTATGCGCGGGTGTCGGGGAAGCATTTTACAGATGGCCCCTAGAGCCCCACCCTGACTTGCTTTTGCTCCCCACTTTCTGTTCTCACTTCCTCTTTGTCTCTCTTTGCTTCTCTCTGTCTCTGTGTGACTCTGGCGGTCTCCGGGCATGCCAGCACCCCCATATCCTTGTCCGTTTTCCTTGCAGCGTTCCTGGTTGTTCTTACCCTGTGCCCTGTTTCTGGGCCCCACCATCTGCATTTCCCTCCCCTCTCTCCTACCCTGCCTGCCCCACGTCCCTCATCTCACTACCCATCTTCCTTGGTTTGTCCCCACCACCCTCTCTGTTCCCTCAAAGTGAAAATAAACAGAGGCCCAGGCCCTTGGAACGTCAGGTCAGCAGGAAGTACAGAGAGAAGATCTCACACCTCACTTCTCTTCTCCTGGGGGTGTCAGGGTCTGGAGTTAGACTGAGCTGGCACCTGCAGAGACAGAGCTGGAGAACTAGGGGTTGGGTCCCACAGATGTGCCATGGGGCTTTGCTCCTGTCATTGCCTGCCCTGCCCCTTAGCTTTTCCACTCCTGTGGGGATGGGCATGATTGGGGCCTTGAGAATCTGGAGTTCTCACGGACTCCCGGGGAGGCTGCGGGGCAGGGTCACGCTGACGACAGGCATGGTCACTTCTCCACCCAGATGTCCTGATCCATGCAGCCGACCTGCCCTCTCACCTTCTCCTGGCAGCTGGGAAGGGGAAGCGGGAGAAAAGCCCAGGATGCCAAGACTTCTCTTCTGGGTTGTGTGAACGAATCTGAGTTGTGCTTTAGGGAGCCGTGCAGGGCATGGGTTCGGGACCCCAGATTCCACTCCCATCGTCAGCTCCGAGGACCATGTCCCTTGTTCCGAGCTCAGTGTCTGCAGTATGCACGGGGTTCAAGAGGTATGTGTGGGGTGGGTAAGCAACCAAGGAAGGGAGGAGGGACCTGAGCAATGGCTGGGGGTGGGGAGTGGGAGGAGAAAGAGGGGGGCTGCGATGGAGCTGGGCTGGGGCCAGGGCTGGTGATGGAGCTGGGAAAAGCAGAGGGATTCAGACATCTCTAGGTTGCACTGACGGGAAGTTGACAGACAGAGATGCAAAATCAGAAATTGTGATAAATTACTCCAAAAAAGAATCCTCCTCAGAAAGGGAGGATTCCAGGATGAAACCCAGTCTTCTTTCCAAGCTGCCGTCCTTCCTCTAGGGACTCAGTGACCCCGCAGGCAACAAATCCATATGTTGGTGCAGCATTCCCGACTCCTCCCCCTCAGGCCTCATGCTCCCTGGCTTGTGAAGGGGGGAAGAAGCTGTGTATCTGTGACCCCTCTGGCAGGTGGGAAGAGGCAGTTTGTATTAGAAATGTGGTGCATAGACACACATACCGACTCACATGTCCCATGCTAGCTTGCACCTAAAACATCCCTTACTTTTCACTGTTGGGAAATGTTTTGTATGGTCTTCAGATGATAAATTTCTATTAGTAAAAGGCCCTCCGAGCAAGAAAAAGACCCCTGTGGGCTGTGTGTGTGTGTGTGTGGCCAGGGGCAGGGAGTGGCCTGAGCTGGGGCTGGGCTGGACCCTGGCATGGAGAGGAGGTTGGCAGGCGATTGAGATGTGTGAGATTCTGGTGGGGGCCCTGGAGACCTGGAAGGAGGGGAGGGGTGTGGAAGCAGGGAGGTGGAGAGAAGAGCCAGATTTGGAGTATCCCTTACTGGTGGCTATCTCTCCCCCTCCCCAGCTGGTTGGAGACGATCCCCCGATCCCCCCACCCCCGGACAGGGGCCACTCTTCAGAGTACAAGATGTGTCAAGGCTTTCCAATGCCCCCCTTAATGGCTGGGGGCAGACCTGGGAGTCCCCGATCTCTCTGGCTTCAGGGGCCCCTCCTTTGAGAGTTCCTCTCTGATGGGGCCTCTTTCCACGGCCTTCTCATCATTCCCCCAACCTGCCTCCAAGACTTCACTCATGTTGCTCCCTCGTGTCCAAGAATAGCGTCCTACAGCTGCTCATAGCTCCTTACTTTGGGCTAAGGCTCTGGTGGCGGGCACACTCATCATTCCTGCTTTGCAGATGGGATAGTGAGGCTTAGGGAAGGGTCCAAGGTCACCAGCCAGGGAGTGGCAGAACTCAGGTGGGACAGCCATTCAGGCCCAAGCGACTCTGGTTGGCCCTTTCCACTGCAGAGCCCACTGCAAGAGGTCAAGTTCTGCGGGAGATGCACAGGAGACGAGACTGCCTCTGTGTGCTGGATTCAAATCCAAGCTCTTCCACGGACTTACTGAATGGGCAGGTGGTTTCCCTTCTTTTCTCCTCTGGGCCATAACCACCATCTCATAGAAGTCAGTGAACGAGGAAATGTAAAATGTCTGGCAGTTAAGGTTATTTGACAAATGGCCGTGCCCTTCTCTCTTGCTCTTCTCTGAATGTGGCCAGTCTAGGTCCCAGCTCTTTCAAACTTTTATATTTGAAGAACATCTTTTTTTTCCCCAAAGCACCGTCAATATTCATTGTCTGTTTGGAGCCTCCCCACTGCCCTAGAAGGGAGGAATTATGATCTGGATTTTATAGAACTGGAAACTGAGGCTCAGAAGACTCAAGTCCTCAAGACTCAGCTGCTTGTCCCCATAAAGGATCCATGTGACTGACTCTCAAGCCCTTTCTATGTGCTAGGCCCTGTGTTGGGCACCGGAGATAAAGCAGTGAACAAAACTGACACAGTCTACTTTCATGGAGCTGACAAACCAAAGTGGATGTGGATCTTTAAGCGTAAATATCAATGAGATGCAAAATCAGAAATTGTGATAAATTACTCCAAAAAAGAGACAATTATAGGGAGCCAGCAGAGACCAGGCAAGACATTTAAGCAGAGCCTTGAAAGAAGAATAGGACTTAACTAGACAAAGGATCTTCCAGGCAGAGGGAATAAATAGCGCATGCAAAGGGCCTGGGGTGCAAAAAGTTTGGTCTGAGGAACAAAAGGAGGCAGTGTGACTTGGAGTGCGGTGGGAAAAGGGGAGAGTGGTAGGGGAAGAGATGGGAGGTGTAGGCAGGAACCAGATCACACAGGACCTTGTGGCCTGGGTTAAGGGGTTTGGGTTCTAATGCAGGAAAGTCTCTAAAGTCTTAAGCAAGGGAGAGATGGCCTGATTAAGTTTTAGAAAGAATCTCTGGGGGTGCCAGGGCAAGAGGAGACTATGGGAGTCATGCATGGCAGCAGGAAGACCTGCAGGGAGGAAGCTGGAAGTGGTGCCAGGCTGTGTTTATAGAGGAATCCAAGGGTGCTTTGGGGACGGCGCTCATAACGAGGCTTCAAGTAGCGGAGCCGGTGATTCCAGGCCACACGGCTGGTCAGGCAGAGTGAGGGTCTGGCCCTGCACACACCCATGCCTTTCCTCTTACCAGGACAGAGGCTGCTTTTTCTCTAGGAGGCCAGGGGCAACTTCTGGGAGGTAAAATCCTGGGTTGCATATTTTTTTTTTTTAAAGATTTTATTTATTTATCAGAGAGAGAGAGGGGGAGAGAGCGAACACAGGCAGACAGAATGGCAGGCAGAGGCAGAGGGAGAAGCAGGCTCCCTGCTGAGCAAGGAGCCCGATGTGGGACTCGATCCCAGGACGCTGGGATCATGACCTGAGCCGAAGGCAGCTGCTTAACCAACTGAGCCACCCAGGCGTCCCCTGGGTTGCATATTTATAATGTTTTCTACACAAACCTCAAAGTGGCTGCTGTTTTTGGCACAGAGGAGAAGTTCACTGCTGGACAGAGGTCCTGCATGGAGGTGACCGAGAGGCCTTCCTTAGGCTACTTCACGGAAGAGGCGAGCTCTGAGCAAGCAGGTGCACGAGGCGAGTCGGTCTGTAGGTGTGTGCTCTCCTCACAGCTGGCCTTGCTGTGTGAGCTTGGAGAATGTACCAGGGCCCCCTGGACACTGTTCAGGGTGCACGCCAGTGTCGCTGTGACTCGGGGAGCCAACTGACATGGAAGCTCTTAGTGAATGGCTCCTATTGGCAGGAGGCCATAGCCGGGACAGGGACAGAGGCACGTGGATGTCTCAGACGTCATACCCAGGCCCAAGCCAATGGGAAGAGGTTGGCAAGGGCCTGGGGGGAGAATCCTGGGGAGAGGAAGAGCAGGTGGACGGCGACACGGACTTAAGAGTCCAGCTGCCTGGACATCGACCCTGGTTCCATCTGTGTCAGCCCAGGCAAATGATTCGACCTTGCAGAGCATCAGTCTCATCACCTGTAAAATGGGCTTGTTCATAATGGTTGTCTTATAGAACCACTCAGCAAGAATATTTAATGAGAAAATGCGTGGAAAATGTTTCTAACCAGTGGGTGCAGGGTGCCTCCTTTAATCGTCTGAAGCAGAGCTCTGGATTCCTTGTCCCTGAGCTCTTCTAGGAACTCATCCCATCTCAGTAAATGGTTGTCACACCAAAACCCTACACATGTCCCTTGATCCTTCACTTTCCTTCAAGTGTCCAGAGCTTACGGTTTGTTTCCACTGTGGCAGGGACTGTCCCATATGATGGTGGCCAACCTCATTCCATCAGGCTTAATGCCTCCAAAAAAAAATGTCTATGGGGCACCTCCTGCAGGCAGGGCCCTCTGTGATTGCTGTTCAGAGGCCACACAGTTCTGGGAGAGGCTCAGAGAGGTTGGGTGGCTTGCTTGAAGTCACACAGCAAGGAAGCAAGGACTCAGCAAGCTTCATAGCAGCTGAGAAAACCCTGGGACCACTTCTACTTTTTGAGCTTCCCAGTATGCTGAGAATAAAAGAACAGCAAAATGGACTTATCAGCTTGTGCTCTCAACAACAACAAAATGCCAAATAACTAACATTTGCCAGGTCATGTATTAAGCTATCTGATTTAGTAAAACAGGACTCTTAGTGTCCCCCAGGTGGTGTGGTCTGGCAGGGGCACCCAACTGTAAAGTCAAAAAAGGGAGTTCTTGTTCAATGAGACCCTTCGTGACTGGTATTGCTGGGCCAAGGGACACCCCTGCCCATGCCTCACTGAACGCCGCCACTGGGACCTGACCTTACCATCTATTATGTGACTCCAAAGTGGACACATTTTACGCTATGCTAGTTGCTTTGGCAGAAATGCAGGGGGCATGCCCCAGGGTAAGGCAAGCTGGGCTCTCAAATTGCCCTGCCCTCTCCTGGTCTGGGCAAGTCCCTGCCCACTGTGGCCCATCTCAGCCTGCTCCTCTGGAAAGAGGGGAAAGGAACAGCACCTGCTTTATTGGCTTACTGGGAAGATGCCAAGAAATGATGCAAGGAGAGCACGGAGCACATGCCTGCATGAGCAGGCGCTGGCTGGCTGTTCTTATGGCTCAGGGTAGCAGAGGACAGCCAGGGGGCCCAGGGCCTGGTGCTTTGAGAACCACTGAGGATGTGCTCAGTATCCTCAGCTCCTGGCACAGGGTCTGGCACCGTGGGCCCTCCGTGAAGGTGTAGAGTTGAATTGCACAGAAGAGGCTTTGGGCCAGGCAGAGCAGAGCCTGGGGGCACCAGGGAGGACAGGGGAGATCATTGGAGGACCTGGCCTTTGATTTCTTCTCCACCCCCATCTGCTTCCTTGGGGGGCCAGCCAGGCACTCCCATGAGCTCCCTTTTGCATGTGTGGTGGTCAGTGTCCCTTAGCTTATTCTAAGTAATTAGCTTCCGAGTGCCTCTTACATAGCAGACGCTGGGGATATAGCGTGAACAAGTCAGGCAGGAGTAAGAGCGATTATTTTCATGGTTTCAATCTGAATGTTGAGTGGCAGGTTCACGTGAACACATTATTTAAAATGAATAAAATAAGCAAATAAATGGGCGCCTGGGTGGCTCAGTGGGTTAAGCCGCTGCCTTCGGCTCAGGTCATGATCTCAGAGTCCTGGGATCGAGTCCCGCATCGGGCTCTCTGCTCAGCAGGGAGCCTGCTTCCCTCTCTCTCTCTCTCTGCCTGCCTCTCCATCTACTTGTGATTTCGCTCTGTCAAATAAATAAATAAAATCTTTAAAAAAAAAAAAAAAAGCAAATAAATAATGGCAGGGGGTTTGCCCAGGCAACAATGGGAGTATGTAGTGAACTGAGGTTTATGATTAATGCAATTTTGGGCAGCAGAGGCTCTTTTAAGAAGCAAGATAAAACCGAGCAGGACAGACAGGCTCCCTGTCCTCCTGACATGGACATTCTGGTGTGGGGAAGCAGATTGTAAACAAGCACATAACCTGTGAAAACTTGAACGTTAGGCAGTGAGACATGCTGGAGAGGATAGAAAGGAGGAGAGGAAAGGCTCACATGAGGCGGGATGACCAAGACCTCTCTGTGTCGAGGACATGTAAGTGGAATCCAGGAATGAGTGAGGGAAGGTACCAGGGAACATCTGGGGAAAGGTGGCACCAGGCAGGGGGAGAACACAGGCAAAGATCCGGAGGCACGGCAGAGGCATGATGGGAGGTGATGTGGTAGAGGCAGCCTAGGGTTGGGTCACATGGCAGGGTTGAACAGTAACTGGTTAGGATAAGGAGTCTAGAAGCTGGCCTAGTTATCTGGTCAGCTCTCAGGCTTGGGCCCTTAGTACCCTGGACAGCGGCTCTTCCCTGGGAGCACTGGCAGGTATGGGGCGCACCCTACTGAACAAGGACTTGTGTGAATGTCTGCTTCTGTGCAGTGAATTAGGGCTGGGTGGGGAGCAGATGATACTACATCTATATGAGCTGGCCCTGCCCACAGGAAGCATGGTCATGTGGATGCGCCATAAATGTACAGCTTAATCAGTCTTTATTAACCGAATATCTGCGCAGTCACCACTTGTTCGGGATCAAGAGGGCCCCCAGCTTTCAGCAGCCTTCACCTCTATGTGGCCCTTCTCCAACAACACCCCCCACCTCTCCTAGAAGCAACCACTGTCCTCATTTGGGGAATAACAGTTTCTTCACTATTCCTTTGTAGTTAGCCACCATGTCTCATTTAATGTATTCTTAATTTTTAAAAAAGATTTTATTTATTTGGCAGACTTGCAGAGAGAGCACAAGTAGGCAGGGAGGCAGGCAGAGGGAGAGGGAGAAGCAGGATCTCCGCTGAGCAGGGAGCCCGATGTGGGGTTCGAACCCAGGACCCTGGGATTATGACCCAAGCCAAAGGCAGCCATTTAACTAACTGAGTGACCCAGGCACCCCTAATGTATTCTGATTTTAATTAAAAAAATGAATATAGTCAGATTATAAAGACCAAAACCATAACAGAAAAGGTTGAAAACCCTCTGCTTCCCCAGTCTGGTCCCCTCACCAAAGGTAGTTGTCAGTAGTCAGTGACCCTCAGACTTTTTTCTCTGCATTTGTGGCTACCTGTGCACCCACAGAAAATGTATGGCAATGTTTGTAGATGTTTAACGTAAATGATATTAAATTGTATAAGTCCTTCTGCAGCTTGCTTTCTCACTCAGCAGAGGCTTGGAGAACTTTCCGGGTCTACATCTAGGTCTTTCTCATTGTCTTTCACAACCACATGCCGAGGAGGAATATACTACAATTTACTCAGCCTCTGTCCTGCTGGTGGCGTCTGGGTTGTTGCTGATATTCCTCTTTCAAACCTTGATGTGACGAACACTTTATGAACTTGCTGAAGTCCTCGTGCATGGTTGCTAGTATTACATTTAAGATTGATGATGTTCCTGTCAGCCCATGATAGTGCCCCCATTTCACAGAGGTGGAGCCTGAGGCTCAGAGAGGTGAATTCACTTGCCCAGGGTCACACAGCAAGTGAATGGAGGAACCAGTTTGCAAATCCTCATACGGCTGACTCCTAAACCAGTGCTTATCTACACTCTACAGATAATTACAGTCTGCAGGGTGGGTGCCCTAATACAACAAACATTCCTGGAGCCCTGACTGCCTGCCTGAAGGCCCAGTGCTGGGCTCTGATGCCACAGTAACAGATCGGATCGGTCTCTGCCCTGCCCTCAAGCCCTGCTCTGTGTGGCGGCCTCAATGGGGAACAACTGCAATGCAGGGCTATTGGTACTAAAGCCCAGAATGCTGCCTGGGCATGGGAAGACGGGTCATTTACTATTCATCGGACCTCTGGTGGAGGAGTCAGGGAAGAGTTGTAGGGCGGGGGGAGATTTGAGCTGAGACTGACAAAGGAGGCAGGAAGGTCAGGCACATAGAGGAATCCAAAGTGTTGACCAGAGGAAGCAGGGGAGCTCTGGGAGCAAAATGGCTGCACAGGTCGGCAGAGATCCTGTGGACTTGGACTTCATTGTATTAGGGCACCCGCCCTGCAGACCGTAATTATCTGTACAGCGTAGATGAGCACTGGTTTATTTTTTTTTATTTTTTTTAAAGATTTTATTTATTTATTTGACAGACAGAGATCACTAGTAGGCAGAGAGGCAGGCAGAGAGAGAGAGAGAGAGAGAGAGGAAGCAGGCTTCCTGCGGAGCAGAGAGCACGATGTGGGGCTCGATCCCAGGACCCCGAGATCATGACCCGAGCCGAAGGCAGCAGCCCAAACCACTGAGCCACCCAGGCGCCCCAAGAGCACTGGTTTAGAAGTCAGCCAGCCTTGGACTTCATTCTGTGGGCTCTGGGAGCCCAGAAGGGTTTATTCATTCAGCAGAGAGGGCTGGAACACCTGCTGTGTGCCAGGTACTATTTTAGGGGCTGGGAACACCACAGTGGACAAGATTAAAAAAAAAAAGACACCTGCTTTCAGAGAGCTTCCATTTCAGAGGGGGAACCAGATAAGCTGCCAATAGTTGAATTCCAGAGAGCACTACAAGGAAAATGAAACCGGGTGATGGCGTGGAGAGTCTAAGGGAGGGCCTCTTGGAGGAGGCAGCCTTTGACAGGAGTTCTCAAGGACCAGAGGAATGTGAAGAGATGGGAACAGCATTCTGAGGGAGGGCTCAGCAAGGTCAAAGGCCCCGCGGTGAGGACAGACTTCCTCCATTGTGGCTGGTGTGTGGTGCTCTCCGTGGGGAAAGGTGAAGCCCTGCAGGGCCCAGGAGGCTGTGATGGTGCAGGGACTGAGTTTGTCCCAGAGGCCGATCAAGGTTACCGGAGAGCCTCTGAACCAAGGACGGTGGCCCTTGTGCTTCAGCCTTTGGACAGCTCCCTACCTGCTTGTGGGAGGCAGCCTCGAGCCAACAGTCTTGCTGGAAGAGTGGGAATTCTGGCCTGAATTGTTGCGGACAGCTAAGGACTGGGTGCGGACTCCCTGGCCAAGGGCGGTGCCTTGTCAGGGGAAGGCCCACAGCCAGGCACCTGGTGCTTTTGCTTCCTTGGAGGCCCTGGTGGGTGTGGATTGATAGATGCCAAGGGCCCTATTCTCAGAGGACCTACAATGGGAGAGACGCGTACAAGCCAGGAGGAGGAACAGTGAGCTCAGCATGGCAGTTTGGGCACAGGCTTTGGGGTCAGAGAGCCTGTGGGTGTGCCCCAGACTAGCTATGACCGTGGCCCTCACTCGCCCTCATTTCTTTAAAATGGGGATAACAAAAGTCCTTAATAAAAGGTGAGGAGTCAGTGGAGCCCTGAGTACCCACAGTCAGGTCCTCCTGAGTGTAGGTCTGCAATACAGGCCTCTCTCTCCCTGTGTTTATCCTATAGCTCGTGGATCCCTCAGACTGTCTTTTTTTTTTTTTTTAAGATTTTATTTATTTATTTGAGAGAGAGACAGTGAGAGAGAACATGAGCGAGGAGGTCAGAGAGAGAAGCAGACTCCCCGTGGAGCTGGGAGCCCGATGCAGGACTCGATCGCGGGACTCCGGGATCATGACCTGAGCCGAAGGCAGTCGTCCAACCAACTGAGCCACCCAGGCGTCCCATCCCTCAGACTGTCTTGCCCATTCTTGTTTCATTCAAGTACATACTGTTAGAGCTGGAAGAAGCTCTAACTTCCTAGAGATGGGGAAACTGAGGCCCAGAGCAGGCAAGGGGCTGCCCTAGGTCACCAAATGGCGAGTTCAAGAATGGGGATCTGCTTGGTCTCGTGACTTTTGTCTTCCCGAAGTCCTATCACAGTGCTTCTTGATCTCTTCTTACTTGAGGTGAACTCTTGGGAATTCTGGCAGGTTTTGGGGAAATGGTGTCACGGGCTTGAGGGTGGTACAGCGAGGAAAGCTGTGTCCATGTGAATTTATTAAGCATCTCCTGGCTTCCTGGTCCATAGAGCTTGCTGCTTCTGATACACCTCTTCCTGATCTTGCCCCCAGCACTGACCTGGGCATCTGCTTTCCTTCCCACTGTCCATCGGTAATGGTCTCAGTATTTACCCAGCCATGTGCCCCAGTCATCCACCTGCAGGCCCACTAGAGTCCTGTAGAATCTGGTGTGAAGGCAGACTCTCATGGCCCCAACCTCCCTGTCATCTCAGCCATTGTCCCAGTCTTCTCTGTGCTCATCCTGCCTCCAGATTTCACCCACCAGCCTGTCCTCACACCATGGATCTCTCTTACACGTACTGTCCAAGCTCAAAAGTCTTCTACCTGCAATGTCAAATCCAGCCTCAAGGCAACCCTGCCCAGATCTTTCTCATTCCAGCCTGAGGTCTTCAACCTTTCAAAGGCGGAAAAGGTACTTCTGCCTTCCTGGCTTCATTCTTGATTCGTCCCCCAACTCCCACCCCACCTCCAGCAAATCACACAATCCTATTGGGTCTACTCTGGAAATTGCTTCTAGGGACACCTGTTTGCGACACCACCACTGCCAGCATGCTGGTCCCAGCCATCATCCCCTCCATCTCACATGGACACCACCCATTTCCTCCCGGCTGACCTCCATCACACTCTGGCCCTTCAGTCTAGCCTCCCACAGCAGCCTGAGTCATCCACAGAAACATGTCACTTCTCTGCTGAAGACCCTCTGGGTGGCATCCCACTGTGCTTGCAGTAAAATCCAAAATGCTTGCCAGCCTGCAAGACCCTGGGGCCTGGCTCGGCTTCTCCACCTTGTCTCCTCTATCTGCCTTGACTGCCCTGTACCAAGCCATACGTGCTTCCCTTCCCACCTCTTCCATTCCTGTTGTTGGCAGTGGGCTCCCCCACATTCTCTGCCTCTTGTAAATGCCACCTCTTCACAAGCCTTCTGTACCACACCAGCCTCTGTCTTCCATCAGATTCTCAGGCATGTTTCAGCCCAGCTCATCTCTAGGTCCTCAGCCTCCAGCCCAGGGTTTGGCACCAAGGGACTCACAGGAAACACTTGAATTGAAGGACATGGAAGGGTTGACCTACCTTTAGCCAGGAGCTGATGAGTCAGAGGGAGTCGACTGCATTGTTGAAAATCAGGACTAAGGGCTGTGGGAGTGGGGTTGCGGGCCGTGAAGGGATTTGGTGTTCCTGGGTGGGCTTCCTGCTGTCCACTGGAGGATGGGGAACATTCTAAAGCTCGAAGGAGGCCCATGGTGTGGGAGAGAGAGAGCAAGCTATGCAGAGGACACGTCTGGGTTTGATTCCTGACTCTACCATTCACATGCTGTGTGACATGGGGCAAGTGACTTCACCTCTCTGAGCTCCAATTCATCAGTAAAATGGGGGATGATCATAGACCTTGCTTTCTCAGATTGTCGTGAGAACTAGAAATACTGTATTGGCTCAACTAACACGGAGCAGACTGTGTGGTGTTGGTGGTGGTGATGATGATGGTGAAGAAGAAATATATTTTTAAGTCCCTGGATGCTGGGTGCTCCGAAGCAGATCATGGGGTGGTTGCAGTTTGACCTTGACTTAGGGCCACTGGAGAAGCGTTTTGAGGGCAGGGCAGAGGGTGAAGCAGGTGTGTAAACAGGAAGTGAAGGCTCAAGCCCAGAAACTGGGCAGGTGAGGGAAAAGGTGGGCAAGCAGTCCCCAGGGCAGGCCGAGGCTAGGTTTGGTTTGAGAGTATCTAAGGCCCACAGGAGGATCGCCTTGCAGTAGGACTAGCCAGACCCCTCTCTGTCTCTGTGTCTGTCTGCCACTCCTCATTCTGTTTTCCAATATGTTTGGGTCCCTTAGCCAGTTTCCCTGACCCCCTCTCCCCTCCAGAGCCTTCTCAGTCTGTTCTCTTCTAAAGGCCCACAAGTTGAGAGGAAGAGGAAGGTTGGTATCGGTGAATCACCAGTTCTCCTACTGGGCCGCCTGTTGACTCAGTGTGGCCTGTATCCCTGTCTCCAGTCAAGCTGGGGGTTGAGGGGCCTCTCTGAGCTTGCACACACACAGCTCTACAGATGAGGAAGCACTTGCGGAGAAAGACCCCTTGAGTCCCCACGCAGAGCAGGGACATGTTGGAGGGGCTGAATGGAGAGGTTGCCAGAGACAGCGGGAATCCCGAAAGAAGTCAGGGAACCAAGCCACAGAGAGGGTCCCCAGGGGCAACAGAGAGGAAGAGGCCATGGCTGGGGGCCCTGAGGGGTGAAGCATCCCGCTCTGCTGTCCCCGGTGGGCTGGCTGCTCCCCCCCACCACTCCCCGCCGGGCCCCCGGGGGACCTCGCTCTAATAATGTATTTGATCGACTCGCCGGCCGCGTACAAGCGATTATTGTCTTGTCGGGAGTCAAACGTATCGATCCGGTGAGAAATATGAGCAGAGCAATGGGGCCCGCGTGTCAGTTACCAGCCCCGCTGGCCCTGGGGAGCCCCCTACGTCTCCTTTAATTACCGCTCAGCCCTGAGCCCAGCCTGGCCTCCCCTGTACTGCCTCCCTCCCAGGCTCCCCACACCTGAGAGGCCCCCCACTGCTCCCCAGCTCCCATGTCCTACCTGCCTTGCTCAACATGGCTTGAGGCCTCTTCTCTGGCTGAGAGGGCACTATCTGCCCTGCCTGGGCCTTCCATTCCTTGCTGCCAGGCCTTCCCCACCCAGAGGCCCCAAAGTCTGGCCCTCTGTTCTTTCCCAGCAGGCAGACACCTCAGACCCATTCTTCTTCCGCTCCCTGACTCCAGCTCAGGGACTCCGTCAGCCCTGGGAAGCAAGAGGTACGGGGTGATTTTATCCCTTGGGGGAGCACTTGAGGCCTTCCCTGCCTGGCTCCCCTCACTCAGCTACAGACCTGGGAGGGCAGTGCCAGAAATGGGTGGCACTTCCCTTCGTTCTCATCCTAAGGGACTGACACCCAGTCATGTCCAAAAGCAGGAACCTGACATGGTTGACATTGACTATGTCCATGGTGGATCACGATGGTGGCTTGGTAGGGTTCTGGCCCCCCGTGATGTCCTTATGACCCTCATTTCCATGCCCCTCAAGATGTAAATCCTAAATCAGAACAGAGCCTACAGCATCAGGACAAGACTCCAGTACTCACGGCCACCAGCCAGACTGCCATTTGGAAGGCCCTCATGTACAGAAACCCTGCATCTGAAAGAGAGATGGGGTTGGGCCAGGAGGGGGGAGGTCTGAGTTGAAGCTGTGGTGGGTGGCTTGATGCTGTGTGGTCTCTGGATCTCCTGGGTGAAATAGCTGTTGGGATATGGGGTGCTGTGGAGTGTAGGTGGCTGGGAACTGTCCCCTCTGTGTGCAGATGTAAAAGCCCTTGGCCATCCCCAGTGAGTGGGTGGGCTGGCCTGCCTGCCTGGGTGTGTCTGGGTGCACTGGGTCCAGAAGGAAGGACACTCATGAAGTGAGCAGAGGCCTCACTTCATGCCTGTGTGTTCTGTCCTGCCCGAGTGTGCACGGGTGGGCACACATGCATGGCCAGGAGGTGTGCCTGGGCACACACGTGTAGATGTGCCCTTGTGCCCACGTGAGGGAGCAGAGGGGTTTCTGTACACAGGAGTCTCAGATGGTGGGTGGAGAAGGCTGGCATTGGACCCTGGGCTCCTAGACGAGGGTTCTCTTGTGTCTGCGTGTGCACACGTGTGTGTGAAGTGCTGGGGCCCATGTGTGTAAATGCTTGAGTGTATGTGTCTGTCTGGGTGAGTCCAGGAGTCTGTGTGCGCGCGTGTGGTTTGGGTGTCCCTCATTGTGGGCGCGGCGAGTCCTGCGGGACCTAGTGCGGGCGGGCAGGCTGTGTGGACGCGCCAGGTGGCCTTGCAGCCTCGACCGAGCGCGGGCAGGAGGAAGAAGGCAGAGGATTCCGCCGCGCCTTTGTCTACACCGCGGTGCACTGGGAGTCCTGCGCCTTTGTGTGACCCTCGCAGGTGTGCGCGCGGGGGCGGGGGGGGGGGGGGGGGGGGGGAGCGGAGGGAGGGGCTTCCTCCTCCGCAGCCGGCCCCGCCCTCCGGCTTATTGGCTGAGCGCTGCCGCCCTCTGGCGGGCACGGTGGGAAATGCTAGGCCGGGAGCGCAGTTCTGAGAATGGCCGGCAGGCAGACTGGGGACGCGGGGCTCCCCTCTCCCGAACCGGCTCCGCCGCCCGCATTTGCCCCCGGCAGACGTCTTGCCATTGTGGGTCAAGGCCCTGCCCCGTCGCCCTCACTGCCACCGCCCACGGGCACCGATTCCTCTTAATGGATGGATGCCACACCTGCAGACAGGTGCGCGGCTGGGTACCTCCCCCCTCACTGCCTTGCAGGACACCCAGCGCAAACGTCTCCCTGCGCTGTGCTTCTTGGCTTCATCGCTTCTTGGCTCTGGGCCCTCGGGAAGGCACCTCAACTCTATTGGCCCTCAGTCTTTTGGTCTGTAAAATGGCACAAATAGTGATCAGTATAAGAGATGGTGCCTGTCAAGCCTGGCGTTGGGAAAGCCCCCCCCAAAACTTCCAGCCAGTGTTTAGTGTTGTTGTTGCTGTTGTTAGAGGCCCACCCTCTTTCCCAGGCCCACATGCCCTGTTCCAGATGTGTCAGCCTTTGTGGAGGCAGCTGGAGGGAGGGCTGGGACAGCTGGGGCAGGAGTGTCCCAGACACTCAGTTGGAGGACTCAGCCTCTCCAGCCTGGGGACCCTGCGCCCCCACTTCCCCAACACACACATAATTTGGGGTCCGCAGCCTCCTGAGGTGGGCCTTTGGGCCAGAGTATTTTCCCTTTTGAAGGGGGCGGACCCTGTGGTTTCCTCCCTGGGTGACTTCCGGCTGAGAGGGCTTGGCCCCCAGAGAGGGCGGGGAGATGACACAGTTGTTCCCCCAGCCCTGCGGGGGCGGGCAGCATGGTTCACTCCAGCATGGGGGCTCCAGGTAAGGGGCCTGGGGCCAGCGCCCACTGCCTGCCCTGCCCTTCCTCCTTAGCTGTCTCCTCTTGTTTTCTTTTGCTCTGTACCTCACCAGCTCCCCCTTTCCCACCCTGGGTCCCCACCCTCAGCTCCTCTTTCCTCTTCCCTTCCACTCCAAACACCTGGGGGCTTCTGATCTCCCTCCTCATCTGTGCTACCATGTTCTGAGGGCTGTGGGGGGGGGGGGCGGACGATGGAGCCCCGTGTTGGTAGCAGGCTCTTATATGGAGGATCAGTGAGTGGGCTTCTTGGTTGGGGGGTTGCTAAGGAGTGGGAACACTAAGTTGCAGGACTTTTCAGTGCGTGTGAGCTTCTGTGTGTGTGTAGGTGACTGGTAGTTCTGAGTCCTCCTTGTATGCCTGTAGTGTCTGTGCGTGCGGGGCTCTTGTGTGTGGCATTGTGGGCTCGCCTTGGCAATGATCTCTTGGCTCACTGCCTCACTTCATTTGTCTCCAATGTCACCTCCTCAGGGAGGCCTTCCCTGACCTCCTTGTCTCAAGGAGGTGGGCAGGAGGTGGGCAACCAGTCCAACCATTCTCAGTCCCCTTGCCCCTGCTTTGTCTTTCCTTTATGGCATTTATCACCACCTGGAAATTTATTATATGTCATCGGACCAAGTGGATGTTGGGTGCCAGGCACCATACAACATGATTTGTATTTGTTGGCTCATTTGATAAAATGTGTCTCTCTCTGCATGATGATAGTCATCTCCCAGCAGTGCTGATGGGACAGTTAAATGAGGTAATGTGTGTAGATGCTTAACACAGTGCCTGGAACACAGCAAGCGTCAGCACTGCGCGATTGTTTCGTTTGTGGCTGAACAGGCGTGCATGTCGGTGTGTGTCCCATTTGCGAGCATCTGCAGGATGAGTCCTGGTTTGGCATGTGCTATCCTCTCTGCACCTGTGTGTGTAGGCATCCCTGGGATCCTTCAACCACATATATTTATTGAGCAGTTCCATGCTGGGTGATGGAAATATAACTGAAAAAGGGAGCTTGGAGCCCGTCCTCCCGGAGTTCCCAGTTGGGACACACAGACCTGTTGGCTAGACAGCAGAGGAGTCAGGGCTGGGATGCTGGAGACACAGGGAGCCGTGGGAGCCCAGAAGACTGGCCTGGTTGAGCCAGTGGGGTGTCATAGAGGGCTTCCTGGAGGAGGGCTGAGATGTGAAGGATGAGTGGGTATGAGCAAGACAAAGGAGGTGAAGGAGGGGGTTGAGATGGAGGGAAGAGTACTTACAGGATAGCACATGGTTATTTATTGAGGTGACTGTGCAACTATGTATGTGTGTGCACACATACAGTGTAGACCCAGAGATCCGGGGCATTGCACACGCATGCCCTCTGCTCCACCCCAGACTCATGCCCATCTGAGGTTGAATGGGGGCCTCGTATGTGCTGGAAGTATTTATTTAGACCCCTGACTGGGGATTTCTCACAGAGCTGCCCTGCCCTGGAAGCCCACCTGACTTCCCTGCCTGGACGTGAATGAATACACTGCATGGTCTTGGGCAGATCACTTGTCCCACCTGGGCTTGAGCTCCACACCTGTGAACTGGGTTCAGGGGTCCACCCTGGCCATCTCCCAAGATGAGCTGATTCTGGATGTGTGAGTGTGCACTCGTGTGTGTGTGTCTGTCTGTCTGTCTGTGTCAGTCCGTGTGTCTGTCTGTGAGTGACTCTGAGTATGTATGCACATTTGTGTGTTTCCAAGTAACTGTGTGTGTGTGTATGCACACATGCGTGTGCGTGTCTCCGTGTGTACCTGTATGTGTGGCTCTGGGCATATGTGTGCGTCTATCTGAGCAACCAGAGTGCATGTGTGTATGCACGTCTGTCTATCTGTCTGTCTGTGAGTGACTCAGGTGTGAGTGTGTGTGTTTGTCTGAGTGACCTCTGTGTGTGTGTGTGTGTGTGTGTGTACACATGCATGTCTGTTTGTATGTCTCTTTGTGACTCCAGGGTGCGATTCGGTGTATGTGGGCATATGTATGTGTTGTCTGTCTGAGTGACCTGGGTGTGTGAGTGTGTATGTAAGTGCAGGTGTGCTTGCACATGTCTAGGTGTGTGTTTTGCATATGTACCCATGTCATTTTGTCTGGGTGTGTGTCTTCTCCTGCCTGGGCTCTGTGCGCACCTGTCCCTGTGTGTGTCTGCATGGTCTGTCCTCGTCTGGGCCCTGCCCAGCTGAGGCTATGGTGTGTGTGCGACGTAGCAGCTCTAGCCTCTTGTCGGCACAGCTGCAGGGGCCACCCTCTCTTGTTGTGTCTGCTGCCTCTCTCGCCATCCCTCCCTCCTGACAGCTCAGAAGTGTTCACTCCCTTGAGGCCACCCAGGGACAGATGTGGGGTGGTGGGGGTGTGAGGTGCTGCTCCTAGGGAGGCAAGGACCAGGCCAGCTGGGCCCACAGAGGTTCCTGGCAGCGTGAACCCTGCCCACAGGGGCTCCCAAGCCACAGCCTTGATTGAAGCCGTCTCTGAAGGCAGGAGACCCAGGGGACAGGCCAAGAGGGGCCAGGAGGGGTGAGGGGCAGCCCTTGGGCCCTCTATATTTAGCCCCATTTTCGGTAAGTGCTAACGAGAAGCTGGCCGAAGTCTGCTAAAACCGGCTGGGGGAAATGCAGAGGAGAAGTGAAAGTCCGGGGAGGGAGGGGCTAAGGAGGGGTGGGGAGGGCGGAGGGGACCCAGAGTCCCAGGCCTGAGGCAGTGGGGCAAGCGAGTGTGACCCCAAGGGTGTGAGTAGCCCTGGGTGTGTCTGACTCCAGGATGGTGGGATTGAAGGGGCCTGGCAGAATTCTGCATTGCTTTTTCCTGCCTGGCCCTCTAAAGAGTTATATACTGCCTGGGATGGGAGAAGGGAGGGATGACTATAGTCACATGACCAAGCAGCCTTTCTGTGTGAACGAGGCCTTGAGATGAGCTTTGGAAGGCACCAGGGAACCGGACCATATTCGATGGCCTGGTGGGGGTGGGGGATTTTTCAAAGTCCAGATGTCCAGGTCTCCCCTTGTCCCTATGAAAGCAGAGAGTCTGGGTGGGAATAGGTGTCAGTGTTTCTCTAGAGTCAAGAGACCAGGGCCTGGGCCGACAGCCTGCAGGACGCATGCCTCAGCATGCCTCTTAAGGGGATTGTCAGTGCCCTCCAGTGTTAAGGCATCATTTGGCTTTGGGTCTGTGGTAGAAACGGAGTCTCCTCTTCATCCTTGGTGAGGATGATTCGATGAGTCCCTTTTCGTGGATTGTGGGAAGGAGGAAGAAAAGAAAGATGGGCTTGGGCAAAGGGCAACACTGGCCATTTTGCCGGCAGCCCAGCCAAATGCTGCAGGGTGCCTGGGCTGTATGGGAATCGGGGTGGGGGAAGAATTAGGGAGAACAAGGGAAACGGAGTGGTGGAGATTTCCTCTCATGCCACCTTTGCCTCCATGGCCACTATCCCTGCAGAGGTTACTTCAAAGGTTTAGGTTGGAGTTGCTTGGAGATTGGGGCTCAAGGTCAAGGTGGCAGGTGGCGGGAGGGAGAGAGGCTTGTCTGGGACAAGATTGGGTCCTGATCTGTCAGAGATTCTTGCACGCATTCATTCATTCCAAAGACTCAGTCCCAGCCAAGACTGCTGGGCTCTTAGGAGATCATAGTCTGGGGCAAGGGGAGGCCATTGCCCAGCGGGTCAGAGTGTGTTAGGGAGGGGGAGGCAGGGGGTTTCCAGATAAGAAAGACACTAACCACTTGAGGAGTCAGGGAGGACCTCACAGAGGAGGTGATGTGTGAGCTGGGACCTTAAAGAGGAGCTGGAGTTTGCTAGTAGGGAAGAAAAGGTCACCAGCTAGGGGAAGAGAAAGATCAGGGCCTCGGGGGCACCCGTGTGCACTCGGCCCAGATGTCCTGGGCTGGGCAGTGTTGTGGACCCCAAGATGAGTCAGACCTGCCCTTAAGGGGATCCTGGTCTGACAGGGGAGATGGACTGGGGCCCAGATGGGTGCAGCCTCTAGGACAGTCACCAGGGGAGGAGGTGGAGGGAGCTACCACCATAAGGGACAGAGCCTGTGCTGGGGCCTGAAGGATGAGTAGGAGCTCGCCAGGTGGACAGAGTGGGGGCAGCCTTCCTGGTGGGGGGAGTAGCCCATACCGAGGCCTCAGGAAACATGTGTTAAATGGCAGAGAGACAGCAGGACAGAGGCAGGAACAGGTAGAGAGAGCCAACACTTAGCACCTACTCTTATGCCCTGGGGGTGCTGGGGAGCCAACAGTGAGTCAGAGCAGGTCTGGTGGGAGAGGATGGGGACACAGAAGGCCACAGGCCATCGGGCCTGTGGGCTCAGGGCTAGGACAGTGGGAGGGCACTGCCGTGGGAGGCTGTATTATTTTCCCAGGGCTGTCATCTTGAAGTGCTGTATGCTGGGTGGCTTAAACAACAGAAATTAACTTCCCCAAAATCTGGAAGCTAGAAGTCCAAGGTCAAGGTGGCAGTGGGTTGGTTCCTTCCGAGGCCTCTCTCCTTGGCTTGGGAGGACCGACTTCTCCCTGAGCCTTCATGCTGGCTTCTTTCCGTGTGTCTGTGTCCCAATTTCCTCCTCTTATGAGGACACTAGTCATATTGGATTAAGGCCCACCGTAATGGTCTCATTTAACTTGATTACCTCTTTGAAAACCCTATCTGGGTTTTTCTTGGGGAGACAGGGAGCTGTGGAAAGGTTCACAGCCAGGTTGTGGGGAGATCCTCCCTGGGGCCTGATGGACACTGGCTGGGAGGAGGGGCCAGGGAGGAGGTTGGAGCAGGAGTCGCAGAGATACTAGGAAGTCTGGGATGTAGGGCCACAGTAGCACCAGCCATCACTGCAAGCTGGACCAAGTTCTGGGACGTGTAGAGGCAGGATTAGGGTGGGGTCTCTCACCTGGGACCAGCACCTGGGGCCTCCTCTGTGTCTCTCAAGCTCATGAGCCACTCACCACCACCCACGACCTAGAAGCAGGGCCTGAGCTCCCGTAGCATCCTGGGCACCCACACTGCCCTCACCAGCCTCTGCCTTAGTAGTGCTGTGTATCTTTTCTTTTCTTTTTTTAAAAATAAAGATATTTATTTATTTATGTGGCAGAGAGAGATCACAAGTAGGCAGAGAGGCAGGCAGAGAGAGAGAGGGAAGCAGGCTCCCTGCTGAGCAGAGAGCCCGATGCGGGGCTTGATCCCAGGACCCGGGGATCATGACCTGAGCCGAAGGCAGAGGCTTAACCCACTGAGCCACCCAGGCGCCCTTCTTTTAGCTTTTAATTTTCTTCTTTTTTTGGTGAAAACGTACTTATAGTAAAGTGCTTGAATTTTAAGGTGCAGCTTGATGCATTTTCCCTATGTATGGAACTACATAACCACCCAACAGATGACGGTACGGAACATTCCCAACCCCCTGCAGGCCTCCTCATGCCCATTCCCCATCAGCAAGCCCCAAATGGTACCCAGAGTCTGACCTTGGCCATCTGGTATCATCTTGCCTGTCTGTGAGCTTCCTGTAATTGGAATCCTACTGTCTGTCCGCTTTTGTGTCTGCTGTCTTTCCCTCGGTGTCGGGCCTGCCAGACTCAGGGGTGCATGTGATGCAGGAGTTTGGTCCTTTTCCTGTAGTGGGGCATTTCACTCCATGGACAAACCACATTGTATCCATCTGCTGAGAGGCCCTTGACTTGTTTCCGGTTTGGGGCCATTTGGAAGGGGCTGCTGTGTGCCTGCGGGCTCAGGGGGCCGGGTGTTTCTCTGTCTCAGGAGGTTGCCCGGGAGTGGATGTGCGGGGTCTTAGGGAGGGGGCACCTCTTCAGTTTTCCTGAATTGTGTTTGTATCGATTTACACTCCCACGAGCAGTATGTGACCTGGCTTTTTAATCAGTAATTTTAAACCCGAGCAGCGTTTCATGTCAAGTAACCCTCAGTTGCAAAATTCCTGGACATTTTTTTCCCCCCAGTTGCTGAGAATGTCCTAGCTCTCGTTAGTGGACCTTCTTTAAATATCTTGGGCACGGAACACTCTTGGATCGGACACCCCCTTTGATAGGGCATCATGGTTTAGGCAGGGATGTAGAGTGAGTGGTGGGGGAGACCTTTGGGTCAGAGTCAGGGTCACGAGTGAGGTCTGGGGCCACACTGGGAGTCAAGGTCAGATGAAGGGCTTGTACCACCTGGATGGGAGTTGGGATTCAGGGTGGGTAAGGGGACTGAGAATGGGTAGGGCAGAAGCCTAGGTTTGTGTGGGGTCTAGGACGAGAAAGGGTTGGATTTGAGATGGCATCAGTCAGGGTACACTCCAGTAGGGGTGACAGCTGGAAATGAGGCCGGCAGAAATCACAGCAGGGGTCCACTAGACCATAGCAGTCCTGATTAAAAGTGGGAACTCTGGAGTCATGAAGACTGGTGTCCAATTGGGGCACCTCTACTGTCATATCTCTACTATGCTCTCGGGCCCTCAGTTTCCTCCTCTGTAAAATGGGGGTCATATTAGCACCAACTGCTACTGTGAGCTCTGAATCGTACTTAATGCTGTGCTCAGCACTGGTAATCGCTTGCCTTCCCATTCTCAGCATCGGAGTGTTGTGAGGGCAGAGCATTGCTTTGTGTCCCCCGTGCCAGCTGGCTGTTTGCTCCCTCCCCTCGTGTCCTGGGTTTACGGGACGATTGTGTGGCACTGCGTTTGTATGCTGGGGTACCCGGGTTGGATCTGGGATGCAGTCAGGATTCAAGGCTGGAGTCCTGGGGAAGCCTAGGAGTAAGGCTGAGGACCTGGTCAGGGGCAGAGCTGGATAGTGTTGGAGTCGGGGTTCCGAGGTCCCGTGGGGCTGCCGGGCCTGTGTGCTGAACGTGAGAAGGGAGGCCAGGAGGCCAGGTGGGGGTCAGGTGTGGACAGGAACATTGTGGGCTGAGGGAGGGGCAGAGGGCGCCGAATCCCACGCAGAGTTCAGAAGACTCACTCCTTTGGGGATGCTACAGCCCTTCACACCCCCAGGCCCCACTCAGAGTGGAAAACATGTCTCACCCGAAACCTGGTGAGGCAGGACGGGTGTGCCTTGGGAGGAGGCCCAAGGCTGACTCGCTCCTGTGGAACATCACCCACATTCTCCCGGGCACCAAAGCCTTCCTGCGACCACCAGCCGCCTCCCACCCTGTCCCAGGGCCTCACGGGAGCTGGCCCTCCCTGTGCCACCTTCTGCAGGGGTGAAAAGGATCCCGTTCTTGTCCTGACAGAGGAGGGCAGAGGCCCAGTAAGGAGGGCATGTCTCCTGGAAAGAGGAATCTGCAAGGTGGCAAGGGGTGCGGGAGGTTTGGAGAGAGGCCGGTGAGGGTGCCCCTGGCTTCCCTCACCACACTTATATCCCTCTTCTGTCCCCAGAAATAAGAATGTCTAAGCCCCTGGAGGCCGAGAAGCAAGGTCTGGACTCCCCGTCAGAGCACACAGGTGGGTGGGGAGGGGAGCAGGGAAGGCAGGGTGCCTGTGGGGGGGGGGAGCTGCAGGGCTGTGGGGGGCACAGGTGACAACTCACTTTCCCTCTCGTTGCAGACACTGAAAGAAATGGACCAGACACTAACCATCAGGTCAGGAGGGAGTAGATGAGCTGGAGGAGTGGGAAGGGGGAGAAAGGAACAGAGGGGGCCCCTGTGGGGGAGGGGCAGGGTGTCAGAGCTGAGCTGCTTCACCTCACTCTTCCGATTCCCCACCCCAATTTTTTCTTCCTAGAACCCCCAGAATAAAACCTCCCCGTTCTCCGTGTCCCCAACCGGCCCCAGCACCAAGGTAAGCAGCTATCCGAACAGCCACAGCAGAGGAAAGAGGAGGGTGTCCTGTGATGGGTTGGTGTCTGGGAGAGGGTCCCGCACACCTCTGTGGGCCCAGGGCCTGACGGGGGACGACATGGAGCCCTGATACCTTGATGACAAGGCTCCTCCCGCCCCTTCTCACACTTGGGCTCCCGCCCCAGGCCTGTGACTCACCCAGGCTCCTTCCCCTTCCCTGGGGGGTGGGGGTGGCCAGGGAAATCCCCCCCAGAGCCCCAGGGCGATGAACAACAGGAAGCTGAGGGCCCCGCCCCCATCCCAACTTCCCTGACAGAGGCCTGCCCTACCCCCCAGCCCCCCAACACACACACTCAGGGGCCAGCCAATAGAGGGGGATAAGGATTGGGGGCAGACCCAGTAAGGATGTCTGAGGTTGATGGGGAAGCTGGAAGTGGCCAGACAGAACAAATCCCTAATCCAGATGGGACCCAGGCCTCCACGCTCCAGTCTGTCGAGGTTGAAGGCAGCATGGGCGGCAGGGACAGAGGGGTCCTTAGCAAGGCATGGGGTTGGGAGCCAGGAACTACTCTGTGACCTTGGGAAAATCACGGTCCCGCCCCGCCCCCTACTGCTGCTGGGCTGCTCAGTTTCCTCTTCTCTAACAGGGGGGGCTGTCAGATCCCATGGCCTCTGAGGTACCCTGAAGCATTTTAGCGGGTGGGTATCTTGTGCTGAGTGAGTTGGCTGGGGCCCAGGGGAGAAGGGCTCTGGCTCTGGCCTCCTTCTCTCTCATCTCAGGCGCAGTTCTGGCCTTAGCCCTTGGAGCGGAGCGCATACGCATTGCCCTGACCCTCTCCCTCCTCAGCTCTATCTTTGCAGCCTCTCCCAGCCCCACAGCAGCCTTGCTTCTGTGTGGGGAAACCAGGGGACCCTGGGAAAGAAGGGTTCTCGCTGCCCTTCCCTTGCCTGGACCCTGGTTCCTCGGGAAAGCCCGAGGCAGACCAAGGCAGAGAGGGCATTGACCTCTGACTCTGGGCCTCTGTCCACACCTCGTCCTGTTTGCCTCTGTTTTCCCCAACTACAGTGATTCATGTGCTCCCATCATGATTTCAGATACATCCACACACTGCCGTGTACAACTATGTACATTACAATCGTGTTAATTGGCTTCAATTTTAAAAACATTTTATTATGGAAAATGTGAAGCTGGTACAAAAGGAGAAAAAAAGAGTCTCATGAAAGTAAGCCCCCAGGTACCCATCAGTCAGCTACAGCAATTCTCAGCTTATGAACTGGCTTGCTTTTTCAACAGCTCAAATAAATGTTTTTTAAATGGAAATTTCATGAATGGAAAACCAGAATCTCTTACCGTGGAAATAAATGCAATGATTTTTTTTTTTTTTTTTTTAAGTAATCTCCACGCTCCACGTGGGGCTCGATCTCGTGACCCTGATATCAAGTGTCAGTGCTGTACCAGCCAGGCAGCCTCCACACAATGATTATTAAAATGTACCCAGAGACTCCTGCCTGCTGATGGGTCTAAGCCTGAGAACCAGAAAGAAGGAGAGAAATCCGAAAGACTCACCATGTTGGTTGTTTTTATTTTGTTTTTGTTTTTTTTTTAACTTTTAATTGAAATGTGACAGTACAGAGATCCTCAGTAGATTTTCACAAACTGAACACCTATGTTGCCTGCACCAGGTTAAGAGGCAGAATACGGCCAGACTTCCGGAGGCCTCCGATTTCCCACCAGGGGATGCGGCATCCCTGGACCCTTCAGACTTCCTGACATTTGTCTCCATCCCCTGGGGCATGCCACTCATGCTCTGGGATCTGCTGGGTCACCTTGTACAAGTTGTTTGCCCTCTCTGGAACCCCTCTTGTAAAACAGAGCTGGGACATTGGGCTGAGGGATTAGGGATCGTTCTTCAGCCCAGCGTCCCCTCTGGGCTCGAGAGCGTGATTCTCCAAGCCTTGCCCACCCCACCCACACATGTCCTTTACCCGCTGACCTCTCAGGCAAGCCTACCGTGGCCTGGCCTTTCTGTCTAGGAGAGGAGGAAGACCATGACTGCTCTATGCCAGTCTGTCCTATGCGTTTGATGCAAGACGTGGCTACATAGTGTGCCAAGAGACAAGGCGGGGGGGCGAAAAGTGGGCAGCAGCTGGGCCACATCTTGCCTATGTATGTGTTTGGCTGGTCCTGCCAGTGGATTTTTTTGTTTGTTTGTTTGTTTTTTGTTTTTTTTTTTTTTTTTTTTTTAGGTTGCTTCTGGGTTTTGCTTTAGATTTTGAAATGAGTGGTTGGTGAGAGCAGGGGGGCCGAGTAAGCTCCCCCCAGGAGGCCCACCTGCACCACCGGCCCACCCCTCCTCACCTGCCCGTGCCATCCGTTCACACTGTCTGCCTCTCTCCATACTTACTCGAATTCCAGATCCGTGTTCCAAGGGGGTGATTTTTTTTTTTTTTTCATTCTTCCAATGAAGTCTCACTTCATTAATGGGAGATGCATCTCTGGCTAAAGCCTATGAGGGCTTGGTGACTGGAACTCTACTCTTTGATGCCCCGAGCCCCCTGCTGGCACATTCCCCATTTTATAGATGGAGAAACCGACCCCCACCCCCCAGAGAGGAAAACTGCTCTCCAAAGGTGCCCCCTCCTGTTTGGTGCAGGGGGGTGTGCTAGCCCTACTGAATGATGAGCAGCCTGAGGCCAGAGGGGTGGCCTGAGATCACCGGCCAGTCAGCACAGGGCCCTGCCTCCATGCCTCAATACACCCCTCCTTTACCAGCCCGAGGCTGCTGTTACCACACACATGCCCTCTCTTTGGTTCACAGGTGGGCATTCTCTCTGGCCTCCACTTAACATTCTGGGGTCCCGGACCCTGCCTCTCTCCCCTCCAGATCAAGGCTGAAGACCCCAGTGGCGACTCAGCCCCAGCAGCACCCCCGCCCCCCCCGGCGGCTCAGCCACATCTGCCCCAGGCCCAACTCATGTTGACGGGCAGCCAGCTAGCCGGGGTAAGTACTTGGGGAAGGATGGGGAACGTGGGCCACCCATCTGTTACAGGACCCGTGGCAGGGGGTGTCCTACCAGGCCGCGGCCACGCTCTCATGCCTGCCTCCCGCCCTCCTCAGGCCTCCTGGAAGACTTGCCCCCTAACCTGCTTGGCTCAGGCACTAACCCCTCTCTGCCTTCTCTGCTCCTCCCGCCCCCCCTTCACCCCTCCTTTGGCCCTGCCACCCGTGCCCCACAGCTCACGGCGCTGATGCCAACTCAGCAGCAGCTCCTCCTGCAGCAAGCCCAGGCCCAGCTCCTGGCCGCCGCCGTGCAGCAATCCAGTGCCGCCGCCGCCGCCGCCGCTGCTGCCTCCTCCACCTCCTCCTCCTCTTCCTCCTCCTCCTCCTCCTCTGCCTCTTCCTCGACCTCACAGCCCCCAGCCTCCTCTGGGGGGGGCGACCTGCCACCACCACAGCCTGCCAGCCAGCCCCCTGGGACCCCGCAGCTCACCCTCTCCCAGCCCATCCAACTCACAGCACAGGTAAGGGCAGCCCTGGGGGGCAGGCGCCCTCCAGTGGAGGGCCCGCTGAAGCCGGGTGTGTAGGCGGCTGACCGGTCCATGTGGACGCTTCTGACCGCTGGTCACATGCCAGGCAGCTCCCAGCAACCCAAGGAAGCCTTTGGGGAAGCCGCCCCCCACCCCCATGTCTCAGTGGGGTACAGCGAGGCTCGGGGGTAGGGCCTCCTCCATGTGGTGGTACCCCCGGCTGAGCGCTTTCTGTGTATCTCACCGAGGTCTCCCAGACACCTGGGAGGTTGGCCCATTATTCTCAGTTTATGGCTGAGGAAATGAGGAGTCACCTCCGTGGAATGGTGCCCATGTGGGCTCAGAAGGAAAGGCCGAGGCTCTGAGCCAGCGCCCTATAATGTGTGCTGAGGCATATCCAGTGAGAGATGCTCTTTCAGAAAAGAGGCCTGTGGCCGCTGGGTCAGGGAATGCCGCAGCTGCTCTGGCCATTCTGGACACTTCCAGCTACACTGAATCATGAGTCAGTAACTGTATTCGTTTCCCAGGGCTGCCGTGACACAGCCCCGCAAACTGGGTAGCTCTAGGGAGAATCTCTCTCTGCTTCCTCTAGCTTCTTCTAGCTTCTGGTAGTGCCGGAAATCCTTGGCATTCTTGTAGTTGGATCGCTCCAATCTCTGCCTCTTTGGTCATAAAGCAATCTTCTCTCTGTGCGTGTCTGTCTCTGCATTCACCTTTCCCCTTCTTAGTTAAGGACACCAGTCATTGCATTAGGGCCTACCCTAATGACCTCATTTAACTTGATTACATCTGCAAAGACCATGTTTCCAAATACAGTCATATTTATAGGCACCAGGGGTTAAGACTTCCAACAAATCTTTTTGGGAGACCCAATTCAACCCAAGATAGTGGCCCACAAATTTCCTGTGAGGATAGGTGGTGGAACCGAGTAGGTAGAACAAAGCCTCCCGTCCTGATGGGCTGCTCTCTCCATCCACACTTATTACCTCCATCCACACCTATTACCCATTGGTGCTATCTGCGGGGGTTCTCTAAGCATTTCAATCTGTGGCCTGTGTTCCAGGGCAGTGAAGGTCCTGAGAAGTCCTGTAGCAAGGAGCCTTGTTTAACTTCCCTTCGCCCCGAGTTTCTCAAGATGACTGTTCTTTGGATCGCTTTTCTTTCTATCCACTGCCTTTCGTGGAACCCTGGGGGCCAGACACTGTCTACACAGAGAAGGTGTCCGGTGCCCACAAGGTTGTCCCTTGACAGAGTTCAGCTTCTGATGGGCCCATTCCACCACTGACCAGCACTTTCATTGAGACAGTCTTTAATGCTGAGCTGGTTTCTGCCTCCTTAGAGCTTCGTGCCTCTGGGCCTCGTTCTGCAGAGACTCATAGAGCAATCTGTGTCACTGCCCTGTGGCAGCTCTTCCAGACTCAGCCCCATGGTGCCTGGCTTGCCACGGCAACTGTAACTGGAGTCTGGCAAGTGCTGCCTTGGTAGCAGGTACTGTGCTAACTGTGACCTCCTTGAATCCACAAATCCTCATCCCCGGCAAGGGCACCCCAAGGAACAGAGCAGCCTGGGAGTCCAGGGCTCAAACCACATGATCTGGGGCTGCTGCCTGTAGCCATCCTTTCCATCTCCCCCTCCCCACACCAGAGATCTCAGAAGCTGGTGAGGGGGGGTTCCTCTTAGCACACTCAGCTCTTCACAGAGCATCCCCAATACTCAGGGCTCCTCCCTCCCCCAGGCCTCAAGTGTCTGTGCCCTGGCTCCCGTTCTCCTGTCTGCCTGGAAGTCGGCTCCCTCCCTTTACCTGGACGGCTTCTCTTTAGCCTTTAAACTTCATCTTGGGAGTCCACACCTCCAGGAAGTCTTCCAAGACTTCACTCCCTCCAGCTGCTTTGATTTCCTGCCTCCTGCTTCCTCCAGAGGCCCCCAGCTCCTTTCCTTTGCTTCTGGCTCTAATCACCAGTACTGGGTCTGAATATGCCCAAGGAAGCATCTGTGGAAGGGACAAAGACTCCAGTGGGGGAAGAGGGACGGAGCAGCCCCGTGCAGGTCAGCCAGGCATCCTCCCTTGGGAGCGGCAGGCATTCCTTCTGTGCATACACTCCTAAAACCACCTCCTCCAAGCTCCCTGCCACCTACTGTCTGGCCTCCTCCAACCCCTTCCTCTTGCTCCTCTCTCCCCAGCCCCGATCTGCTGGGGTCTGCCTGATCTGCTTAGGTCGGCCTTCTGCAACTATGAAGCTGGGCCAAGTTTCTTTCCTGGGAGTTCTGTCACCCTGTGACCTCATTTCCATAACAGACAAATGTTTATCCCATAACAACAAGGGCTCTAGGCACCGTGCCAACCAGTTGCAGTGGGTACCACAGTCCTCCCCCCTTAGCTGTCCCCTGCAGCCCCCGCCCCCCTGTTGTCTTGCCGCTGGGCTTGACCACTTTTCCTCAGCCTGTGTCCCATGCCTGCCCATTCTGCTTCCTGTGCCCGCTCCGCTCTGTCCTGTGGTCATTTCACAGACACTTCCCGGCCTCCAGTGTGTCAGGCCCAGGCGGGAAGCTAAAGGCTTAGGAATGACTCAGACCCTTCCTTGCCCCCTCAGGGCTCCCAGTCTTCTAGGGAAACAGACCCACCAGCGAACCACTAAGAAATGTTTTACTTGAACAATACTAAGAAAGTAAAAAACACCCTTAGCCCTATCATTTTAAAATTACATGAAGTGCTAAGGGAAAGTCCCCCGTCTGTCCCCCAAATGCCAGCTTCCAGAGTAATGTCAATTCAGCCGTTTGGCAGGAACCTTCCCTGCATTTTCCCAGCTCATACAGAGAAAGGGACGATTATAACACACTTCTATAATTTGTGTGTCCAGCTCTCAGCACAATGCTTTCCACCAAGGGGGACACGTGGATGTTTACTGAATCAATGAGGGATGTTTTGCTGCAACTTTTCAATCAAGGGTAGGGAAGACATCTCTCCAGGGGGGTAATTCAGAATGTCTGGGGTAGGGGTAGGCATTGATTGAAAATTTACATTAACCGTTAAAACATTATCTTGTATTTGGAGAAGGAAAAAAATCCCTATTTTCATAACATGACTGTGGCAAATAAAGCTTAACAAAATCTTTTAGGCGGGCAGGACCTAGTGAGTACAGGTTTCCCAGAGAAACCCATTGGATGTGGTGGGAGTGTGAGAGAAGACAGGTGAACTGTGTCTGAGGGAATCAGAGGCGGCTTCCTGGAGGAGGTGGAATCTCGCCTGAGCAGGGACAAGTAGGAGTTTACCAGGTATATGAAGGGGAGAAAGCTGTTCCAGGCCTGGAGTGTAATGTAAGAGAGTGCAGTGTGCTTTGGGAGTGGGGGGTCGGGGGCCAGCAGTGGAAGACTGCGCAGGATGGGCGAGCAGGGGTGGCCGTGGGACGAAACACCATGCCAGGTGGCTGAAGAAGGAAAGGGGATATTTGGCTCAGATCACTGAAGAGGCCCAGCCTGCAACATGGGGCCTGGCCCCAGGGGTCTGCCTCTGTTTTCATTCCGAGCCAGGCAAAATGGGCGCCTGCCCATTTCGACTTGCAGCCTCAGTGCCTAGAGAGATAAAAGAGCCAGCCAGGGTTGAATTAGTGTCCTCAACCCCTGTGGCAGTAGGGTCAGCCCACCTGGACTGTGTGACCTGAGAATGGGGGAGGGCAAGTCCCCAAGAGGAAGAGATGGATCCTGTTGCTCAGGGAAGGGGCAGTGGGTGCTGGGTCATCCAGACCTGGATACATGGGGTCAGTGTACCTTCGAGTCCAGGAGCCAGGCCAGGGTGTATCAGTCACCCCACAGCTGCGGGGTTGGGGTCTGCTGTTACTCACCTATCCTGGCATTTTTACACGAGGGAGTAGCAGGGGGTATAACACAGAATGTGCAGAAGGCGTTTTTGCTCCCTGTTGGGTGGGTTGCAGCTTGGCTGTGTTCTGCCCCAATCACTGGGTCGTCCTGGGCTCTGTGCGGCAGGGCCACCTCTGGGGGAGGGAGCACAGAGAAGAGTCCTTGCTCTATAGAGCCACACCTCTCTCAGAGGTGTGGGCCACCTCTGCCCACACCTTCGCCACCCCCCCCCAAACTTCAGGGCTTCTTCTAGTGAAGTGACTAGAATAAATAGTTGCTTATTCATTTATCCAGGACTTCAGAGCACCTTGTACATGCCAGGTGCTCATTCATGGCCCTGAGGGAACAGCTATGAACGAGGCGGAGGTGGCTGCCCTTGAGGGCATTATGGTCTAGTGGGGAGACAGACAGTAAACAAGTAAACAAATGAACAAAACAAGAATGTTTTAGAGTGGGTGTCCTGAAGAAAATGAAACAGGCTGGTGTCTTTGAGGGTGGTGGACAGGAGAAGTTTCACTGAGGAGGTGGCCTTTGAATGCTGAGGCCTGAATGAGTCAGTCACGAAGAAGTGAGGAAAAAGTAACAGCAAGTGCAAAGGTCCTGAGGTGGAAGGCAGCTTGACATCAGGGCATGGAGGAGAGTGGTTATGTCTGAAGTTGAGCAAGTGAGTGGGACACAAGTAAGAGGTGAGGGATCTTCTAGGCCAGATAAGTGGGTTTGGAACGTCTGCCAGGTGTGAGGGAAGCTGTAGAACCCAGCTCAAACAGGCAAGTGGCATGAGCCAACTGACTCTTTACAAAGCTCCCTCTAGTTGCCATGGGGAGAATGGACTGTGGGGGCCCAGAGTAGAAGTAAGGGGCCCAGTGAGAAATGCTGGCAGGCATCCAGGTGGGAGGTGAGTGTAATGGTGGGGGTCTGGGGTGCAATTTTGTGTAGATAGGGTAGATCAAGGATGACTCCTAGAATTTTGGCTTCAGCAACTGGAGGGTAGTGAGGTGATTTCCTGAGTTGGGGAAGACAGGGAGTGGGCACAGGGTATTTTGGAGGGCAGGAGTAGGGAACCAGGAGTTTCCCTTTAGACATGGCAGGGGATAAAGAGTGTATTCATCATCCAAGTGGAGACATCAAAGAGGCAGACGGGCATTTGAGGCTGGAGCTCAGTGGAGAGGCTGAGAGGGGGGAGGGGACTGACAGTTATGAGTTGTCAGGCAGAGGACAGGGCTCCTGCCCTTGAGAGCTTATGGTCGAGGGGGGTGACAGCAGGGGAGTGACAGGGGGTACAGAGGTAGCAGATGCTTGTGCTAGGGGAGTCTGTTGTGATTTCCCAAACACCTTGCAGATACTAATATTACTCAGGCCTCAGTACAATCCAGTAAAGAGTCAGACATTCTTATTCCCATTTTGTAGATGAGAACACCAAGGCCCCGAGAGAGCTATGACTCAGTGGTAATGACTACCATTTATGCAGGACCACTCGAGTGAACAGAGACCAGACTAAACATGCTACATGTGTTGTTCCATTTAATTCCTGTCCTAGCCCCAGGAGGTAAGAATTATTGTGGCATCACTGGAAGAAATGGAGGTGTAAATGGGGTAAGGGATGCCCACATTCCCCCACTGTGGGGAGGACAGCCGGGTGTCTGGCCGTCTCCAGGACACCGTGCACTGTCACCCTATAGAGCTGGGGAGGCCAAGGCCCAGAAGCGAGCTGGCTTCCCCGGAGTCACACAGGAAGAGGCAAGCAACAGAGCCTGGGCTCAGACTCCCAAGGCTCCAGCAGGCAGGGACCCTTGCACTCCTCCGACTGGGCTCAGACCCCCAAGGCTCCCAGCAGGCAGGGACCCTTGCGCTCCTCCGACTGCCCTCCCACCTATCTCCCTCCACACAGTTCTGGGCAAGTCCGGGTGCCGCTTCTCCCAGGTGGCTCTCAGGACAGGTGCTCCCTGCCTTCCTGGGCAGCCTTCTCCACCAACAGGGTGACCTGACATGGCTCAGAGGGTCAGGAAGCCCATCCTCATTCTGAACACAACTGATGACAGTGTCGTTTACATGGTCCTGCCCTTCTTGCTCTGGACTTAATTCTAAACTGTCCATATCTTGGAATGGGGTGTCCAGAACTGGCTAGAGATTGCCGTATCAGGGTTGGCCGGTGAGTGTTACGCAGACACCAGCTCAGTCTGTGTGGCTGCCGGAGCGTGTGTGGGGGCCTGCAGTTTGGGGGGGGTGGTGTCTGCTCTGTGCGCTGGAGTGAGGCGCTGCACCTGGCCCCCGAGCGGCCGCAGCAGGGGCCAGGCCTCCTTTAGTTCCTTTTAAAGGCCTTTTTTCCACCCCACCCCCCACCCCCAGGTGGAGCCAAGCCCAGATGGGAAAATGGACATTTATACTCCGATTCACCCGTGTGTCATGTAAATTGAGCGTCAGTCTTTCTGCCCAGCTGTGGCCAAGATCCCAGTTGTGGCAAAGGACAGCCTGAAACACCACCAGTCAGTCCTAGGTTTTACTCATTCATTGGAAATTCATTGATGCCTGCTGGGTGCCCACTCTGGGGTGGGGGTGATCAGAATACAGCCATGAATGAGAACCTGAGAACCGGTCTCTTCTCTTCTCACCTTCCCTTGAGAGCTTATGGTCTTAAGTGGGGTGTGCTAAGCCCTCTGTGCTCATATTTCTCACAGGTCAGGAACAGAGCAGATGATCCACTAAATATCCTGGCCAGGGGACCTTCCCCAGTGTCTCCACTTCCTCTAACTTCCCCACCATCTTGACTTGGTCTTAACACGCCCCCAAGTGGCTTCAAATTGCTCATGGCCTGTAGATTATGGAGAAATGGGGCCTCCTACTGGTTAACCCCAGTCCTGAGCCAGCACAGCACCCAGAATCTTCTTTTTCTCATGCTGTAATTTCTTTAGTCATTTAGTGAACATCCAGCATGCCCCAGCACCTTTCGCTGGAATAAGGCAGACAAATCTGTGCCCTCCCAGAGCTGGCATCTCCCCATAGCAGAAAACTGCCATGAAGAAAGTAAAAGAGTATAATGTAATAGAGAGAGATTGAGGAAAGGAAGACTCCTGATCAGAGTGGGTAGCCAAGGGAGGCCTCTTTGGGGGGAGGGGTGCATTTTAGAGAGACTTGCATGATGGGATGGGTCCAGTTGTGTACAGATCAAGAAGAGGGAGGGCAACAGCATTTGCAAAGGCCCTGAGGTGGGGACCTTTCTGGGTTCAGTAATAGGAAGGAGACCAGTGTGACTGGCTCTGAGTCAGGGAATGAGAGTCCTTGTTGATGAGGAAGGCCAGGTCAGCCAGGGCCATGGCAAGGAGCTGAATTGTCTTACAAGTGTGATGAAAACCAGTGGAGGCTTTATGGTTAGATTAACATTTCAAAACAGGAACCCTCTGGAGGGGTCTGTGGATAGAATTCAGGGGGGTCCATGAACTTGGATGGGAAAAAATTATGTCTCAACTTTTACTATCCTCTAACTGAAAATGTTGCATTTCCTTCTATTATGAATATAGGGAACATTAGCATTAGTGGGACTCTGTTACCAATGGAATCACAGATAATTCTATATGATACACACAGACCTCAAAGTATTTTTACTCATCATTGCTTTGAAATTACAGTAGTCTTCAGATGTATTATTTGATCTTATTATATAACAGGCTAATAAAGAAACCCATAGATTATTACTCATAATTCAAGATGTTGGATGCTTTTTTTCATATATAGTTGATTTCATATGAAATCCTGCACATTTTACTTTATACATTTTTAACTATATATTTTTTAAAAGATTTTATTTATTTATTTGACAGACAGAGATCACAACGAGGCAGAGAGAGAGAAGGGAGACCGAGCCAAAGGCAGAGGCTTTAACCTACTGAGCCACCCAGGCATCCCTATACATTTTTTTTAAACTCTGAGAAGGGGGCAGTAAGTCTTGTCAGACATGGAGTAATTCTGAGCCCAGAAAAAAATTTAAAACTTTTTTTGTTAGGACTTGCAGATGTGTTGGATGGGGGAGAGGAAGGGATGGAGGGTATCAGGACTGACCTCTAAGTTTCTGGTCTGAGTGGCCGTGCATGGAGTGGGGTTGGGTTTTTCATTTGGACTTCTCCCTATGAGGCCCCCTGCAAACTGGGATGCATTTTCCCCATCCTTTTCCTCTCCCTGCTGATTCAGAAAGAAATCTGTGGACACTCCTCTTTTAGGCTTCTGGGGAGAAAGGTGAGTTTTCACTGAGAGTCACACTAGGGTAGAGACAGTAGTTAACAGATATTTTAATCAGCAAACTAGTCAGGAAAACACTGGTGATAAGTCTTTATTTCTGGCTTTATTCTTTGATTCAGCTCAGGGGGCATTTAATGGGGGCTGACCAGACTGTGTTGAGAGGTAGGGATATAAGAAGAGTAAAACCTGGCCTCTGCCTTCTAGAGTTACAGTAGAGCAGAGGAAAACTGTATATAAACAAATGCGTTGCATTGTGAGAAATGCATTGTAGAGGAGGGTGGGTTCAGTTTTGTGGGGCCTCATCTTTATACAATGTACAGATCCTTTTAGAGAAAAGGAAGACAAAATTATGAGACCAAAATTAGGTTTGGGGACCTGGAAGGGTCTCTTGTAATGGGGTGGGGGTCCTCAATTCCAGGCTTCACTCATATCAGACTAGGCCTCACATGGAAGGGATGCCACCCCGTGAGTGACCAGGAGGAGAGACTCAGAAGACAAGGCAGAATGGAGTGTTGGGACTTCAAACCCCTTAAGCTTTGTTTTAGATGAGCAGCTAGAAGGAAGAAGTGAGAAGTCAGGAGCAGCTGGGGACTCCGTCCACTTTCTGAGGCACAGAGAGGAAGCAGAAGCCTTTACCGTGGACAGAAAATAAGCAATTGGGAAACAGGGATGTCGGGCAGAAGCGAGTGTTCGGTTGGGTAGGGTGGGGTGGTACATCTTTATTTCTTTATTCGGGTTAGGTAAATGTTCAAAACTCAAGAGATATGGGAAGACTTACAGCACTGCTAGTTTCTGGAATAGTCTTCCAGGTATAGTCTATGCATACCCAGGAAATACATAGATATACTTAAAAAAGCAAAAACAAAAACAAGCGCCACAAACAGAAGCACCTCATACCCACTGTTGTGTCTCTTGAGCTCTTCACTCACCAGGACATCTTGGCGATTGTTCCATATCAGGACACGAAGAGTGTCCTTGCTCTTTTTGACGAATGTATAGTATTCCACCAGAAAGATCCACTCTCCCTCATTTACCTGCTCCCCTGCTGTGTGGTCAGCTTACTTCCCCTCTTGCGGAACACTGCGCGCTGCTAGGAATGCCCTTCTAGGGAGGGCGTTTTGCACAAGTGTGAACGTATCTCTAAGACAAATTCCTAGAAACGAAATGGCTGAGTCAAAGGGTATAGGCCTTTGTCATTCATTTTTTGTTTTAAAAATTTTATTTTATGGGGTGCCTGGGTGGCTCAGGGGGTTAAGCCTCTGACTTTGGCTTGGGTCACGGTCCCAGGGTCCTGGGATCAAGCCCCATGTCGGACTCTCTGCTCGGCAGGGAGCCTGCTTCCTTCTCTCTGCCTGCCTCTCTGCCTACTTGTCAACTCTGTATGTCGGATGGATAAATAAAATCTTAAAAAAAAATTTTTTTATTTTATTTAAATTCAGTCAATTAACATATAATGTATTACTGGTTTCAGAGGTAGAGGTCAGTGATTCATCAGTCTTATGTGGTACCCAGTTCTCATTACATCATGTGCCCTCCTTAATGTCTACCAGTTATTACCCCATCCTCCTCCCTCCTCCCCTCTAGCAACTCTCAGTTTCCTATGATGAAGAGTCTGTTATGCTTTGTCTCCCTCTCTGATTTCATCTTGTTTTATTTTTTCCTCTTTTCCCCTATGATCCTCTGTTTTGTTTCTTAAATTCCACATATGAGACCATATGATAATCGTCTTTCTCTGATCGACATAGCCCTAGCATAATACTCTCTGGTTCCATCCACGTCATTGCAAATGGCAAGATTTCATTTTTTTTAAGAGATTTTATTTACTTATGTGACAGAGAGAGATCACAAGTAGGCAGAGAGGCAGGCAGGGTGGGGGGGAAGCAGGCCCCCTGCTGAGCAGAGAACCTGATATGCAGCTCCATCCCAGGACCTGAGCCAAAGGCAGGGGCTTAACCCACTGAGCCACCCAGGTGCCCCAATATTTCAGCTTTGATGACTGCACTATATCTATCTATATCTATATCTATATCTATATCTATATCTATATCTATATCTATACACCACATCTTCTTTATCTATTCATCTCTCGGTGGACATGTGGGCTCATTCCATAGTTTGGCTGTCTTGGGCATTGCTGCTATAAATATTGGAGTGCTGTGCCCCTTCAGATCACTACATTTGTATCTTTGGGGTAAATACCCAGTAGTGCAATTGCTGGGTTGTAGGGTAGCTCTATTTTCAAATTTTTTTTAAAGATTCTATTTATTTGACAGAGATCACAAGTAGGCAGAGAGGCGGGCAGCAAGAGCAGGGGAAATAGGTTCCCTGCCGAGCAGAGAGCCCAATGTGGGGCTCAATCCCAGGACCCTGAGACCATGACCTGAGCCATAGGCAGAGGCTCTAACCCACTGAGACACCTAGGTGCCCCTATTTTCAGATTTTTTGAGGAACCTCCATGCTGTTTTCTGGAGTGGCTGCACCAGCTTGCATCCCCACCAACAGTGTAGGAGGGTTCCCCTTCCTCCGCATCCTCGCCAACATTTGTTGTTTCCTGACTTGTTAATTTTAGTCATTCTCACTGGTGTGAGGTGGTATCTCATTGTGGTTTTGTTTTGTGTTTCCCTGATGCCAAGTGATACTGAGCAGCATTTCATGTGTCTGTTGTCCATTTATACATCTTCTTTGGAGAAATGTGTGTTCTTGTCTTCTGCCCTGCTTCTGACAGATGTTGCCAAATTATCTTCTCCCCAGTGATGTGCAAGAGTGTATGTTTCCCGATATGCCCCAACACAGCGTGTTCTGTACTGCTGTTATCTGCCCATCAGATAGGTAAAAATAGTATCTCTGTGCAGTTGTGGCTGTGTTTATCTTACTGTGAATGAGTCTGAATGTTTTTTCATTCAGAGCTGTTTGTATTTCCTTTGCTGGGCAGTCACCAGACCTGTGTTGGCCAGATTACTACTGGATTGTTCGTTTTTCTCTTATTGATCTGTAATGACTCTTTATATGTTAAAGAAATGAACACTTTGTTTCAACTTGCTTGTTTCCCCTCAGCTTGTTCACGTCCTAGGACATCAAATTGGTCTTTGGGATAATGATAGCATTGGGAAGAATTGAGGGGCATGTGTCATCCCCCTCAACTTCCCAGAAGGAAAAAGAATGTTACTCTAAGTAACATAACTTTCAACTGTATACATAAAAGTTGCTGGGTAAAAATCATCAAGTATCCATGTGGGTCCATTCAACAAATATATGTGGAGCACTTACTGGGTACCAGATCCTATTCTAGATGCTGGGATTATAATAATGACCAGAACCATCAAGACTGCATACTTGTGGAGCTGACATACCAGTGAGGGAGATGCACTGTGAAAGGCTAAACAGAATGAGAGACACCTTGAGATAGCAATAAGTCTTAAAGAGAAGGTGAAGGGAAAATAACAAAGGGAGGGGTAGGGGTGACTGGGTGGCTCAGTTGTTGAGCATCTGCCTTCAGCTCAGGTCATGATCCCAAGGTCCTGGGATCGAGCCCCACATCGGGCTCCCTGCCCGGCGAGAAGCCTGCTTCTCCCTTTCCCACTCCCCCTGCTTTCGTTCCCTCTCTTGCTGTCCCTCTCCCTCTCTGTCAAATAAATTTTAAAAATAATATTTTAAAAAACAAAAGGAGGGGTGGTAGTGGCTGCTTTAGATTAGATGGTCAAGGAGAGCATCTCTGAAGAGGTGATTTTTTTTTTCCCGAGAGAGAGCGTGAGTCCCTGAGGAGTGGGGATAGAGAGAGAGAGAGAGAATCTTTTTTAAAGGATTTATTTATTATTTATTTATTCTCTATTTTTAAAAAATGTTTTACTTATTTATTTGAGAGAAAGAGAGAGAGAGAGAACACAGAGAGAAAGAGGGAGAGAGAGAAGCAGACTCCCCACGGAGCAGGGAAGCCGATGTGGAGCTCGATCTCAGGACCTTGAGATTGTGACCTGAGCTGAAAGCAGATGCTTAACTGGCTGAGCCACCCATGCACTCCTATTCATTTATTTTAGAGAGAGAGAGAGTGAGAGCACAAGTGGAAGGCACAGGAGAGGGAGAGAATCTTAAGCAGGTTCCATGCCTAGCCTGACGCAGGTCTCAATTTCATGACTCTGAGATCATGACTTGAACTGAAATCAAGAGTTGGACACTTGGGGTGCCTATATGTCTCAGTTGTTGGGTGTCTGCCTTTGGCTCAGGTACTGGGATCAAGCCCCACATCTGGTTCCCTGCTCAGTGGGAAGCCTGCTTCTCCCACTCCCAGTACTTTTGTTCCCTCTCTCGCTGTGTCTCTCTGTCAAATAAATAAAAATTTTAAAAATTAAAAAAAAAAAGAGAGACACTTAACTGACTGAGCCACCCAGGGGCCCCTAAAGAGGTGATTTTATGTGAAGACCTGAGTGATAAGAAGGGATTAAGCAGGAGTATAAGAACTAGAACTGGTTTGGCTGAGGGAACAGCATGTGCAAAGGCCCTGAGGTAGGAGTTGAGGTCAGGAAGACTAGCACGGGCTTTGGTATAAAGGACATTAGAGACCAGGTGAGGAGTTTTGATTGTATTATTGTGACCACAAGAAGCCACTGGAGTGTGTGTGTGTGTGTGTGTGTGTGTGTGTATGTTTTACTTTTTCTTTTGGAAATGTTCAAAGCTAAAAGTGGAGAGTATGATATAAGGAACCATACGTGCCTTCACCCAGTTCAACAGATTCCAACCTTTTGCCAATCCTGTTTCCTTTATATCCCTCATTTTTTGGTAGAGAGGCTAGATTGTTCTTTTTTTCTCTCCCTCTGTCCCTGCCTCATTTTCTTAAAAAAAAAAAAAATCTTTCAGGGCACCTGGGTGGCTCATTCATTAAGCATCTGCCTTTGGCTAAGGTCCCAGGGTTCTGGGATTGAGCCCCACATCCCTGCTGAGCAGGGAACCCACTTCTCCCTCTCCAACTCCCCCTGTTTGTGTTCCTTCCCTTGCTGTCTCTCTCTGTCAAATAAATAAATATTTTTTTAAAAGATCTTTTCATTGAAGTTGTAACAAATACTGAAAAGTGCACCAATCATAAATATACAGACCAACGACCCTTGCAAATTGAGCGTACCCCTGTAACTGGCAGCCAGATCCAGAAGTGAATATGGCCAGCTCCCCAGGTGCCCTGTGATGCCTTCTTGCCTCTCCCTCCCCACATGCGAATGGAACCAGAGAGGACACTCTCTACCATGTCTAGCTCCTTCTATGTATCATGTCTGGGAAGTTTATTTTGCTGTGCGTCATTATAGGTTGTAGACTGCCCCTTCTCATTGCTGTAGTAGCCCACTGAATCAGTTTACTCACCCATTTCTATGCTTGATGGGTACCTGGGCTATCTTTGGGTTTGGGCTATTACAAATGGTTCTGCCGTGAACATTCGGGTACGTGTCTCTTGGTGAACACAAAAACGCACTGACAGTGGCTTACCCCCAGGCGTGGAACTGCTGGGTGGTGAAGCAGGCATACATTCAGCTTTAGTAAGTAGTGCTTCTACTTGTTTTCTAGGGCTGCTGTAATAAGCAGCCACCAGTGGCTGTCTCAAACAACAGAAATGTCTTCTTTCACAGTTCTGGAGGCTCTCCGTCCAAAGCCAGGGTGTTGGCAGGGTTGGGTATCTTCTCTCTGCTTTCTCTTCACAGCGCCTCCCCTCTGTACATTTCTGCCTCTGTGTCCAAATTCCCCCTTACTAAATGGGCACCCATCATATTGGATTGGGACCCCGTCTCCAAATAAGGTCACCCTCTGGGGTTCGGGTGGGGGCGGTGAGGATTCCTACATATTTTTTGAGGGCTGGACACAGTTTAAACCATAACAATGCCAAAGAGTTTTCCAAAGTGGTTGAACCAATTTACTGTGCTGGAGTATTTTAAAGCTAATTCCAGATTTGGTATCATTTGCCTCGAGTGTTTTAAGAGAAAGGAAGACTTGGTCTGATTGACATTTTTAAACGATCCTATTTGTTCTGCGGGAATGTAAGACAAGGCAAATATTTCTTTAAGAAAGAGCAGGTAAATCAAGAGTGAGCCCTCCTGGGATGGCCCAGATAGGATGCTCTGGTAGCCAGGGTTGGGAGAAACCTCCTGGGGGTGCTTCGCTCCGGGACATATGGGACACCATTCAGAGCCAGTGCTCTGTCCCTCCCTGCCCACCCTGTGGAGTCCCTCAAGGCTCAAGCAATGCAGAGGGAGCTGGGCCAGGACTCAGGCTGTCTTTCTATCTGTCCCCATTCCTGCCAGGACATACAGCAGCTCCTCCAGCTTCAGCAGCTGGTGCTTGTCCCCGGCCACCACCTCCAGCCACCTGCTCAGTTCCTGCTGCCACAGGCCCAGCAGAGTCAGCCAGGTAAGGTCCCACCCCAAAGGCCTCCCCTCCCCAGGATGCTTCCACAGAACTCTCCCCCCCCCCTCACCCCGTGCAATCCCCTTGTCTCCCCAGGCCTGCTACCGACGCCAAATCTCTTCCAGCTACCTCAGCAAACCCAGGGAGCTCTTCTGACCTCCCAGCCCCGGGCCGGGCTGCCCACACAGGTGAGAATGTGTGCCAGGCTGGGTGAATGGGGGTGGGAGGGTGAGGGTCTCCTCTCCCTTTGACCCTTCTCATGACCACAGAAGCCAGGTCAGGAGTCAGAAGACCTGGGGACCAGCCTTGCTCTGCCACTGATTTGCTGTGGGACCTTAGACAGGCCGTGCTCCGTGTCTGGGTCAGCTTCTTCCTCTGTAGAAGGAGGGGAATCAGCCATGCCAGCAGCTCTTAACCCTTTCAGACACATGGACTTCTTTGAGAATCTGATGAAACATTTTGATCTGACCCCCACTGTCCCAAAATGCACACGTGCATAAGCACAAAACAACAACAACAACAAAAACTATAGATTGTGGCATGGCCTTTCTTTCAGTGTGCTGACTGGGTTCTAGGCTTTAATAATCTTTCATGATTCTTTATGGATTTTAGTGTTACCTCCTAGCCATTTTTTTTTTTTTAAGATTTTATTTATTCATTTGACAGAGAGAGATCACAAGTAGGCAGAGAGGCAGGCAGAGAGAGAGAGGGGAGAAAGCAGGCTCCCCGCTAAGCAGAGAGCCCAATGTGGGACTCGATCCCAGGACCCCGAGATCATGACCTGAGCCGAAGGCAGTGGCTTAACCCACTGAGCCACCCAGGCGCCCCAACCACTTTTTTTTTTTAAACAGCCCTTTCAAAAAATATGAACTATTTCAGAAAACCCCAAAAGTTTAGAGACTAATACAGGGCTGGGCTGAATTCTGAAACCCAAAATGCTTGGAAAACCAAGTTGTTTTTGTAATGTGAGACCAGAAGTCATCTGGCTGCAAAACCCACCTTGACCTATGGCAGGGAGTCTGATTTCCTTTTCTCCCTCCTGTGTGATATTTGTGCTTTGCTAAGAGCTGTTAATGTGTTCAGTGATGGGGCAATGCCTTGACCCTGATGGGGAGGGGGGCCACATTATTTATATGTGCCTGTGTAGGCTTTCTAAAATCTGTAAAATTTCTGGGTTACAAAACATATCTGGCTCCAGCGTTTGGATAATGGATGGAGGACTTGTGTGACCAACGTGGTTGCACTTAACGCCTGTTTCAGATATTTTTAGGGAAATGAAGCAATCCAGAGAGAGTTGTTGCTTCTTTGTAAATCCCCCAGTCACCCTCCCCATCTACTTTTTAAAACATTTTCACTTTATTTGCCATCTTAAAGGGGGTTCCCCCATCCCTCAACCCCACGGGGTCGCAGAGCAGCCATGATTGTTTCCATTGTACAGAGGCCCAGGGAGATTCAGAAATCCGGTAACAGAGCCAGTTGTTGATTCCCTGCCTGAGAGAAGGATAAAACCATGGGCCCCAGCTCCAGGGAAGAAGCAGTTGGTTGAAAGGAGCTGGCTACTCCTTTTGGGAGTTTGCATGCTGGGAGGGAATGTGCTGAGAGAGCGTTGGGGCAGCGAGAGGTCCCTACAGAGCCGCAGAGTGTCTCCTCGGCGGGGACTGACAGTGAGAGCGCACCAGCCTCCTGGGGACCAGTGGAAGAGAGCCTGCAGGAAGAGGCGGGAGGGCAGGGAGGGAAGGAGGGAGGGGGAACTGTGCAGCCATCGCTGAGCCCCATCCTGGTCCTCGGTCCTGCACCCCACCCACCCCTGCCCACCCTACCAGGCCGTGACCCGCCCCACGCTGCCCGACCCGCACCTCTCACACCCGCAGCCCCCCAAATGCTTGGAGCCACCATCCCACCCCGAGGAGCCCAGTGACCTGGAGGAGCTGGAGCAGTTCGCCCGCACCTTCAAGCAACGCCGCATCAAACTGGGCTTCACACAGGTCTGGGGCCACCCGGCAGCGGGGCGGGGGGGGGGGGGTTTGTGGGGGGAGGTGCGGTGGGCGTGAGGCTGAAGCGGCCTGGCCAGGTGGTGGGCGGGAGGCGGGCTCGCTCTCCCTGACACTTGGGCAGTAGGTGTGGTCAGGTAGTAGGGCGGGGCGATGCCGCAGCAGGCTGGTGGGCGGGGCAGGGGTGTGGCCAGCTTGTGCCGCGGTGAGCCCTAACCCGCAGGCCAGGCCCTGACCACTGCCCATTTCCCATCTCACTCGGCCAGGGTGATGTGGGCCTGGCCATGGGCAAGCTCTACGGCAACGACTTTAGCCAGACCACCATCTCCCGTTTCGAGGCCCTCAACCTGAGCTTCAAGAACATGTGCAAACTCAAGCCCCTTCTGGAAAAGTGGCTCAACGACGCAGGTGGGACTGGGTTGGGGCTCCCAGGGCACACGGCGGGTGCTGGGCCCAGGAGGCGCCCTCTCATGCCCCCGTTTCCGCCCGGGCACAGAGACTATGTCTGTGGACTCAAGCCTGCCCAGCCCCAACCAGCTGAGCAGCCCCAGCCTGGGCTTTGACGGGCTACCCGGCCGGAGACGCAAGAAGAGGACCAGCATCGAGACAAACGTCCGCTTCGCCTTAGAGAAGAGTTTTCTAGCGGTGAGGCCTTCTGTGCGGCCCTGAGGGTTGGGGTGGGGGGTCGGGGTGGACCTGGGGTTCACCAGCCCTCTGCCCGCAGAACCAGAAGCCTACCTCAGAGGAGATCCTGCTGATCGCAGAGCAGCTGCACATGGAGAAGGAAGTGATCCGCGTCTGGTTCTGCAACCGGCGCCAGAAGGAAAAACGCATCAACCCCTGCAGTGCAGCCCCCATGTTGCCCAGCCCGGGGAAACCGGCCAGCTACAGCCCCCATCTGGTACAAGGAGCCCCCGGGGGGTGGGGGGCATAGAGCTCTGGCAACACCCCGCCCCTGGGCAGGCGCATCTGTGAAGCACAGTCTACCTGCTTGTTCTCAGTGCCTGGCACAGGGGCAGGGAGACTGACTTTTAGGGACAGGCTGTCACATGGGTAGAGCACAGTCACCCAGGTACAGTTTCCAGGAAACTGTGGTCTTATGTGGGGCATACAAGCACCCATAGACACACACCATCAGAGCCAAAAAACAGGGCCCAGTTCTCACAGGGCATGGCCACACGGGGAGGGATCCCAGGTAAGGGATGGAGGTACCCCTCCCTCCACACACACAGACACAGGCAGGGACACAGCCACACACACAGCCACAGGCAGGGACAGCATTTTGTCCCTGGGTGTACATTCAGGCTCACCGCTGCACACAGACCCACTCAGGATCAGACACACTGGGACACCTTTTTATTGCATCTTATGTGGAAAGGGGCTGTGACGTGACAGAGAGGAGCCCCCTGCCCCCCAGGTATGGAGGAAGAAGAGACCACCTGAGCTGAGTTCTAAAGGATGAGGGGGAGGTTGCCAGCCATTTGAAGACTGCTGTGCACAGAGGCCTAGAAGCCAGAGTGTGCTGACCACAACTGGAGGAACTCCAGCGCAATTTAATGTGGTTGGAGCAGGAATGTATATGAATGAGTGTGAGGGTAGGGGCTGGGCAGGGGCCAGACTCTCAAGTAACATGCTGAGGAGCTTGAATGTGAACACGGGCAGTGAGGAGCTAATGTGGACTTTTGAGCTGGGAAGGGACAGGGTCACATTAAGAATGAGGCTATTGGAGATGATAGAAGGACAAGACTGGAGGCAGGGAGGCCAAGGAGGCTGGTGGGTGGTCCCAGAAAATCAAGCAGTAGGACACCCCAACACTTTGATGCAGAGACACCCCTTATGATCATAACAGTCGCCCCCCCCCACACACACACACGCTTTAGACTTGCAGCTGGATGGTGTCAGAGGAAACACTGATGGTGTCAGTGGGGGAACACTCTTAACTGGGAATGCTTTCTTCCCACCTGTGGCTCAGGATCATATTGGGTAAATGTTAAGTTAGATAAGATGGAAAGAACCTAGCATAATATAAGCATAGCATTGTGCCCAGAGCCCCTTCTCCCCTCAGCCTGAGGTCAGATGAATGGGGGTTTTCCCCACAGGGAGCATCATGGGGGCTGCTGGGAAACAGTGGCCTCACCATGCCTTCTTTCGTCTCTCCCCAGGTCACACCCCAGGGGGGCGCCGGGACCTTGCCATTGTCCCAAGCTTCCAGCAGTCTGAGCACAACAGGTCAGGGCAGGCAAGAGCCCCCCGGTGAGGGGGCATTGGGAGGACCCAGTGCAGGCCTGGGGTTCTCTAGTGGCTCTGGGTGTCTCTGGGCCTCAAGGTTGAGCCTGGGGATGAGGAAGGCATGGGGCACGGACGGGAGAGGGCAGCCTCACCCCTCCCTGCCAGAGCAGCTCGGCTCTCCTCTGCTCTGTGATTTCCTATGAGAAAAGCACGGGCATTGCTAAAAGTTGATGTCCTCAGGTCTGTTCCTGCCTTTTATAAACTGTGAGCTCCAGAAGTGACTTTACCTCTCTGAGCCTCGGGTTTTATAAAACTATTGTGAATGTATACTACATACAGAAGCTTTATACATGAATATGTACATATAAGAGTGTGTGTCTGCGTACAGACCCACATACACACACATATATACTCTTTTGTACCCAAAGCCCTCCTTGCTCCCTTCCTGGGACAGGGCTTGTGTATATGAGAATAATATATGTAAGGATTTATAAGAATATATATATAAGAATAATAAAACTGGAGCCTGGCTGGCTCAGTCCGTGGAGTATGCGGCTCCGGATCTTAGCGTTGTGAGTTCGAGCACTACACTGAGCGTGGAGATTACTTAAATAAATAAGCTAAACAAAGAAAAAAAAAATCATCCTCACACCCATTTTATGAAGTCGGTCCTGTTATTAACCCCATTTTCCAAGTTAGGGAACTGAAGGCCAGAGAGGTGAAGGCATTCTCCCAAGGATACAGATGGGACGGAAAGCTTGGAAATTGCTGCCCTTGGCTGTCTGGCGATGTGGCCCCAGCCGGCTCCGAGCCCGGTCCACCGTGGGGCGCACAGCTGCAACTGCGGGCCTGGCCCCTAGAGGGAGCCCCAGGGCGTAGTCCTCTGGGTTCCCGACGCCGAGGCTCTGGGAAGGGTTCGCGCTGGCTGAGCGCTCCCGGGCACCGGGCTCGGCTCGGTGGGTGGCGGCTCACACTGCGATTATTGCGATCGCTGTCACCGCGGCTGTGGGAAGAGCGGGCGGGAGGCCTAAATCTGTTCCTCCGGGGGAGAGGCTGCAGGGCGCGCGCCGGGCGGGAAGGCGAGCGGGGGTGGACCCCGAGCTCCCCGGTGGAGGACGAGTGGAAGCTGAAGCCTCCGTCTCTCTGTCTCTCTCTGGCAGTTACTACCTTATCCTCAGCTGTGGGGACGCTTCACCCCAGCCGGACAGCCGGAGGGGGTGGGGGCGGGGGCGGGGCCGCGCCCCCCCTCAATTCCATCCCCTCTGTCACTCCCCCACCCCCGGCCACCACCAACAGCACAAATCCCAGCCCTCAAGGCAGCCACTCGGCTATCGGCTTGTCGGGCCTGAACCCCAGCACGGGGTAAGTGGACAGCTGCGGTTTGGGAGGCTGTGGGGAGAGAAGCTGGCTGGCTGCTGCTTCCCGGGGTGGGAGCTGCGCCCCAGTTCTGCCGCCGGCGGGTCCCTGCCCCTGCTAACGCCTCTGCTTTGCCTCTTGCAGAAGCACAATGGTGGGGTTGAGCTCCGGGCTGAGTCCAGCCCTCATGAGCAACAACCCTTTGGCCACTATCCAAGGTGCGTTCTGCCTCATGTCACTCCCATCACCACCAGCCTGGCCCCTTGGGGCCTCGAGCCTCCCCCCATTGCTGCTCCAGCCATGCCATCCTGTCCCTGCTCACTGCATCGCTCGCCTCTTCATACCCATCTCACCTTTGGGGAAGGTGTGAGGGGTGCTGATGGGGGTCAGTGGGGCAGATGGGAAGACAGGGGGCACCATGGGAAGGATGTTGGAAGGCGCCCCAGCCCAGCCTCTCTCTCTCCCCACCAGCCCTGGCCTCTGGTGGAACCCTGCCCCTTACCAGCCTTGACGGCAGCGGGAACCTGGTGCTGGGGGCGGCTGGCGCGGCCCCGGGGAGCCCCGGCCTGGTGACCTCGCCGCTCTTCTTGAACCACGCTGGGCTGCCCCTGCTCAGCGCCTCGCCTGGCGTGGGCCTGGTCTCGGCAGCCGCTGCGGCCGTGGCGGCCTCCATCTCCAGCAAGTCTCCGGGCCTCTCCTCATCCTCCTCCTCATCCTCATCCTCGTCCTCCACTTGCAGTGAGGCGGCAGCACAGACCCCTGGAGGCCCTGGGGGGCCCGAGGCAGGGTCCAAGCCCGAGTGAGGATCCACCTTGCCTCCCCTCCTACTCCTCTGATCCCCACCTCATTCCCCCCGCCTGGGAAGAGGGCAAGGAGGTCAGCGGTGGTGGCGCAGAGGGTCCTTGGAGCTGGAGTGACAAGGGAGGAAAGACCAAAAGAAAACAAAAAACAAAAAACAAAAAAAACCCAACTAACCAAAAAAACAAAACAAAACAAAAGGAAGAAAGAAGGAAAGAAAGAAAATGAAAGAAACCAACCAACAAAAAGAAACCAAAAATAATCTCAACAGAAACCAGCTGCCCCAAAGGAACCAGAGGTGAAAAACAAACCAAAACTAAAAACAAAAAAAAATGCCCCACAAAACCAAACCAAAAACCAGTTGCGAGCCAGACCTCAGTGTGCTCACCCTCACCGCTACGACACCAAATAAGAACCCCAGCCAGGGGCAGAGAAGCCTCGGCAGGGTGGACCTCTCGCCGAGCCCCTGGCTGGGGGGCCAACCCCCAATCTTGCCTCCCTTGGTGGGGGCCAGAGAAGGCAAAAGAGAATGTGCCAGCCTCCAGCCCCAGCCCCCAGCCCTGGGCCAGTGAAGACAGGGCACAGCCTGGGGCTGACGGGTTGGGCTCAGAACCACCTGCCAAATGTTCTTTTCCAGAAGGTGAAAGAGAAGGGGCCTAAACAACCTTACACCAAATATTCAGTAGCTTCATCCAAAGGATGTACAGAATTTTTAGCGTTGCGCTCAACAGAATGTGTCCCTACCATGTGTCCCCCTCTCCCTTGGTCCCCAGCTCTCCCCACCTGGGCAGGGGGTCTCGCTTTAACCTCCTCCCTCCCCCAGCCAGGGGAGAGCGCAGGGGCAGGCCTGGGATGATTTTTCACCCCTCATACCTCCCCCTTTTCCCTTTGAAGGGTGGGCTAGGCTGTTTTGTGAAGTTCTAGCTCTCACATGTGCCCCCTCAACCCCATCACTGTCCTCTGCTCTGGAATCCACCCACCGCCCCGGCCCAAGGGAAGGTGGACGTTTCGGGCAAGAGGGATGAGGTGAGGGCATTTGAGTTGTCTCTTTTCCCATCCTTGTCTGTCAGTTTCCCTGAAAAAAAAAAAAAAAATTCATATTCCAGTGCCTATCCGTGGGATCCTTCACGTTCTTTGACATTGACCAGAAACCAAAAAGAGAACTCACCTCACTCTTCCCACCCTGTGCCCCTCTGATACTGGCAGATGCCTCTTCCTCCCCCCCCACACATGTATACACGCACGCACCCCAGTGGTGGGGTTCCTCAAGGTGGCATCCCCATCAGGGTCCATGTGGCGGGGACAGTGCCATGACCTGTGGTCCCCATCCAAGAGGGCGCTGTGGTGGCCACCACTCCCACGAGACCTCCCTCAAGTCTTGGCTGGACCCCATGTTTACCCAGCCCCGGACCCGTCTCAACGGACAGAGGAGAGACGCCGCTGGGAGCCACTTTGCCCTCCTGCTATGTGGAGGCCAACAAAGTTTTGAACCAAAAACAAAACACACACACAAAAAAACAAAAAAAACAAACAAACAATAAATTAAAACTAGAAAAAAAAAGAATTTATAGATATATATATATTTAAGGGAAAGAAGACGAGGACTTTTCAAGAATAAGAAGGAGCCGCGAGGTGGAGCCAAGCCCCTGCACCAGTGGTCCAGGCCCTTGGTCCCCAAGGCGGATGGAAGGACAGACGCTTCTTTCTCTTCACAAATACCTCATGGACCGTCGTCTTCGGGAAAGCCGGAGGGGGAGGCTGGGGCTGGGCCTGTCCCTCAGCCAGGGCAGATGGAAGCGGGCGGGCAGGGCTGGGAGGGGGGCTCAGGGACAGGGGTCAAGAGCCCCAAGCTCCCTGCCCCCCAATCCATTGAAAAAGCTTTAAAAAAAAAAAAAAAAGAAAAGAAACAAGGAATAAGCAAGCAAAAAGAATGGACAAAGGAAAACGAACAAACTTTCGGGTGGTTTGATTCCTCCTCTGATTTCTTTCTCTGTTCTCTTTAGTCCGTTCTCTCTCTGCTTCTCTCTCTCCCTCATCCTTCACTCTTCTCTCGCCCCTCTCAGTCTCCTCTTTCTGTGTCTCTCCTCAAACCAAAGTGTTGCTGTGAAGGACGCGAGCCATTGAAATCAGAGGCCTGGACCCCGCTGGGCAGAGCAGCGGGGAGCCCAGAGCCCCGAGCCCCCAGCAGTGCCACTGGACACTCCAAGGAGAGGCGGCCGCTGCCCTGGGTCCCCCAAGTCCTCAGCGTCCTTTCTTTCTTGTCTCCTTTCTCCCACCCGGGAAACGAAACTGTTGGGCTGGGCCACGGAGACAGCAGAGACTCGGCTGTTTTGGGGGTCTCGGGGTGCCTTGTCTGGGCAGCAGTGGAACGGCTGCCCCTCCCGCCCTGGCACTGATGGGGCCTGGCATGCCGTTGAACCATCCTTGCCGGAATGTAAGCATCTCCGCTGAACCGACTCCCTGCCCTTACCCTACCTCTGAGTTTGTCCATGTTTATTTCCTGAAGAGAAGGGACTGGCGAGAGGGCCTGGGCCCCAGCCCAAGGGTGGAGAGGGGGCCAAGGGCTCCTGAACAGATAGGAAGGACATTTGAGCAGAGCAAAATGAAAGGAATTACGACCAAATACCCCTCCGAGAAGACAGGCAGCATGGAAGGCATGGTGGAGATGACTCAAAAACTATGATTCTAGACCAAAAAAAAAACAAAAAACAAAAAACAAAACAAAACAAAAAAAAACACAAAAAACCCAAAAAACAAACAAACAAAAAAAACCACCAAAAAACCCCACAAAAAAACAAGAAAAAGAAAAAAAAAAAACAAAAAAAAAAAAAAAAAACAAAAAAAAAAAAAGGAAAAAAGAAGAAAAAAAGGAAAGAAAGTCCAGGACTCACCACCACCCACTTCATCCTGCTTCCTCCCCATCAAGTCCGGCCACACGGGACCTCTCCCACACCCCGTACCCCCCAGTGTGGGGGGAGCGGGGCAGAGAGGAGAGGAGGAAGCAGGGGCAGGGATGGGGCCAATGCCCTGACATTGGTGGAGGGACCCCCGTGCAGCGGGGGGCGGGGGGTACCCTCCCCATCCAACCCCCATAACTGGGAAAAGAAAAACAAGAAAAAAAAAGAAAATTCCTGGGAGGGGAAAAATAACCAAATCCCAAGCTTTAACTACAGCTGTGAAACCAAATATTGGGAAGGGGGTGGGAGGGAGGGAGGGGCAAGTGTGCCCCAGGTCTCCTCCCTGGGCCCCCCTCCCCAGAGGACTCTAGATAAGGCACCAAATACCTCATAGAACTTTAATGTTATAAAAAGGAAACCAAATATCGTTGGCTGGGGGCCAGCCAGGGCAAGGGGCTGGGGGGCTTGGGGGGAGCCAGGGTTGGGAAGGTGATGGGGGAATTCATGCCCCCCACCCCGCTCTGCCCCTTCCACTCCAGTACCCCCTGTCTCGACTCCGGGAAACAAAACTATCTCATCGTTTTTATTTTGTGGTCTGTACAGAGCCTGTGTCCGTGTGTCTGTGTGTGAGCGAGAGAGTTGGGGGGCTGGGGGACTTTATGTGGGAGATGGGGAGGGAGACCCCAAGCTAGGCTCTGGGCTAGGTGAGATGTCTGAAGTGGGGGGCCAGCGGCCTGGGCTGGAAAGAGAGGAAGATGAGTGGATTGGAGGAAGGGGGAACCTTCTGAAATTCTCTTCTCCCCAACCCTGACCTCCTATTTGAGGGAGGGACAGAGAATGGGTCTACCCTAATGGTGGGCCTTTTGTGCCAAAAAAAAAAAAAAAAAAAAAAAAATGCCAGTAACTGAAACATCTCTCTGTTCTCTTCTGGGAGGGTGGGGGCTGGAATTGGGAGGGAGGGGGTGGGGGTATAAGTAGGGTTGGGTGGAGATGGGGAACCCAAGCCCTATAAGAGTTGGGGCTATGATCAGGAGGGGAGGGAAGGATATGAGTCTTGTTCTGTTCCCCCAACCCCCTTCCCGCCCCCAGCACATCTCTGCCCTGGGGAAGCCCAAGAGAGGGTCTCCAAGCCCCGAACCCTGGGCAGACAGGCTAAGGGATTAGCCTCTTAGGTGATGACCTGACTAATTTCCTTGCCCACCCAAATCCCAGGGTGCCTCTCTCTCCCTTTAGCCCAGGGTAGGGGGAACTGAGTGAGAGAGAGAGTGAGACCGACTGAGCAAGACTGAGACACGCGGGCCCCCACTGGCCTCCAAGTGGGAAAGGCAAGTGAGAGAGATAAAGGCCTCCAAGAGAAAAAAAAAAAAAACAAACCAAAGATTTAACCATTAAAAAGAAAAACCCACAGACAACTCCGCTACCTTTTTATACGTTGGAAAAAAAAGTGAAAAAAATTAAAAAAGAAAAATTTAAAAAAATACACAAAAACTCCAAGCCGCAGTTCCTTCATGCGGTTTGAACTTTGACCTCAGCAGTCTCCAAAGCAAGATGACGATGACAAAGGCGAAAAAGAAGAAAAAAAATAATGTATATTTTTAAGTATTTGTCCTTGAAATGTTAGCTCCTTGTTAAACAAACACAAAAAGGAGAGAAAAATCTAGAGAGAAGTGTTGCTGGGATGGAGACAACTATTTGCTATGTCTGTGACCCCTCCCTTCTGCCTCCCTTTCCTCTCCTCTATCCCTGCTGCCCCTCCCCCAGCCTGTCCTCCAAGTCCAGGGGCTCAGTATTTGTTTATTTGCATATCTGCAGGGGGACGGGCTTCTCTGCACGTGTAGAGAGGGCCTTTGGATCCTGGTGGGGTGGGAAAGGGGCAAGGAGTCTGGGGGAAAAGCAGGGGCCTGATCTTGGATCAACTCCTCTCTGCTAGCTCCTTTCTGGCCTCCTGTCCTTCCTGCTGCCACTGTCACCTCCCAAATCCAAGCTTGTGCTAGGGCAAGATGAGCACCCACCTTGTAAAGATCTTAGTGGCTCAGCCCTTTCTGGGGTGGGTGTCTCCCACCCATTCATTTAGATGATCAGGTTGGAATGGGGAGGGAGGAGGTGGCAAGTAGAGGGCAAGGGAGACCATGAAATGGTGTCTGGAAATTGAGTAGGCCTGGAGGAGACCTGCCTTTCATCTGTTCTCAGAAGTTAGCCCCACTTTCAGTTCTGTCTGACCCCTGTGTTGGTAGCCCCTCCCTGCCCATCCTGTACCCCTCCCTGTCTCTTCTCGTGGTAGCGGGTTAGCGTTTCAGTGTTCTTAACTCCAATCTGCTTGTTCATTGTACAATGTGCTTCTTTTAAGGCCCCATTTTTGTAACTTGAGTGTGTCATTCATCTGAACAACATCAAAAAATAAAAAAGTAAAAACTGTACAGAGAGAAATGCTGCCTGCTCTCCTGTGTTCTCTCTGTTCTGGCAAGGGTGGTGGGTACGTGTGTGCTGTGGAGGGGGTTGGCTTTGCTTCTGTTCAAACAGTATATGTTCAGAAATGAGGCCTGAGCCATATTTTCACCCATCAGAACCAAGTCTCAGAATTTAGGATGAATTCAAAGTTCTGAATTCACATCTCAGTTCTGCCATTTTATAGCTGTGTGACTTTTGATAGCTGACCTTCAATGTCCTCATCCGTAACATATGGGCGATACCAAACCTACCGGGTTGAAGAATTAAAGGAGATGACGAGGTAAGTGCTTAGAACAGATCTCTAGCAACACTGCCTTCGGTAAATGAGAACTATGGGAAAGCTGGGAAGCCAGTGAATCCTTCCCCACTTCCATGCCCAGAGGACTAACAAGACTCTTGAAAAACAGTTGACTTTGAAGTTGTCTGGTGGTACAAGGTACACTCTTTCTCAGAGTGACATGAACACTCATTCAAATTTTTGTGCCCAGCTTGACTAGGTCATTTGGCAAGAACAGTCGCTTTACAGGCCAGGCTATGGGCTGATCCCCATGACCTCACTACTGAAAATCAGAAATGCTGTCAACAACTAGGTTTTCTCACTGGCATCATGTCTCCTTGTCACTGTTCCACCCCTCTGATGTATGCTTGGCACACAGATGCTGGGATTCTGCAAATTCAACAGGAGGGGGTGGGAGAGATAGGAGAAAGGAAAAGAACAGAAGAGGGGTTGGATCACTGAGGTACGAAGTAGTGGCATTGCATCATTTTGGCAAGATTGAAAGAAAAAAAGCACCTTTTCTTCTCCTTATGCAGCTCCCATATCCAACTAAAAATAGGCACTGCAAGGCTCCTTAGAGGGATCAGCAAGTCACCTGCATCAGAAATGGTGTTTGTTTATTGATTGGAGGTGGGGTGGGGTGGGGAGAGAGGCAGAGACAATCTTAAGCAGATTCCACCCCCAGCCTGGAACTTGACCTGGGGCTCAATCCCATGACCCCAGCCTTCCCTATTTATTTTTAAATGTTTTATTTTTAAGTAATCTCTACACCTGACATGGGGCTTAAACTCACAATGCCAAGATCAAGAGTTGCACACTCTACTGACTGAAAACAGCCGGTGCCCCAGAATTGGTGTTTAAATGCAGATTTCTAGGGGCACCTGGGTGGCTCAAGTTAGTTAAGCATCCAACTCTTGATTTCTGCTCAGGTCATGATCTCAGGGTCGTGGGACTGAGCCTCAAGTCAGGCTCTGCACTGGGTATGGAACCTGCTTGGGATTCTCACTCTTAAAAAAAAAAAGGGGGTGCCTGGGTGGCTCAGGGGGTTAAAGCCTCTGCCTTCGGCTCAGGTCATGATCCCAGAGTCCTGGGATCAAGCCCCACATCGGGGTCTCTGCTCAGTGGGGAGCCTGCTTCCTCCTCTCTCTCTGCCTGCCTCTCTGCCTACTTGTGATCTCCTTCAAATAAATAAATAAAATCTTAAAAAAAAAAAAAAGAATGGAGATTTCTGGATCTCATCTGGACACGTTTGCTGGATCTGACTCTCTGGGGGAATCAGCCTAACAAACATTAAAGTTCAGGGGCACCTGGGTGGCTCAGGGGGTTAAGCCTCTGCCTTCAGCTCAGGTCATGGTCTCAGGGTCCTGGGATGGAGCCCCACATCCAGCTCTCTGCTCTGCTTGGCAGGGAGCCTGCTTCCCCCTCTCTGCCTGCCTTTCTGCCGGTTTATGATCTCTCTCTCTGTGTCAAATAAATAAGTAAAATCTTTAAAAAAAAAAAAAAAAAAGTTCAAGAGCCTTTTGCTGTCCAAACCCCAGCATCCAATAAGGGCTTGATTTGTGCCATCTCTTTTTTTAGGACAGTGGTTCAACTGAGGACCATCAAGTTTCAGCGGGGTGATGGTGAACAATGAGTCTTGTTCAGCAGTGTTTGCACACGTCAGCTTTTCTCAGGGTAAGTCTGAAGTTTTCATTAGAGGCTCTAAAAAGGAACCTCTTTTTGAACAGCTGAGGAAGAGAGCCGTTCTTCTCTTCTGAATCTGGGAGTCAACCAGCACCCTCAGCGTTCCCCCTTCCCCTATCCTCATCCCTTTTCTTTATTCAACCTGTCTGGTTTGGCAGGGACAGACCCTCCAATTGTTCTAAGCACTTACTTGATAGGACTTTTAGGACATTGCTGCTCTTCTTGGGAACAGGCAGTTTGAGAATGACTCTGCCTGGGGACCAAAGGGGATCCGGCATGCAGGGCTGAGGTGGCCTGAGGCCTTTCTGCAGGGTATGAGGTCGTTGAAAGCTGGCGTCCATGCTCCACACACTCTGCTGGAGAACAACTGCTCAACAGGTAACTGCTCTTCATGAGGGCAATCAGGTTATCCCAGAACCCTGAGATCATGACCTGAGCCAAAGGCAGAGGCTTAACCCACGGAGTCACCCAGGCGCCCCAGAGTGTAGTCAGGTTATCAAACAGGTGACTTGTTTTCTTTAATAATAAGGCTTAGTAAAGTTTCTGTTACAGGTTAGAAGACTTGGCTTTTATAGTCTGTGGCCTGGGTAAATCTCTCCTCTTTTGAGCCCTCACTTTTCACCTGACATAAGGAGAAACCAGTGTATGTCTCCGAGTCTGGGGCCCCAAGACCCCAGGACTAGCGACAGGGCCGAGAGTAAGAGAGTCTGAGTGGGCAGCTCTCAGGCCTCCCTTTCCCTGGTTTTAATACAAACAGCTTCTCTCCACCTCTCAATTATCAGGGTTCCAAATATGAATTTTCTCCAGCAGAAAGATTGGAGTGGGGAGTAACCTTAGTGAGGACTTTTTCTGGGGCTGAGGCCCTTAGAGACAACGCAAGCAGAGCAACTGAGCGTTCCCTCCAGTCGCCATCTTCTCGACTGCCCTCCCCCTCATATGTAGAAGGCAGCAGACTTCCCTCTTCAGACTCCTGTCCTGCAGGATGTTCTCTTCACAGAGGACTCTGACAACTGTTATAAAAACCTAGGAAAGTTCTTGAGACAAACTAGGCAAATACCACTCCAACCTGCCCTCTCCCAGTCTGTTGGCTAAGTCAATTCAGTTCCAGGCGGGTGTCAAGGTAGCTCTCCTTATGAGGCTGCCTCCCCCCAGAATCTTTTCTAACCACACCATTGGGTCTGTTCCCAGGAGCTACCCTCTTCTACTGCCCTGGAGATCACACCTTTCCCAGACCTACATTTGCGGGCAGAAGCGGTGAGAAAAAAACAGGTTTCCCCAAACTTGTTCTTGCAGCCAACGGAAACAGCTCCAGGTTTTTCTATGGGGCTATGGGGACCTCTAGTGGCAAGACAGCCACACTACTTCCCATGCCGCCCCAGGGTGAAGTCCCAGATCTCTCTGGGCCTCTTGGATTCAGTAAATGTCTACTGAACTACTCCTCCTAGCCACACAGTTCTGGATGTCGACAAAGCCATTAAGGCAGCTCCCAAATTCCCCCCACACAGCTGGGCCAGACAAAAACACATAAAATGTCCAATTCAGTCTTTATTTTTCACCTTGGGGCCACCAGCACTAACAGGTGGAAGGTGGGGGTGGGATGGGGCACCTTTTATGCATATGAAGGACCCCAGAGCGACCCCCTTGGAAAAGAGAATCCAGTTACAGAACTTACACGGCGGTTAGGAAAGGTGGAGGAAGGGGCACAGTATCTACAGAGACTTAAAGGGATGCTGGAGAAGTTCTTCGGCAACAGGGCCTGGTGCTGCTGAAGAGGGAAGTGGGGGCAGGGTCAGCCACTGATCTGGACCCCCTCAGCCTCAGCCAGAGGGTAGATCTCAATGGCCTCCACCAGGGGCAGTGCCTCCACGGCAGTCTCCATGACGGCCAGACCAACGGCGGCCTCGGCCTCAGCCAGCTGCTGCCGCACAGCTGCCTGATGCTGCTGCTGGTGGGTCTTGCGGTGCTTCCAGAGGTTGGAGAAGGAGCGGTAGCTCTTGCCACAGTCAGGGCAGGAGTAAGGCCGCTCCCCCGTGTGAATGCGGCGATGTTCTGCCAAGCGCATGGAGATGGCGAAGGCCTTGCCACACACTTCGCAGGCAAAGGGCCGCTCACCTGTGTGCAGGCGCCGGTGGTCCTTCAGGTGGGTACTCTGGCGGAAGGCCTTGCCGCAGTCCGGACACGGGTATGGCCGCTCACCTGTGTGGATGCGCCGGTGCACCTGCAGCGAGGTCTCTGTGCTGAACAGCTTCTTACACTCACTACACTCCAGGCCCCGGCGCCGGGCAGGGGCCGTGGGAGCTGCGGGGGCCGCACCCCCCAGGGTGGTCGGGGAGGTGACTGGTGTGCGAGTGGCCCGGGGGACCCGGGGGGCGGGGGGCTCCTTAGCCAGGACCTCGCCCGGCCCAGCAGCTGCATGGGCCGCCTCATGCGCCTGCAACCGGGCTGCCGAGCCCACTTTCTTGCCACAGGTGCCGCACTCGAAGCGCCGGGGGGCCTGGGCTGCAGCAGCGGCGCAGCGATGCTCACGGAGCCGCAGGGAGGAAGGGAAGGCGGCCCCACAGGATGGGCAGCGGTGGGGCTGGCGCCCGGCATGGGCCACGAGCTGGTGCACCTCCAGCAGCCGGCGCAGCAGGAAGGAGCGGGGGCACTCGCGACACTTGTAGGGGTACTCGCCCGTGTGGTGGTAGCGGTGCATGAGCAGGCGGTAGGGGCGATGAAAGCGCACCCCGCATTCCTGGCAGCGGTAGGGGAAGTGCTGGGCGTGCACCAGGCGATGCTGCCGCAGTGTGGAACTCTGCGTGAAGGCCTTGCCACAGTCCCCGCACCGGTAGGGCCGCTCCCCTGTGTGCGTGAGCCGGTGGCGGGCCAGGTTGGCAGGCGAGTTGAAGGGCTTGGAGCAGTCCGGACAGGGGAAGGGCCGCTCACCGGTGTGCGTGCGCAGGTGGTTACGCACGTGAGACTTCTTCTTAAACATCTTGCCACAGATGCCACACTTGTGGCGCCGCTCCAGCCGATGAACGAAACGTTGGTGCCGGGTCAGCTGCAAGGCCTTGCCGAACTCCCGGCTGCATAGGAGGCAGCGGTAAGTGCCTGGGGCAGTCGGCCCTTCTGAGCTCTCTTCAGTTGCGGGAGGCTCTGGCGCCTCGGACTCTCCAGTCTCTGCCGGGGCTGGCTCGGGGAACCCAATGACAGGCTCCTCTGGGGGGACTGGTGTGGTAGGCAAAGGGACGCCCCCTGCCCCATGTGTACGCCGGTGATACAGGAACTTGGTGAGGTTGACGAAGGTCTTTCCACACGGACACGAATGCAGAGGATTCGGGGTATGGGCTCGCCGGTGGGCCAGGAGCAGGGCCTCTGTGCCAAAGGCCAGGCCACAGTCCACACACAGAAAGTGAGACTCACTGCTGTGGTCTCCGAGGTGCTGGTCTAGACTGGAAGGGCTGGGGAAGACACGACTGCACAGAGGGCATTTAAAGACACCCTCCCGGTGACTCCGCAGATGCTGCTGTAGTTGGTGAGGAGAGAGAAAGAGCTGGTCACATGCGGAGCAGAGGAGCTCCTGGGTGGCTGTCCCGCCTGGCTCTCCGCTGTTGTTCCTCCGGGCCTTGCGCCCCCGGCGATCCCGCCCAATGGCTTCACCGTTGCGCAACTCATAACTGTGGTCAGAGGATGGCAGGGTGTCGGGCTGGGACACAGGCACCTCTGCAGGTGACGGAGTCAGGGTCTCCGGATGCACAGCAGGCTCCTCTGACTCAGGGACTGGGGCAGGGAAGTGGGTGGCCTGGTGCTCCAGGAAGTCGGCTGGAAGCTGGAAGAGCTGGGAGCACTCTGAGCACTTGTAGAGGAGGAGCTCCACCTCAGTGACCACCTCAGTGGTGGCAGCGGCAGCAGAAGGGACAGCTGCCCCTTCCCCACCCTCCTCTGCCTTGCGGTAGGAGTGCTCCACAGCCACACGGGCCTGGCCCACAGGGGGCCCCAGGACCACCGGGGACCCCAGGACCACTGGGGCTGGAGGCTTGGTGGGAGTGCCCCGGAGGTGCGTCTGCCGGTGGTTCAGCCAGAGCTCCTGGCTGGCAAAAAGAGCCTTGCAATCCACACACTCATAGTGGATGGTACTGGAGCTCAGCGTGGGGCCCTTGGGCGGCGGCTCCGCCGGCACTGCCTCTGGGGGAGCCATCATCTTCAGGTGCAGCTCCTGGTGCTCCAGGAGCTGGCTGGGGGACATCAGCAGCTGCCCACACTCCAGGCACTGGTACTGGCTCTCTTGCACCAGGGTCTGGTAGAGGCCCGTGCCTGAAGCTGCCTCCGCTGCCACTGTGACTCCGGGGTCAGCCACACCCACCAGCTCAAAGTGCTGCTGGGGCACATGGGAGTTCTGGTGCACGAGCACCTCCTCCAGGGACCCATACAGCTGGTTGCACTCGGAGCAGACATAGCGGTGCTCGATGTACAGGACTGTCTCCTCGGACTCCTCAGTCATGGCGGCAGCAAGGCCCTGGGCTGGGAGAAGAAAGAGGTGGGGACAAAGCCCAGCTCATCTGCTATTTCCTCGGTCCTTCTCAGGGACAATTCTTTCCCTTTAGCACTCCCCGCCACGACCTTGTCTGTATTTTTTACCCTCTAACTTCTTGCTTCCGTTTCCCACTCCCCTCTCTTCCTCTCCAGAACACACAAGACTACCAAGCACAGAACCTTCCCAGCAGTCCCTTCCCAGAATCTACCCAAGTCTCACCTCTGAATCAAAGTGCATCAAACTCCACCCACCAGATCCTTACAACCTGTCCCGCCCCTCACCTCCCATGCCTCTCAGCGGGTCCACAGCCATGACCATCACACAAGAACCTATGTCCTCTGTACTTGAGCTTCTTCCGCTGAATTCCTCTCCTTACCAACTCACTACCCCATTCCTGCTTCCCGGTGCTTGGGGGAGTCCTCAGGGGCCCTAACCGCTGCTACTTCCCAGCCTTGCTCCTCCTCTGCTCCCTCCCCCAGGTTTCTGACATCTTTTCCACCTGACAACTCAAACTGCCACTTTGCGCACCCTCACATGGTGCAACCCCTCTCCTTTATGTATGCCTGTTTATACACTGCCTCTTCCTCTGCTCCCCAGACCCCTAACATCAAACCCGCCCTTCCATCAACCAACTTGTCTGTCTCATGTTGGCCTAAGCCATCGCTATACCTACACTTTTCCCTCCTTGACCACTTCCCCATGATACTCAGATCCCTCTTTAAAGTACTTACACCTCTCTACAAATCAAAGCCCCCTCCCACAGCCCTAACTATCCCATCCAGAATACCCAGCCCCACTTCACAAAACCCTAACCCTTTCTTGATACCTATCAACCAAACTCCTGTCTCAGACCCTCTACACATTAATTACTTCTTTACACCGAGAACTCACCTACAATACTAATACCCCCCGGGGTACCCAGATCTCCTCTTCTACCCCAACCACTACAGGGATGCCCTAGGTGCTTCTTCATATCAACCTCAGCCACTCTTCTTTACAAATGACTCAGTCTAACCCATTTCAGGGATGCCGAGATACGTAACCCCTCCTTTACAAATCCATGTGCCTAACCCATGCCAAAAACATCCTGATCCCCTTTCACATTATTAAAATACCTAAGCTCTTCTTCTTTGCAAAAAGACCCTTTCCCACCCTGGCCCATTCTGGGATGCCCAGATCCCCTCTTCATATCATCATAAACCTCTCTTCTTTGCAAAAAGACCCAACCCTGCTCTAACCTATTCCAGGGATGCTCAGACCCACTCTTCATAACTTAGTCTCTCTCCATTGCAAAAAAATACCAGCACATGCTACAACCCAATCCAGGGACATCCAGACAACCCTTCACAAAGGCTTAAAGTTTCACACATACCACCCCCACCCCACAAATTCCCTTTAGTAATATCCAGACCCTGCCTTCTTCTTAGCTGAACCCCTCTACCCTGCCCCCAAGCTAGACAAAGGATACCCAGACCCCTCTCATCAGTTTATTACCCTGGGGGATACCCAGAGCCCCCAACTTCTGGTCAGACTAACAGTTCATTCTCATTCCAGCGATACCAAGACCATCCCCCACTTAGCACAGAGACCTCTCCATGACCCTAACCTCCAGGGACACCAATTCCCACTCCTCACCTTGACCTAATTCCCTATACTTTTCAAACACATTACCTCTCCCCAACCTATCCTAGGGACACCCAGACACCCTTTTCACATAACCCTTTGCACAGACACCCCTCTCAACCCATTCCGACGGTACCTGCCCCCCGCCCCGCGAACTCTTCACATAATGTAACTCCATTCTCAATGCCCCGACCTGGGTTCAGCCCCAAATCCTCCCTCCAGGGACATTCATTTGCTAGTATCTTTCCACACCAAGCCCCTCTCACTGGTCGAATTCCTCCCAGGCATAACTAGGTTTATATCTTTACGTTAACTTAATTACTTCTTTCCTCACGCCCTAACCCCCCTCCCCGGACACTCAAACCCCCTCTAACCGTCCACCCCGCTTCGGTCCTAGACGGCCCCACCACCAGGCTTTGGCCCCGATACCCCCCGGAGCCTTGGAGCCTCTCCCCGGGGGCAGCTCTAACGCCTCCCTTCCCACCGGGTCTCTCCCAGCCCCCAGCCCGGGGCCCCGCCCCTCCTCACTCAGCCCAGCACACACGACTCTACCCCCTTCCCCACCCGCTGCCCCGGCCCAGACCCCCGCCCGGCCGCCCGCGCGCCCCGCGGGCCGTTAGTGCCGCTCCGCCCTCCCCGCCCCGAGCGCGCCCCCTCCGGCCCTCAGTGCGCAGGCGGGGTGGTGTGGGGAGGCCGGGAGCGGGGGAGGGGGGTAGCCGGGCCAGCCTGCAGCGCGCCCGCCCGCACTCACCCGCCTCGGCCGTCTCGCACGCCCCGGGCCCAGGCCCGGGCCGCCGCTCCCCCCGCGCGGCCACCCTAGCGCTGCGCCCTCTCTAGCTCCCGCCGTCGCTTCTCGTCTGCTCCGCAGCCTCGCTCTCGCCCCCAATCGCCCTCAGCAACGCCCCGCCTACCTTCCTTCTCGGCCGCTCCGGGAACGGCCTAACGCGCCCAATCAGCGTCCGTCTGGCTCCGGCCGTTCGACCAATCAATGTTCACGTCTCTGACTCTTGGGCCAATAGTGTGGAGCGTCGGGATCTGCCGCAGCGCCCAACCAATCCTCCGGCGATGTCCCCACACCTGCCAGCCCCCAGGTTGATAGTGTCCGCCCCCTTAAGCCCAATGGAGGATGCTCCTCCTCCAGCTGCTCCTGGACTCTGCCTGACGCCTGGGGGCAGCGCAGTGACGTCAGGCGGCGGAGCGAAGCTGCGGGCGCCATCTTGGGGACGCAAGGTGGCGGTCGCGTCGGTTCGAGGGGAAGTTGGAGAAACTGAGGCACACGATACCCAGAGGGTGGGGGCGGGGGCACGGTGCGCAGGAACCCCCGAGGAGCGAAGCGAGAACGTGAAGCTCCCGTCAGCGCGAAGCGGGGAGGGGGAAACAGCAGCACCAAGAACGTGGAGGGAGTAAAAAGGGAAACTGAGGCTCCAGACCCCTTTTATTAGAAAGAGGAACGAAGGCAGCAAGAAGGAAGGGGAGAAGAACCGTGGGACTCTTGAGGAAGGGGAAAGGAGAAATATCAAAGGGGAAGCAACGCGCAAACGAGGAAAACCTAAAGAAAGGAGGAAATGGGAAATGGAGGGGATAAAGAAAAAGCAAGGACAGATGCACTGGAAGAAACGGGGAGTGTGGGGGGTAGAAGACCTGAAGGACAACTAGGGTGAGAACCTTCAGGAGGTGACCCTGTAGCAGATGGAATTCTGCTCTGCTGCCTTCCAAGGTGCCTGCATTCTAAGCTGACCCAGGGCGACTCGGACGGCAGAGTTTGTAGGTGTCCACGGGGCCCTGCCCATCCTTACTCATCTGCTGTTCGGGACGTGGGCAAGGGTGGTTACTTTTCCAGAGCTACTCTCTGACTGGGGAGATGCAGAGATTCCCTTGTTCTAATTAGCCGTCCCACATCCCTCCATTTCTCAAATGAGTAAACTGAGTCTCAGGGGAGGTGAATATTTCCCTTCCTGAAGCTAAAAGCTGCTGAGGGACCCCAAATACAGAGTAGGACCTAGGCCTGACTCTTTGGTTCTCAGCTTTGCTGTGTCCTTCAATTGGTTTCTCAGTGGGTGTCCTAACTTCCCACTATTTAAAAATCCCTAACACCAAGCCAGTGTAATTGAACTAGGCTGTCTGGATTGAAATCCTGACCTGGCCACTTCCTAGCTAACGTCTTGAACAAGTTAACTCCCCTGTGCCTCGGTTTCCTCATCTGTGAAATGAGGATTAATAGCCCGTGACATGGTTGTAAGGCACAGATCAAATGCTGTTGGGAATTATTTTTATTAGGACCTCAAGGAGCCTGGTGACAACAGCGAATGTGCTGAATGTGTTATGATGTGCCAAGCATTGTGCTTAGTACGATGTGATTTAACGGTTGAATCACCTCAACAACCCTACAGGGGAGGAGCTACTGTTCTCACTTTACAAAGAGACTGGGGCCCAGAGAAGTTAAGTAGCTTGCCCATCTTCAGGAGGAGACAGAGCCAGGGTTCCAACCCAGGAGTTGACTCCAGGGTCTAGGCTCTTGGCCCCCAGGCTCTGCTGCCTGACTGGTGTATGTCCTATCCCTCGTGGTGTGTTGAATGATGAATGCAAGAAGTAGAGGAAAGAACTTGGTGGGAATGCATGAGCTCTAAAGCTGGTAATCTGGGTTTGCCCTCAGTGGAATCAACTGAGGCGGGAGCCAGACGACCTGGAAGCTAGACGCAGCCTTTGATAGGCTCCATGCACTTGGGCATGTTCTCACTCCTGCTGAAGCCCCCTTTTCCACCTGAAAATCCAAGGGTCCAGCATGGCATGTCAGGCTCCTTTCTGCTCAGACCTTCTGCTTGGAGTTCCCAGTTTAGCTCTGTTCCTTCCCTTCTGATGATACAGGAGTAAGCTGAGGCCTGGATCAGTCTTTGTGGAGGTGGTGGCATGGGCTAGATTTCTGGGGTAGGTTTATTTTAGAAAGGATAGGCATTCTTTGCTGGGGTCCCTGGATTAGCAAAGGCCTAGAGGCTGATAAGAGTCTGGGCTTTCAGCCTTAGCGTGAGGTGAGGGTGAGGGTTAGGAGACTGTAGATGTGTTGCCCATGTAGGGTGAGGAGGTATATGCAAAGCTGGTGGTCCTTCAGGGTCCATTGTATGTGTCAAACATATGTCAGGGATGCTCCATGTGGATGAGGGCTTTCTGTACGAGGCTGGTGTAAGGGTTGCCATGTGCTCTGTGTGTGTGTGTGTGTGTGTGTGTGTGTGAGAGAGAAAGGCATATGGTCACGTGGGCTGGGGGGCTGCACGTGAGTGTGTCATTGTCTCCTCCCCATCACGAGCATTGGGGGTGGTGGTGAGTCACGGGCTCAGCCTTCAGCGCCAACTGTCATGTTCCTTCCCCCCAAATTTCACCCACCCCCACTCCAAGATCTGTGTCACTGCTGCTGTCTTCCATCCCCCTGTCCTGCTCAGTTCCCTCTGAGAAGCTGCAGTGGGCTCCCTGGGAGGGAGTCTCCCACTTCTGCAGGCTCTGCCCTCCAGCTTCCTGCCCTCTCCCACTGCCTCTTTGCTCAGGTAGTGGCTTGAGAAGGAGGACCTCCTCAAGCCACCTGCTCATGTCTGTGGGGCCCAAGGATTTCTCTATGCATTATAGACAATCCCCATACTCCCCACCCATCCCTTCCTCTCAGGGCTATTTCTCCTTCGGGGGGCTTCTCCCTTATCTCCAGGGGCTGGTTGCTCCTGCCTTAGTGGACCTCTTGTGTCCACACATCCTTATTTTCATGGGTTCCTGGTATCTGTTCCCCCATCCCCATTTCTGTGACCTTTTCCCACTTTGCTTGGCCCACCTCCCTGTCTCTGTGATATGCATCCTTGTTCCCATTTCTGTGGTCTTTCTCCTATCCCCATGCACCATTCCCCATATCCGAGGAGTGCTTTCTGTTCCCATGGACCTCTCTCCATCTTCCTGGGGGTGCTCTCTGTGTCCACCAGCTGCCCTCGTCTCTGAGGTCCTTTGCTGTCTCTGGTCTGCTCCCATGTTTCCATGGGCTTTTCTGTCTTTTCTCCGGGCTTTTCCCTGCTCTTGTCCTTGTGAGGTTTATGGACCTTGGCTCACCTCTGTGAGTTTTGATGGTCTTGCTATTCCTTTCCATTTTTCTTTATCTCTGTAGCACCCTGCCCCACCCCCAGCCCCAGCCCCATGGCCTTTTCCTCAGGTCTCCCTGCTCTCATCTCCATGGGCTCCTGGGCAGGGCGGTGGCATGGTGGTGGAGGGGGTGGCCCAGGGGTGGGCCCTCTGTCCAATGCAGCGCCTTCCCCTCATCAGCATTCTCCTCGCGGGGGCCCCCCCAGCCCCGACCAATACAGGCTCCCCCTCCCCCCTGACTCCCCTCCCTCCTCTTTCTCCGCCTGCTGCCCTCCCTTCCTCCTGCCCGCCCTCCTCCCTGCCTCCCTCCCTCAGCTCCCCCCCCCCCCCCCCCCCCCCCCCCCCCCCCCCCCCCCCCCCCCCCCGCCCCCGGCGCCCCCCCCCCCCCCCCCCCCCCCCCCCCCCCCCCCCCCCCCCCCCCCCGCCCCCCCCCCCCCCCCCCCCCCCCCCCCCCCCCCCCCCCCCCCCCCCCGCGCGCGCTCCAGGACCCAGCGCGGGCGGGCGGCGGGCAGCAGGCGGGCGGGCAGGCAGGCGCGGCCTCGGAGGGGAGAAGGAGAGGTGGCGGCAGTGGAGGTGGTGGTGGTGGTGGTGGTGGTGGTGGTGGTGTTGGCAGCAGCGGCGGTGGCGGCAGTGGAGGTGGCAGCGGTGGCCAGCAGCAGGGAGGCAGGCCCAGCTGAGGACCCAGAGCCGGTGGCTGCGCCTCGCAGGGGACCCGAAGTCCGTGGCCAGGCCCTCCCACTGAGGCCCTGCACCGGGTGCCCCCGGGACACCCCACCCTCCTCCGCCTTCCTCTTCCACCTGCTCCTCTCCATCCTTCCCTCCTTCCTCCTCTCCCTCCTCCCTACCCTTCCACCTTTCCTGCCCCCCTCTCTGCTCTGGGTCTTCCAGCACCCCATCATCTCCAGCCCCTCCACCCTTCTGCTTCTCCCCACCCCTAGCATGTTTTTCCCTTGGGGGCTGAGGGCTTGAGGACTCCAGGCCCTCGCCTCATCCAGGGCAGGGCCAAGGCTTTGGGGGGAGGGGGGAAGGGGTGGCCCCCTCCCCCCAATCCAGTCCTCCCCTCCCCCACTCCTCCTGATGGCCGGCTTCCTGGTCTCCAGCCAGTCCTCACCCCCCGTGGCCCCCCCAGGCCGGCCCGGCTAGGGGAGGGGGCGGGGGCCCTTTCCTGGGCCGGCTTCCCCCTCCCCCGGCTTTGCCTGTGCCCCCCTCCCTTCCGTTTTCACCTTCCTCTCCTCCTTTCCTCCCTCCTTCCCCTCCATTTGCTCCTTCCCCCTCTCCTCTCTCCCCTTCTCTCCTCCATTTTCTCCTTTCCCCTTCCTCCCTGCCCCGGCCCGCCCTCTCTGCTTCCACCTGTCCTTCCTCCTTGCTCCCGGGGAGCCCCGTTTTGGACTAGTTGGGGGCCACTCTCGGTGGCGGGGGAGGGGGCCCTGTGGACTGCCCTCTCCCCCCGCCCCAGCCACACCACCACCCAGCGCCAGAGCATCTCCCCGCTGTCTTTCTCGGGCCTCGAGGGAGCCCAGCCCTCCGTCCCACCAGGATCCGTGAGTGTCTGCGGGGCGGGGGTTGGGCTGGGGCCAGCCTGGGTCTTGGAAGGCTGGGCTCATGGCTGCCTGGTGGGGCCCCCACTTTCCCCTGCTCCTCCCTGAGTAGGGGCCTGCCTCGTGTCCCCCATCTCCCAACCGCCATTCCCCTCAGCCTCTTCTCACCGTTCTTCTGGGTGCATAGCTCAGCCTCACCCCCAGCCCCGAGCCTCTGGGGTCCTGAGGGGCTGCCTGGCTCTTACTTGTGGGCGCACTCCTTGTCCGGGACTCTCAGCCAGTCTCCGCCCCTGCTTTCTCCAGCCCTGGTCCCGTGGTGACCGGCTCTGCTCTCTCTCTCTTTCCATCTCTCTTCTTTCCTCCAAGGCTCGTCCTCTCCGCCTGCCATGGGCCTATCCCTATCCCATCCGCTCTCCGTCTCCTGGAATGTCTATGTTTTACAATCTCCATTTCGTGTTCTCTTGGGCTTCTCTCTGACTCTGTCCAACTTCTCTCTTCTTTGCTGTTAGCCTAACTCTTTCTTGGTGTCTCTCTGTTGATCTCTCGCTCTCTCTCTCAAAACTCCCCTGTCTCTTGTCTGGCTCTTCTGGTGGTGCCCACACCACCAGGTGTGGCTCTCTATCCACTTCTCTCCGTCCATTCTGTGCTCTGCCTGTGGCCTTGCTCCCCTGTCCTCCTCCTCTGCCCTTGCACTTGGAGGCTGTCTTCCTGTTCACTTTTCCGCCCTCTTCCCCCAAATTCACTCTTCTATCCTTAGCCACTCTGGGGTCCACTTTGCCTTTTCCTTGGTGGTCCTACCCCCTTCCCCGCTCATTTTTGTGTCCTGGGCTGGCCTTCGGTCCTCATCCCTCCCCATGCCTTGGGGTTTGTGGGCTCTGAGGATTGACCACCCCTCTTCCAGACCCCCTGGGTGGATGCACCTCAGTGTGAACCAGGCTCCCTTCCGTGGGCGCTTGCCCTGTCCCTGCCTATGCCTCTCCAGGTTACTTGCTTTTCCTCCCCACCTCATTTCCCTCCCTGGCCCTCACTGTCCCTCTTCTAGTTTGTGCCTGTCCCCCTGGTCCCTTCCTCTTTCCACCTGGCCCTCTTCCTTTTCAGAGTTTAGCGATTTTTCTCCTCCCTGTAATCCTTTGCACCTGTGGTCTGTTGTTTGGTTTAGCTTTTTTTTTTTTTTTTTTTGCCCTCTTCCTCACCCCATTTGTCTCACCGATTTCCCTTCTCACCTTGGCCATGTCTCCTGCTTGCCCGCTTGTCTGTCTCCCTCCCCTGGCGGGGCCCTCACTCGGCTCCTTCTGCCCACTTGGCTGCTATGCTTCCACCTTTATTTGGCTTTGCCTGAGTGTCCGGGCCTGTGGGGCTCAGGCCTGTCTGCTTCCCTGCCTCACGCAGGCCATCTTGTCTCTGTTTCTGTTGGTGTCTCATTCCTAGGTAACATGTGTGTGTTCTTCTCTCTTACTTCCTTTTGGTCTGTCTTTCTGTCTGTGCCTTCACGTTAGGTCTTTGTCCATCCGCTCCCCTGCACTTTTTCTGCTCCCTGCCCCTGTCTGCCACCTGTGGGACCCTGCCCACCTGGCCCCAGGCTCTCCCTCGGGCTTCCCTCCCCTCCAGTGTCTGTTCCCCTATTTGCCCCCAGAAGCCCTTGGTGTCTCGGGATGACCCCCTTGGGCTCCTGTCTCTCTCTGAGCCCCACCCTCTACAGCCCTCCCCTGGAGACTTTTTTTCCTGGTCTCCAACTTGCCTTGCTCCTCCACCCTTGAAGCCTTCACCTCAGATCCAGATGACCATTTGCGGCCCCCAGTCTGTCCAAGATGCCCTTCCACCCACAGCCTGCCTTTTGCAGAGGCCCCGAGAGAGGGACCTGCTCAAGGTCAGGTGGGAGTCGGGGCACAGCAGGGACTGACGGCCTCCTGCTTCCCTGGCCTAGGTTTCCCTGGCTGCTGGGATGGTCTGAAGCATTGCTTGTTGTGCCTCCACACTCCACTGGCAGGTTTCTTTCTGCTCTCTCACCAGCTCAAGCCCCCCTTCTATGGGGATCGGGGAGGGGTGCAAGAAGACCCCTCCCTCCCCACCCCCCCACCCCCGGCTCACCTCATAGCACTCTGGGCCTCACAGTAACCCTCTACCCTGGATACCCAATATTCCTTCCATCAGGGTATGGCTCTTGGCCAGGAGAAGCTGTGCATCTAGCCCAACTCATCCCTTCCCTGGGTGGGGGTGGGGGTGGGCAGGTGCTCCTCAGAAGCCTGGGGCTTCCCTAGGGACTCCAACTGCATGGGGTTGGAGCTGTTATGGGGAGCAGAGATGCAGTGTCTCCCCCTCCTCCTCAACTCCCCAGAGCTGGCTTGGGGGTTGCAGCGCATCACCTGCTTTATCAGACAGCTTCCTACCTGTCTTCCTCACTCTTCCCTTCCAGCTGCTTCTGGTGGCATCTCAAGTGGGGTTGTGTTCTCTCTCCATTCTGTCTTCCTGTTCTATTCTGTGTCTCTCTGCTGCCTTGATTTCCCTCTCTGCTGCCTGTCCTGTGTTCCTCTCCCCATTCTGCCCTTTCTCCACCCCCATGGCTCCCTGCCTTCCTGCCTCTTCCCTAGGCCTGTCCTTACCTCCCAGAAACTCCGCTCTCTTCTCCATCTCTATCCCCCCTTTTCCTGTCTTCTGATCTTCTTGTTCTTGTATTTCTGCCTGTTTTTCTCTTTCCCCTTTTCTGAGTCTCTGTATTTTCTCTGCCTCAGCCTCTTTTCCTATTTTTGTCTCTCTGTTTCTCCCTTCTCTCTCTACTTTTTTTTTTTTTAGCCCTTGGCTGCCTTGGGTCCATCCATCTGCCTCCATCTGTGTGCCTCTGTGTGTGTCTCCATTTTTCGCCATCATTCCCTCTCTTTCCAAGTTTCCTTAACTCCCGGATACTCTCCCCTCCAGACCCCGGATGTCCAGGCCTCTCTCCCCGTGGGATTGTGGGAGCCAGGGACGTCAGGAAAGTGGCAAGTGAGGCCTGGGATGGGGTTGCCTAGCAACCACAGCATCCTCTCCAGCCAGTTTCTGTTGCTTAGTAACAGCTGCCTGCCCAGAGACAGGGGCGGAACTGGGTGGGGGGGGGGGGTGGCAATTCCTGGTTTTCTTTTGCAGTGGGGTTGGTCCTTGGAATTTGCTCTTACCTGAGATCCCTCCCATTTTGGTAGCTGTGAATGTCCTGCAGTGCCTGTCCCACTCAGCGCTGGGAGCTCTTCACTGATAGTGCTCTCAGAGCCTGAATTTCCTTCATAGCAATGCCCTCTGTATTGTCAGCTTCTGACAAGGGCAGGGCCCTTCAGAGCTCACCCACAATGTCCCGGGGTCTGTGGTCACCGCCCCGTCTCGAAGTCTTCCAAAGGGCTCTGAGGCCCCCCATGTCAGCAGTCTCCCCATGGGCGGGGGCTCCCTGCAGGTGGCAAGTGGGGGCCGCGGCAGCTGCGTCCCCATGAGGAGGGGAGGAAGATGCCGGCTGAGCTGCTGCTGCTGCTGATTGTTGCCTTCGCCAGCCCCAGCTGCCAGGTGCTCTCATCACTGCGCATGGGTGAGGCCCTACAGCCCCTGCCCCGCCCCCGCAGAGACCCTCCCTAGCAGGCCAGTCCCTCAGAACCCAGGAATCTGGGCTTTAGGTCTCAGCTTCCCTCAGCAACAAGGAACAGCAGTCCCCAGCTTCTTCCTCCTGGACCTAGCAGTCCAGAACCTCAGCTCTGTCCAACCCTAGATCCAGGAGCCTAGACCCCTATGTCTGCATCCCCACCCCCACCTCAGAGCCCAGGGGTGTAGGACCCCACCCTCTCCTTTCTCAGGACCCAGGAGTCTGGTCCCCAACCCCTGTGTCCCCTCAGCTGCAATCCTGGACGACCAGACAGTGTGTGGCCGCGGTGAGCGTCTGGCCCTGGCTCTGGCCCGGGAGCAGATCAACGGGATCATCGAGGTCCCAGCCAAGGCCCGGGTGGAAGTAGACATCTTTGAGCTTCAGCGGGACAGCCAGTACGAGACCACGGACACCAGTGAGCAGGGCCACAGGGGGCGTGGGGTGAGGCAGGGCAGGCTGGTAGCCCTCAGTCTGTTTCTCAGCTTGCTTGCTTGCTTGCTTTCTAGCTCCACCTGCTCCTTCCTTCCTTGTCTGCTCTGCCTTCCCCTTCCCAGAGATGGTGCTTCGGGGCATGAGGGGGTGGGGAGAGCGCCAGCCCCACCCCTACCCTATAGGAGCTGAAGACCTCATTTGAAAGATAAGCTGGCCAGGGACAAAGGCCCTAGAGCTGAGTAAGGATGGGCATGGCCACCGAGGCCAGGGGACCTCAGGGGCAGGGACAGCAAAAGGTCTGAGCTCTGAAAGTTGAGCAGGATATAGAAGGAGTGGGATTGCTCAAAGTATGCCCTGTAGCCACATAGTAGGGGTGCATAAGTATTTGCTGGATCCTAACAGATCAAGTGAATGTTAATAGGTATCTCTTGAACAGACATGCTGGCTTGGTATACCCTCAGGAGATGCTGTCTTCAGTGTGTTTTCGAGTGGCTGATTTCTTACAGGCCTTATCAGAGCCTTTGTTATATTCATGCATGTTTCAAATCAGTGAGAGGAAGAATGGGGTACAGTGTTTCTTGTACTTTTCCCGACTGGTGTGGCACAGAACACAAACTGGGAGAAGCTGGGATGGAGAGTAAGGAAGCAGATGGTGTTCCAGGCATATGCCTATACTCTGAAGCTGGAGCCGAGGAGGTGGGTATATGGAGCCAAGGAATAGGGTGTGGGGTTGCCCCGTCCCGACTACCTGGGCTTAGGACATGTTTGGAGGGATCGTGAGAGACTCTTGGGCTGAAGTGTAATGGAGCAATAGGAGGTGAGGTTGGGCTGTTGGGCAGGTCAGTTCAAGGAGGCCTACAGTGACAGGCTGAAAGGCGCCATCCTCACCTCTAGGCAGATGAGAGCCATTGATGAGTTTAGGCTAGGGACCTGGGCTTCTGGAAGGTGAATCTGGAGGCTAGATTTGGATGATTAGTGAGGAGACTGTTGCATGTGTGAGATGAGAGCCCTAAAGTAGGGCAGGGGAGGAGGGGGTCAAAGAGAAGGAAACAGATGTAAGAAAATATGAGGACAAAAAAGAGACAAGATTTGTTGACTAATTTGCCTATTGAGAGAAGGATTGAAGGCAAGGATTGTTCCAAGTATTTGCTTTGTGCATATGTGGCCTTACCAATATGGAAGGCACAGAAGAATCAAGTTTGGAAGAAGGTAAGGGATTTAGTTATGAGGCTTTTAGTTGGATGTGGCAGAAGCCCCACTCGAGCTGCTTTAAGGGAAAAAGGGAACTTATCAGCTCATGACACTAGAAGGCCTAGGGACTAATTTCAGGCATGGCTTGATCTAGGTACTGAAATGATATCCCAGGATTGTTTCAGGCATGATTAGATCCAGGTACTCCAATGATGTCCCAGGGTTGTTTCAGGCATGGCTTGATCCAGGAACTTTAATGATGTCCCAGGAATCTCTGTGTCTTTGTGGGCCCTAATTTCTTCTAAGTTGGTTTCATTTTCAGGAACACTTTCACTAATATCCCGGCCAAATAGCTCAAAGCTTCTATCTTACCAGGATAGCACACTTAGTCATAATTGTAGCAGAAACCTGGGGAAGGCTCTTGATGGCCTGGTTTGAGCCTGTCCCTATCTCTGCACTGATCACTGTGGCCAGGACAGCATGGTTCTGGTACTGGACTGGGTGCCGGCCAATCCTGGGAAACCTACGGTTCCCTGAGGAAAATTAGGGTTCTGCCATGGGAAGGGGCACCAGGCAGACAAAAGGAACAACTCCTACTTCCTAGTGTTGAGAAGTGTATGTATTTAAGGGGAAAGAAATCAGAAGAAAGAGAAGTGAGTGAATGCAAGAGAAGAACCATGTTTGGGATGTGGGGCAGAGAAGGGGCCTTGGCTGTGGGTTTGGGGTAGAGGGGCTGTGGGACATACCCCAGGTTGCAGCATGGTTAGAAAGGGGGAGTGAGAGAGAGGCTGGGGAAGCAGGCACCAGCTTTGCTGCCAGGAGGCCCCTGCTCTTTTCTCTTTGTCCTTCCGTTGTTTCTCTCTTGGTCTGACCCACTGCTCTTGTCATTTCTCCCCATCTCTCTATTTGTTCAATGCAGTGGGTGGGGTCAGGGATTGGGCCTCGGGGTCTGGGGTGGCCAAGGGGGATCGGGCTGCTCCAAGCATCAGAGGTGCTTCTGGGCCAGGTGAGGACGGAGAGGAGGGCCCCTGATCGCCATCTGTCTCTCCCCACCCCTTGCAGTGTGTCAGATCCTTCCCAAGGGAGTCGTGTCTGTCCTGGGGCCCTCCTCCAGCCCTGCATCTGCCTCCACCGTGAGCCATATCTGTGGGGAGAAGGAGGTAAGCCGAACGTGGGGCAGGGCAGGGGTGGGTCCCTGGGAGGCGAGGCTGGACGGGGGCAGGGGGCAACAGGACAGGCAGGGGGCAACAGGGCAGAAGCAAAGGCTCCTTCTTTGTCCAGATCCCCCACATCAAAGTGGGTCCTGAGGAGACGCCCCGCCTACAGTACCTGCGCTTCGCATCTGTCAGCCTGTACCCCAGTAACGAGGACGTCAGCCTGGCGGTCTCCCGCATCCTCAAGTCCTTCAACTACCCCTCGGCCAGCCTCATCTGCGCCAAGGCCGAGTGTGAGGGAGAGCTGGATGTTTTGTTTTTTATTCCCCCCAGTTCCCCTGCCCAAGAGCACTGGTTTCCCACACAGCACAAGCTCCCCTAGTCCCCTACCATCCTTCCCCTTCAGCGACCCAGACGCCCCACCATCACCCTAAAGAGATCATCTGGTCCTCAGCTACTGATGGGCACCCACGTGCAAGACCCCTGCTAGGCCCTGGTGGGTGCACACTGGGTGTGGTCCCTGAGATCACTCCAGGGCCAGCAGGGGACCATGGCAGCCGAGCACCATCAGTGGTCCTGTGGGGTGCTGTTGGAGCACAGAGAAGGGAATCCCACCTGGGTCCAGAAGGCTCAGAGCCCGGGTCACGGAAAAAGGGGCCTCTGAGTGGGACATGAAGGTTGGGGAGGTGTTGGGGGTCAGGGAGAGGTAGGGTGTGTGGCCGGGCAGAGGCCAAGGGCCCAGGGGCGTGTGGCCCCTGTGAGAGGCTCGAAAAACCTCCCAGTGAGCCCATGCCCGTGTGTGGGAGCCATGAAGCAGCACGTACAGGAGCCACGATCACGCGGGGCCTTGTGTCAGTCTGGAAGGTTCCCACATGGGGCGGGGTAGTTTGCACAGGAGGAGGCACACCTTGGCTTCACTCGCTTGTGGCTGCCCTTTCAGGGATAGCCTTGGGGGCAGGTGTGGCTGTTGGAAGGGCTGAGAGAAGGCTGTGGTTCAGGTGCCCCCTTCCTCCACCCCTGCATGGTGGGCTCTGCCTTGTTCTGCAGGTGGAGCCTGGCATGTTGGGTGTGGGTGGGAGATAGCGGAAGCAGGGAGGCTGGGTTGCCATCAGGGTTCAGGTCTGAGCCCCAGGCAGGCTGGTGGTGGCTTGCATGACAGGAGTGGAATGTGGCTTGCACAAGCGAACTGTGAAATCCCTGTCACACATCCCAGAAGGCAGAAAGGAGGCAGGAGACCGTCGCCTGGAGGTTGAGCTCGGGGTCCCGGGGCCCAGTACCCCCAAGAGAGCCACCATGCTCTGGGCAGTGAAGCCCTCGTCCCCTTTCAGGCTCCCCTACACCGGGCACTTGCCGTGGACTCTGACCCGGGCCCTCTGGCTTCCCCAGGCCTGTTGCGGTTGGAGGAGCTGGTGCGTGGCTTCCTCATCTCCAAGGAGACGCTGTCGGTGAGGATGCTGGACGATAGCCGGGACCCCACACCGCTGCTCAAGGAGATCCGCGACGACAAGGTGTCCACCATCATCATTGATGCCAACGCGTCCATCTCCCACCTCATCCTCCGTAAGGTGGGTCCCCCCATCCCTGATTCCCTGCAGAGTTGGGGTAGAAACGTGGCATCACAGAGCAAGTCACCCCATGCCCACATGCCTCAGTGATCCCATGGGGCGTGGAGACCCACTTCCTAAACACAAATGATTAGCTTGCTGCTTCCTGGTTGCACCCCTCTTTGGGCCCTGGAGAGTCACCTCCCCTCTCTGCACACTGGCTGCCTCAGTGGATGGCTGCTGTGGAAGCTCCCTGTGATCTTCACTAAGTGCTTGTCCTGCCACGTAGGGGCCCTTGAATTTGGCTCCCACCCACCCTACTGGGTGGGTGTGATAATCATTTTGTAGCCAAAGGAGCTGGGGTTCTGGGGCGGGGGGAGGAAATGGGCTGGCTCAGGGGTACCCAGGCGGGGTATAGTGCTGGGACCTGCCCCCAGAGGCCCGCCTCATGCCCGCCAGTGGTGACCTATGTTCATTCATCACCCATTGCTTCCTTGCTCTTAATTCATTCTCCTAATCCAATCTGGATTATTTATTTTTCTCTAGTTTTTTTTTTTTTTTTAATTAAAACCATATGTTACTGCTGATCATAGCACACAGGAAGATGTGTGGACAGAATCCATAGGGCCTTCGAGGCAGGAAGGCTTAGAGAAAGGATTTCAGGCTTCGGAGGGAGGCAGGCAGGCCTGGGCTGGGGTCCCATAGCCGAGTGACCAGTGGTCACTTTGCTCTCGAGCCTGCACGTCCCCAGCCCTCAGGAGGACAGTACCTGCCACTCCGGCAATGCAGGCTGATGCCGTTTACTGTTCTAATGACCATAGCAGGGACAGGGTTCCCACACCCCTGGTAGGGAGAGGCCTTCTCATTTTGTTCTTCTTGAGGACTGTGAAGAAGGGGGGTGACTTACCTGGCCCGTGAGCAGGCTGAGCCCCACATGGGAGCAGCCCACACTCGACTTTGGGGCAGTGCGGGGAGAAGGCTAAGGTTCAGGGTACCCTCCCAGCCTGCCCCGTTTCTAAGGCATCCCTGTGCCTGCCTGTCTCCAGAAGGCAGTCTTATAAGTGCCCTAAAGAGAGGTGTGGGCATCCGAGGGTGCCCTTTTCTCCTCTGCGGAGACCTCCATCTCACCTGGGGCACCAGTCCACACAGTGCGACAGTAGGGACCGAGATCTCCCTCTGCCCCCACACGTCTTCTTCTCCCTGTCTCTGTCTCGGGGTGTCTCTTACTGCGTCTCCCACGGGTGTCTTCGCTATGCCTGTCTCTATATCTCTCTCCCTCTCTCGGCGTCTCCTCTGCTCGGCCCATGGCTCTTCATTTCTCCCACTGCGTCCGCACCGCCCTGTGTTCTCCAGGCCTCAGAGCTGGGAATGACCTCAGCGTTTTACAAGTACATCCTCACCACCATGGTGCGTACCCCATTGAGCTCCTCTGGTCCCCCGCCCCTCCCGTGGTGTCTGGCCTGCCCAAGGCCCGGCCCCAGTCCTCACGCCTTCCTCTGGGTCCCAGGACTTCCCCATCCTGCACCTGGACGGGATTGTGGAGGACACCTCCAACATCCTGGGCTTCTCCATGTTCAACACCTCACATCCCTTCTACCCGGAGTTTGTGCGCAGCCTCAACATGTCCTGGAGGGAGAACTGTGAAGCCAGCACCTACCCGGGTCCTGCGGTGAGCACTCGCCTTCCCCCCCAGGCACACAAACATCTATGTGGGTCCCTTCAGACCTCGAGCAGATGGTGCTCAGAACCCTCTGGCACCCCCACTCGCTTTCTGAGTACATGCTATGAGCCCTCCCATGCCATCTCTCATGCTTCCCAGCCACACTGGCCTCTTCCAGGTGCCTGTGTGGCCCCAGCACATACCCACCCCAGGGCCTTTGCACTCGGTCCTCCTGCTACTTTGTACTTCCCCAGAGAACTAGCGACTTTCCCTCATTGCCAAGTCAGCACTCCAACGTTCCCTCAGTTATAAGACCTTCCTTGGTCCCCAATCTGAAAAAAAAAAAAAAAAACTGCCCAGTGTTTTAGCTCCCTTCCCTACTGAATTTTTCTCCCTAGCTCCTGTCCTTGCATATCTAATCACCACAGGGGTTGTTCTATATTTTGCTTAGGCATAGATGCAAGTAAATAGATTGTCCCAGGATGACAGGGGTTTCTTCTTTGTTCACCATTGTATTCCCAGCACCAAAATCAGTCTGGTTTAGGGTAGGCATCCAATAACACATGTTGAATAAATACAAGCATACCAAAGACGCATACCTATGTGTGTTTGTTCCCAGACACGTAGTTACCCGCCAAGGCCCCGAGACGCTGTTCCTGCATACACACACATATACATACACACACGGAGCCAGGCCATCGGACATCAGGGACCTACCTGGGCAGAGGTGCATTTGTGTACACCTGTCTCCACAACACAGCCGTTCAGACCCTCCCACCGACCCGGCAGAGACGCACTCTCTTGCACACACACACGCACACACCACGGGTCGTCAGCCACAGCGCGGTGTCTGGTGGGTATCACTCACTGGGTGCCGGGCGGTATTGAGCCCGTGTGCACGTTATCCTGTTTGATCCCCATGCTAGAACGTGGTGGAGGCAGAGGACAATCATCCCCATTCTACAGGGAAGGAGACTGAGGTGGACATAGGAGAGTCAGGCCCCCAGCTCAGAGCTTTCCGCTGCACAGGCCCAGACTCCCTCCCATGCCTGCCTCCTAGATGCCACAGCCATGCTGTGTGTGGACAGACAGGCGTGTGTGTCCTACCTGCGTGTGTGAGCATCAGGCTGTGGCCCTCTTCCCGTGTCCGCATCAGCCATGTGGACACAAATGGCAGGACGTGCCCTCAGGCCCGCGGACATCTCCCTGTGGAGGTGACCCGGCTGGCCATCTAGGCCAACCCTCTTTGACTTCCCCTTCCCCCAAACAGACGCGTGGCTGCATGACTCGGGGAGAGAGGCTGCATGACTCCCCCAGACACGCGGGCAGCATGCACTTTTTCCCCATAGCCATCTGATTCCCTGGGAAAGGCACCCCCGCCACCGCCCCGAGACCCGTCCTCACTGCCTGCCTGCCTGGTTCCACATTCCTGGAGGGACGGGCCTTGTCTGAGGCTGTGGGGTGCCCGGCTGAGCTGCCTCTCTGCCATCCTGCCCCCCCCTCCGCCCTCCCTCCAGCTGTCGGCAGCCCTGATGTTTGACGCCGTGCATGTGGTGGTGAGCGCCGTCCGGGAGCTGAACCGCAGCCAGGAGATAGGCGTGAAGCCGCTGGCCTGTACGTCGGCTAACATTTGGCCCCACGGGACCAGCCTCATGAACTACCTGCGCATGGTGAGCCGGGAGCGGGGAGGGCCGAGGGAGCAGGGCCGCCCGCCTCAGGCTGGGACGCTCACTGTGTCCACCCTGTGGCCCCTCTGCCCTCTCCCCTGCTACCAACCCCACCCACCGCCTGCTTTCTCTGGGCCTCTTCCTCCTCCTTTCTGTGGTCTCTCCTCCTGGCCTTCCTCTGCCCGTCTGCGCCGCCCTCTCCCGGCTTCTTTGTCCCACCTTCTTTCTTTTGCTGGGAGTCGTCTTTCTCTTTTAACTGTGGTCTTCCCTGGTCCATCTCCCTCTCTTGTCTGTCTCTTCCTTCTCCATCTCCTCCCCTCTGGGCCTCTCCCGCTTGTACTTCCGGGCCCCTGCCACCCCCCTCTGCCCGCCTCCCGCCCTGCTAGGTAGAGTATGACGGGCTGACTGGGCGGGTCGAGTTCAACAGCAAAGGGCAGAGGACCAACTATACCCTGCGCATCCTTGAGAAGTCCCGGCAGGGCCACCGCGAGGTGAGCAGGCCAGGGGGACCTCCGGAGTCCCAGTGGGGTGGGGGCAGCCCAGGGGGCTGAGGCATCTTCAGGCCGGCCTCATGCTCACGGCAGCTTCTCTGCCCCAGATTGGGGTATGGTACTCTAACCGGACCCTGGCCATGAACGCCACCACCCTGGACATCAACCTGTCGCAGACGCTGGCCAACAAGACGCTGGTGGTCACAACCATTCTGGTGAGTGGCCCTCGGCAGGGACGGCCCTTTCCTGAGTGACGCCCCAACCCAGTCCCAGTGAGGGGGATGCCTTGGCTCAGGCGGCACGCGGACCAGCAGGGAGTGTGACCCATGCACCCAGCAACTCCTGACTGTGGCCAGGGTGTCCCCAGCTTTGTGGCCCCTGCAAGAGGGGAGGGCACAGGCTTTGGCAGCTGGCTGTCACATGGTGGGTGTCATGGGGAGTCCATGGGGCCACACAATGTGCGGCTGGGTGCCACCCCCCGTGTCCGGCTCAGAGTAGGCCCCCGAAAATCACCATTGCTGGCATGGTCATTTTGCCACACTGGCCGCGTGAGGGAGTTGACATGTAACAACTTCATGTCCGTCTTAAAGTTGTGGAAAGCAGGGCTCTAAGAGGCAAGGTGTCTTGCCAGCGGTCCCACAGCGAGGACATGGCAGAACCAGGGCAGGGGTCATGTCCCTGAGGCTCCAGAGCCTGAGCTGAAGCCGTGGTGCTCTGCACCTGCAGTCCTTTGTACTTGAACTTGAGCACCAACTAGGGACATGGTCCAGGAACCCCTGTGCATGCTGTTCCTGTGGTCAGCAGACCAGAGACCAAGGGGCCTTTGTAGGTCAGCGAGTGTGCATGGAGCGCCCCACCCTGCACCATCCCCTGTGCCAGGCGCTGCTTTACAGACCTGTCAGCCATTCCAAGAGTCTTGTCTTACTTTCCTCATTTTGAAGGTGAGGAAACAGGTCACAAGGCGAATCCTGGTTGGAATCAGGGGATGTGCTCAGAGACTGTGGCCTCTCCCCCTGCACACTGCTACCTCACACCAGACACAGCAGGCCACCAGGAGGTCAGGACAAGGGGTGACACACAGGCCCCAGTGAGCAGGAGGCAGCCCAGAGCTGCTGGGCCTGGAGGCTGGGGTGCCAGGCAGCCGTGCCCTGTAGAGCAGCCAAGTGCCTGGCATGCTGGCCTCCGCTGTCTGTGCAAGGCCCTCAGCGAGTGTGTAAGCTGCTCCCAGCTGCCAGGGCTGAGTTCAAGAGGGTTGCCACAGGTGCCACAGGATCCCAGCGGCCCCCTCAAGCCATGTGGCGCGGAGCTGTTCTCTCCGTCCCCAGGGAACTCCCAGTCTAATGAGGACCTCGTGTCCCTCTGGAGAAGGGCCAGTGAGCCTGCTGGGGAGGCCCAGATGGCCTGCAGACGGGAAGCCAGACGCCTCATAACAGCCTCCCCAGCGGGCCGGGCTGGGCTGGCTGGGAGAAGTCACGCCTCTGCGCCTGTGGCAGTATGGCCAGACCCAGAAGCTTCCAGGGGCCAAGAGAGCTGAGGTCCTTGGTGGGAAGCAGGGACAGAGGTCAGGGACAGGATGTCAGGGGAGTTGAGCCATGATCCTGGAGGCTTCATCCCCTCCTCATACCTGTCTCCCCTTTGCCCTAAAGCCCATAAGCCAGTGTGGTTCTCTTCCTGAGATTCATTGCTCTTTGGATGGATGGATGGATGGATGGATGGACTCATTCATTCCACTAAATTTACTGAAGCCGCTGTGCACCAGGCCTAACATAAATGCTGGATGTACGTGAATAGTCAGACACTCTGTGGTTTCCTTATTCTTGAGTGGCACTGGGAGAGGGGATGCCATTCTGATGCAGGAGATCGACCTGGACACAACCATTCCAACACAGGTAATGAGGGAACCCCTCCCCACCTAGAAAGGAGGGACTGACTCAGCTTTAGAAGAGTTCGAAGAGGCCTTCGCAAAGGAGGTAGCATTAGACAGGTTTTTAGAAGCTGTGTAGGAGTTGGGTGCATGGAGAAGGAAGGACTGGACATGCCGAGAAGCATGAGCTTTGAGAACAGGGGCTTAGGAGATGTTTGTCAGACCAGATGTGGAAGCAGTGGCTTTGTCTGCACAGCTGGACATACCCATTCGTTCGCTGATGTTTTCTGACATCAGAAAACTGGGCTGGGCCTGCGTTGGACATGGGGGGATTCTGGCGTAAGACTAACTGGGTGCCTGGGACAAGAGCCGGTCAGACTCTGCCTTTTTCCCCCCGCTCTATCCCTGGGGCCTAGAACAGTGCCTGGCACCTAGCAAGCACAGAGAGTGGTAAGTGCTGTGACGGGGGTGGCCCGGCGGCTGTGGGGCTGTTGGAGGGGGTCTCTGGAGGGTATACTTATCCTTTCCCTGAGCCCTTGGAGGGCGTTGAGCTGGAAGGGGCAGGGTCCTCTCTAGATGTGAGAAGAGCTCCGGAGAGGTGCTCCAGGTCGGGAAGTGAGGCCTGAGCTTGCTGGGGTTGTAGGAGGAGGGAGGGGAAGCTCATGTGGGTGTTGAGGCTGGCAGAGAGGCTGGGAGTGAGGATGCAGGGAGAGGCCCGAGATGGAGGAAGGGTGAGGCTGTCTCTGCGGTAGAGCTCACTGGTCTGGAGCCGAAAGGGTGGCTGGGCACAAGATTGACAGAGGCCCCACAAGGAAGCTAAGGTCCAAGAAGGCCCATGGAGGTAAGGCTGTGTGGGGCCTTCCCTCAACCTCCAGCCTTGCTCCTGCCTGTAAAGGTTTCTCAGAACGCTCCGTGGTCCCTGTGATTGTTTTCCCCATGCTGGGATGTCTCATCCTCCTCTTGGGTGAACCTGTGGCTGGTTGGACGTCGCTCTCCTTTTGACTTTGCCCTCTGCCACTTCAGCTGGCCTAAACCTTCACCTGTAATATGGGTCTCCTGATCCTACCTCGAAGGGCTGTGGGAGGATCACATGAGGTAGAAAAGCCACCTGGCCTCCCAGCACTAAAGGCATACCTTCCCGAGCTCGCATCCCGGATAAACCAGAACCCACTGTGGCCGGCGTCTCAGTGCCCGGCCAGGCCCTCTGCTCCTGCCGTCCGGTCCTCCTGGCCCCCCCAAGCTTGGTACCCGGATGACGCCCAGACCAACCACATTGTGGTCCTCATTTGTATTTCCCTAACAAGGACGTCAACCACCTTTTCTACATTATTGGCCATTTGATACTCTTCTTTTGGAAATCCCCTGTTTGAGACTTTTTTTTTTAATTAAACAAAAATTGGGACATGGGATCTTTTTACCGATTTATGAGTTATTTATATATTCTGGATTTAACTTCTCACTGGATGTTTGTCCTGCAAATACCTTGTGCCTTGCTTCTGAACCCTCAGTCTTTCAATGAAAAGATTTCTAATTTTACTAAAGTCCATTTTATCTGTGATTTTTTTCCTTTTTGATTAATGCTTTTAGAATTTAAGAATCCTTTGCCTACCCCAAGGTCGCAAAGACAGACTTCTATTTGTTTTTGAAAAATTTAATCGTTTTACCTTTTACAGTGAGATCTACCATCTTCCTGATGTACCATGTGAGGTAGGGGGACAGGACACATTTATGTCATGGTTTTTGTTTTGTTTGAGATTTTATTTTTAATAATCTCTATGCCCAGTGTGGGACTTGAATTTATGACCCTGAGATCAAGAGTCACAGACTCTTCCGACTGAGCCAGCCAGGCGCTCCCCCAACCCCCGCCAAGCTCTGTTCTGTTGTCGGTTTGTCTGTCCTTGCACTAACACCACATTGTCTCAAATACCGTAGCTTTAAATTGAGTAGTAATACCCCAGAGGCTCAGTCCTCCAATTTCTTCTTCAGGATTGCTCTGACTCTTCCTGACCATCCACATTTCTATACACACTTAAATATCCTGCTTCAAATTTTAAAAATATTTTCATGATTAATATTAAAATTTTTAATTAAAAGAATTTATCACATTGGAGGAGGCACTGAAGTTAATACAAACCTACATAAAACAGATTTCAAAGAGCACATGGGGTGAGGAGTGGAAAGCTAGGCTCCTTCCGCTCCACGCACCCCCTTTTTTTCCTCGGAGACCACATCCTTCCAGAAACGTCAACGCACATACAATCTGTAGCTAGGTTTTTTTTCCTTTTCCTCTTAATATATCCGATAGAACTTGTTATTTTAGGAGTTGCCTAGGAGTCTTCGATGACATCAATAATCTTTTTAACCTGTCCCAAATTAGGCAGTTTCAGTCTTTGTTCCCACTGGGAGCAGTGCTGCCATGCTGCCGTTGGGCGTACATTTTGTGTACAGATGCACAGCCATTTGTGGGATGGATTCTCAGAATCAGACTTAGCACCAGCCCACTGTCTGTCTGCGGCGCTTCTGCAGAAAACTGAAGGAGTCAGAAAACCCTGCGTGAGAGGCTCCGTCAGACCCTTGGTTCTGGTGGTCTGGGGCTCTGTGTTGAGTCCCACATCAGTGGTCTCTAATCTCAAGTTCTGTTCATAGGCCCCAGTCCCTATTTCTGCCTTTATAAGTTCAGACCCCAATGCTGAGGCCTTGATCCCAAACCCACAACACAGGTGTCTCAGCCTTGGGTCTGGAGATCAGCTGGGCCTTGGCGGAAGGACCGAGGACTTCACAGTGCAAAGCAACTGGGTTTGGAGGCCCAGCTTTGTCCCATCTCCCCTCCCCACTGCCCTGCTTCTGCTCTGTGGCCTCAGTTGAGACGCTGGGCCTCCCTGAGCTTCAGTTCCCTGCTCCATATGTCCAGAGAGCTTGGGGGACGGAGGAAGCCTTCCAGCTCCAGTGCTGGTGCCTGCCTAGAGAAGTCTTGATTTCTGATTCTCTAGCTTTGACACTGGGACCACGTCCCGGGTCTACCTGGCTTCTCCCACGTCCCCCTCGGATTCTGTCCACTTGGCTTCCGTCTAGCACAGGGCCTCAGAGGCCTCAGAGCTGAGTTTTGGAGTCAGCCTGGCTTGTCCATTTCAGCCACTTACAGCTCCACTTCTCGGGACCTTGGTGTCCTCATCTCTGAAACGGGGGTATTAATACCGACCTCCCACGCTGACGGAGTAGCTGTCACACAGCAAGCCTACAAGAAATTCTAGCTACTGATGCTATTATTAGCAGCATCTCACATTCCTATTCCCCGTTCCACAGTTTGGGTCTTGGAAAGGCGGCGTGGTGGAAAGAGAGCAGCGCTGACTTCCCTCCATCCCACTACCCCTCAGCTGTGGGGCTTGGAGTGGTCCGAGAACCCAGAGTCTATACTGAGATTCGGCCTCATTGTGCCGGTAGCTGGGGAACAAATCCCCTCGCTTGACCTCCGTGAGCCTCAGTTTTCCACATGTGTAAATTGAGTCTGATAATGCCTCTGGTGTAAGGTCACTGCCAGGAGTTAAAGGGATCTGTTCGAGGCTGGGGGTGGGGGACTGGCACTTAGCTGGTACTCGGTATGCGGCCACCATCCTGGATATTCTTGCCAGAGCCCTCCCCGCTGTGTCCAAAGCCCTAACTTCCTTTGTTCCTCTGTCCAGAGAGACACTATACACATACCCTTTCAGACATAACTGTGTCAAGATTAAGATTCCCTGGGCGCCTGGGTGGCTCAGTGGGTTAAGCCGCTGCCTTCGGCTCAGGTCATGATCTCAGGGTCCTGGGATCGAGTCCCACATCGGGCTCTCTGCTCAGCGGGGAGCCTGCTTCCCTCTCTCTCTCTCTGCCTGCCTCTCTGTCTACTTGTGATTTCTCTCTGTCAAATAAATAAATAAAATCTTTAAAAAAAAAAAAAAAAGATTAAGATTCCCTTTGGTCGACATCATCTTCTTAATGCCTCATCTTACTAGCCTTTGGCACATTTTCTCTACTTTTATGCTCATTTGGTGCATGGGGGGGTGGTCAGTAAAGTTTACTGGAACCCCTCAGAAATAAGCTTCAGGGTAGCAAACCTGTGCAAAGTCTGAGGTGTTTGGTTAGCTTGCAAAGCATTGCCAGAATCGGTATTAGAATGTGAATTGCTGTTAACCTTTATAATCAGGACATTTTGCAAAACAGCCGAGGATTCCAGAATTCTTGACGTCAGGCCATCTGGCATCTCGGGCCTGCTTCCCTCACAGTGATGTCGGCTGGCTCTTGATCCTGGTGGGGCAGACCCTGTGATCCCTTGCTAGTTCATCAAGTTAGTTCAGGGGGTCGGTACTGATCGTGTGGACAAGAGGGGCACCTGGCTGGCTCGGTCAGTAGAATATGTGACTCTTGATCCCGGGGTTGTGAGTTCAAGCCCCGTGTTGGGTATATTGATATCTTAAAAAAGAAAAAAAAAGAAAAGTGAAGTGGAGCAGAAGGGAAAATAATCAGGGTCTGCTGCCTTTTGGTCCCTAAGGGTAAGGGCTCTTTTGAGGAACAAAGTCTATTTAAATACACATATGCGTGCGTAGGACTTGCGTTGCAAAGTAAAATGTATCTCTTACTATGATCATGGTCAGAAATTTGAAAGCCCCTCTTCCAGTTTGGCATAATCTCCTTCCAGTGTGATTCACTCTTAGGTTACTCGCCTCCCTGGTAAGCATTTGAGCATCAAGTTGGCCGGCAGAGCTGAACACCGCTCCCTGTGATCTGCAGGGAGGGGGCGGCGTCCCGAGACAACAGCCGGCAGCTTCCAGGCCTAACCCCGCTTTGAGCATCTTCAGGCCAGGAACAGGTGCCCTGACTCTGTCCCTCTCGGAGGCAGATTCCTGATATGGCGGCCCCGGCCAGGGCTCCAGGCTCTTTAAGCAGTCCCTAGCTGCTCAGTCTCTGACCTCTCTTCTCTGCTGCTTCTCAGGAGAACCCATACGTCATGCGCCGGCCGAACTTCCAGGCCCTGTCTGGGAATGAGCGTTTCGAGGGCTTCTGTGTGGACATGCTGCGTGAGCTAGCTGAGCTCCTGCGCTTCCGTTACCGCCTGCGGCTGGTGGAGGATGGGCTGTACGGGGCGCCTGAGCCCAACGGCTCCTGGACAGGCATGGTTGGCGAGCTCATCAACCGGGTACGGCTGGGCCAGGTCTGGGCAAGGGGCTGTGGCCTGGGTGGGTGTGGGGAGGCCGGCCGGCAAGCAGCCAGTGGCGAATCCACCAGCCGGGCCTAGGACAGCAGGTACTCTGTGTTCCTCTGCCTGGTGAATGCCACGGGGCCAGCATGGCCAGGCAGAGGGTGGAGAGGCCTCATCTCCTGGGTCCTGCTTTGCCACATGCTCCCCTAGCATCCCTTGGCTCCACTGGTGCTCAGGCATTGTCTGGGTGAACGAAAAAGACACGGAGTTAGAATCAGACAGAGACTGTAGAGGTGGAAAGAGGCTTCTTGCCGGAGGGAGGCCTGGATGGGGAAGATAGGGACGGCGCCCTATGGCTGGTGCCCGCCACTTGGACCTGGCCTGTTGCAGATGCATCGAGGCTGCCTGTTGTACTCACAAGTCCACTCACTCAGAAAGTGTTTATTGAGCACTGTCTGTGTGCCTTGCACCATGCTGGGCCTAGGATAGAGTGGTGAGCACAGGGGATCCGGACCGTGCTCTCGAAAGGTTAGGGTGTCTTTAGGAAGCCGGAGAGCAAATGACCACGAGATAACCCTCAGGGCTGTGATGGGGGAGACTGCGAGGGGGGACCCAGAGGCGGCTCCTGACCCAGCTGGTCCAGGGAGGACTTCCCAGGAGAGGACACCCCAAACAGATTCCCAAAGGGTATGAAGGAGTCAGCAAAGTGAATGGGGTATGGGAGCAGGGGAATGTGTTCAGAGCAGAGGAAATGGCATTTATAGAAGGGGAGTCAGGGTGAGACAGAGTGGGGTGCCCTGGAAGGGCCCTGAGTGTGGGTGGGATTTGGATGAAGGGGAGGAGGGAGAGAGGCAGGGGTGTGGGAGGTGGGAGGTGAGGGTGGTGTGGAAAACGTATTTTGGAATCAGACCAGTCTGGGTTTGAATGCTCAGGTGAGTTGTTTCTCTTTCCTTCACTTGTCTTTTTCCCTCCCTGGGATGGGGATAATGATGCCTCTCAGGTCTGTCCTGAGGGTTTCAGGGAATGAGGACAGCACCACCCATGCTGCTTGTCAGAGGCAGGAGATCTCAATGTGTAATCCCTCTTTTTATTCCAGGCAGGAGAAACCATGTGGGTGAGGGCCTGGAGCCAGGGCTGTGCCGGGGAGACATGCCGGCCCCAGCCAGCCAGGGAAGGTGTGCAGAGTAGGGACGGATGGCCATGAACAGTCAGGGAAGCCTGGACATTGGACTTGGCTGAGGGCAAGAGGGATCTTCACCCTCATGTCTCTTCCAACCCAGAATTCAGTGCATCCAAGTCCTTAAATGTCACTGGGGTAGACTTGAGAAGGCCACTTTACGTGACAAGGGCATTTATTCCTTAGGGCACTGATTTTCAAGAGCTATTTTGACTGCAGAACCACCCCCCCCCCCCCCAGTTGAAGGCACCCTCAGAAGCCGGGACAAAGCAGAATAGCTGTGGTGGGGGCAGGGCTGGGAGGGTGTCCCTGGGGTCCTGGTGGCTAGGCCCTCTCCCACCCCACCCCCCCGAGCAGGCCCGAGGCACTGCCTTGCCGCTGCTGGCCTGTTTGGAAGCTTTTGTCCCGGGTGGGTTCTCGAAGGGCCCGCAGCCAGAATCCAAGAAGGCAGACAGCATGCAGAGCTGGCGGCCCAGCACCCCCACCCCCCGACTTCCATTTCTACATCCTGGTCCTCAGCCATGTGGGCTCAGAGCGTTCTTCAGGGTCCCCAGAAATAGGCAGGCGGCAGGAGAGTAGCCCCCAGCCCGAGTCCCTGTAGTTTCTTCATCAACAAATAAGTAGGTAATAGTCCTCTTTGCAGCTGCATGACCTTGGGGAAGCGCCTCAGGCCTGCCCTGCAGTAGGGGCGGGAGATTTGGAAGATTCCAAGTGGTGTCTGAGGGTGGTGTCTGGGGCTAGAACAGCACAGAGGCCCTGAGCTTTCCGGATGCGCGGGCTTGTCCTTGTGATCCTGAGCCCTGTTGGTATCTTGGCTCTGCTGCCTACTAGCTGTGTGACCTTCGGCGTGTTCCTTAACCTCTCTTCGATGTTTCTTCAACAGTAAAATTGGAGAGATAATGGTAACTAGTACACACCACGGTCTTGAGCGTGAAACGAGTTCTTCCCAGGGCTTAGAACAGGTGCCTGGCGGGTTGTGGGAGCTGCAAGCATGTACTCCACTCACGTTCTTATTAATGTTATTTTGACTGGCTCGGCCAGCACCCGCATACATTCGTGGTTCTGTGTGTTCTCCAGCCGGCTAGCATGCTAGCATTCACTGAGGGCCTACTGTATACTAGGCGCTGTGCTACTCCCTGGGAGATACAATAGCCAGGCCTGGCCTTGCTCTAAATGAGCCTGGCTGTCAGCAGGGGGCTCATGGCTAGCCGCCAAAGGTCTCAAGCTGGCTTGTGAGGAAACAATCACTCGGGGTGGGGGTGGGGGTGGGGGTGACCTGCAGGGAGGTAGGGGGATGACAAGGATGGAGACGGGGGAGGCTGAGAGTGCCAGGTCTTGGTGACGGCCTGGGGTGGGGAACTCTAGAGAAAGGACAGAGCCTCTCCGTTGCTCGGGCAGCTGGCTGATGGCGATGACATTTAGGGAGAGAACACTGGAGGAGGAGTGATCTGGGAGCGCGAAGGATGGGTGGGGCTTGGCCCTGCAGAGGCTCAGCTGCTGCCTGCCGAGGGATGGCCATGGACACGGAGCTTTCTGCAGGTCCTGGCTGTGACCTCCTGGGTGGCTGCAGCAGCAGCTGCCTTTGTCATCACCACCCCCCATGCCAGAGGCTTTTCAAGTGTTACTTAAAGGACCTCCCACTGCTGCCCTGGGGCTCAGAGGCAGAGGGACTTGCCCCCCTCACCATGGGTCTGCAGCCAGGGGGTCTGACCCAGGGCCTTTCCCAGACCCCCAGCAGGGACTCAGGGAGCCTGGGGTAGACAGGAGGATGCGTTCACCCCATGCCAGGGCCGTGCCCAAGCGTTTTGAACCATGTGAACGCCGCCCCACAAAGAGGGCCTGGTTTTAGCCCAGTTTTCTCTAATGGTGAGTGAGACACCAAGGCATCATGTCCAGGCCACACTGCTAGCGACCAGCAGAGCCAGGGCCGGCCCCATCAGGCTGGTCCAGAGCTGACGAGTGACTCCAGATGGAAGCCAGCCCAGGGCGCCAGAGTCTCCCCAGTCACCCCACCAGTTCCCAGGCCAGTCTCTAATCATCATCCATTTAGTCCACCCAGTGGCCGCTGCAGGAATTGGCCTGCTCTCTGTCCTGTCTGTGTGACTTCAGGCTCCCGCCCCTCTCCCAGCCTCCTCACTGGCCTCTTGGCCTCACGACTTTCTCCATTATGCTGGGTCCTCCAGTAGGATCCTCTACATTGCAAGTCTGACCTGTCATTCATGGGCTGTCGCCAGAGTGCCTCCCCTCCACCCCTCACCTCCCCGCCCCCAGGATAAAAATCTGTGCCCTCCGGCCCTGCCCTCAAGGACAAAGCAGCTGTCTTGGGGTGTTCTGGGGAAGCAGACTCTGAGTGCAGATTAGCAGGCAGGAGGCCTCCTTGGAAACCAGCCCTGGGAGGGCAGGAAGAAGTGGGCCGGGCAGAGGAAGGAGCAGTGTTGCTATGTAGCTCTGATTGAGCCTCAGCTATCCCCCAGGCATCTCTGGGGCTGAGGTTGGGGGGGGGGGCAGGACTTTATACGCCCCCCAACCTGTGATTGGTGGGGGGCGTCCTTAGGGAGGCTCTTCTGCCCACCGAGCTGAGAGCTGAGGGCCCTGAGCCACCAGCACGCTCGGCAGCCGGGGCCATCAGTGCCGGATCCCGAGGGAGAGTCTAAGCGGCCTGTGCCATGGTCTGATAGTCACTAGCTCATTCGGGATCAGGCAGGGCTGGCTTCAGCTGCCTGCATTACCATGTGGTCCCCACAGACCAGGTCCCCTCTCTGGACTGGGGGTCCCCTCTTGAAGTGGAGATGATATTACCTCCATCACAGAGCTTTGGGGCGAGGGGTAGGTGAGGGAGAGTACGAGGTCCTAGAGTGGAGCCTGTTTCACAGGGGACCTTGCGGGGTAAAGAGCTGGGATATTCTTTTCTTTTATTTTCTTTTTTGTTACGACTTTATTTATTTATTTGACAGAGATCACAAGTAGGCAAAGAGGCAGGCAGAGAGAGAGGAGGAAGCAGGCGCTCTGCTGAGCAGAGAGCCCGATGCGGGGCTCGTTCCCAGGACCCTGAGATCATGACCTGAGCTGAAGGCAGAGGCTTTAACCCACTGAGCCACCCAGGCGCCCCTGGGATGTTGTTTTCACTGTGTGTGAAGCCAGTGGGAGGGTTTAGGCAGGGAATGTGCCATGAGCTAATTGGCTTTCTCTCTTTTTTAATTGAGGTCAAGTTCATATAACATAAAACGAATCATTTTAAAGTGTATATCTCAGGGTCAGGCAGCCTATTCATGGTCACCTCTACCTCATGCTAAAAACATTTTCGTGAGCCCCAGAGAAATCCCCATACCCGTGCAGTAGTCAGCTCCCATTCCCCTATACCCCGGCCCCTGGCAACCACCAGACTCCTATCTGCCACCACCAGTCTCTCCATCTCCATGGATTTACTTATTCTAGGTATTTCTTATAAATGGCATCACCTGCTATGTGGCTGTCTACGTGTGGCTGCTTTCACTTGGCATCACATGTCCATGTGGAAGCGTGGATCAGTTACCACCTTTTCTAGGGCTGAATAATGTTCCACGGTATGGAAGTATGACCTTGATTAATTTTTAATTCATTTAAAAGTGATTACTCTGGCTGCTCTCTTGAGAAATCACCGTAGTGAGGCAAAAGCAGAAACAGGATTCTCCGTTTAGAAGTCTGTCGGAAGGTCCAGGAGACAGAAGACAGGGGCTGATACTCTGGCGGTGGCTGTGTCAGAGGTGCTCAAGAGGGAGATAGGAATCAGGGGTGACTGCGGTGTGTGGCCTGAGCAGCTGGGTGGGTGGCAAGGCCAGCTCCCGCCCTGGGGAGGACGTGGGAGGTGCACTTTGGGGGGCTTGGGGAAAGAGGGGTTGTCTCTGGGCAGGGATTGCTTGAGGTGATGATCCAAAACTCCAGAGGAGAAATATGGATTTCATCGTGCAGCTGAGGATGAATTATTATTATTTTTTAAATATTTTTTTATTTATTTGACATACAGAGATCACAAGTAGGCAGAGAGGCGGGCAGAGAGGGGGACCCTGGGATCATGACCTGAGCGGAAGGCAGAGGCTTTAACCCACTGAGCCACCCAGGTGCCCCGAGGATGAATTATTTAACACATCCCCTATCTGGGTGGTTTCCTGTGTTTGCCAGTGTAGACACGGTCACCGTGCCCTGGGCCTGTGGATTGGCGGGCATGTTCCCGAAGGAGAAACTCCTAACCGCAAAAGCCCCGGGTCAGAGAACGTGAATGTTTTTTAAGCAGAGAGAGACTGCCACATGGACGCTCAGAAAGGTTCCGCCAATTTATATTCCCACCAAAAGTGCACGAGAATGTCACATTTCCCACACTCTTGCCAACAAGAGGTATTATCAATCTTTAAACAAACAAACAAACAAACAAACAAAAAAACACCTCTGCCCAAAGGCCAAAAATAAGAGCTTATCGTTCCCACCTAAATAGAACTGTTACCTGGCTGCGGATACTCATCCCCGAGCAGTCAGACTGTTATTCACGGACGCATGGTTTTGTACTTTGTTGTTTCCAGGCATTTTTTATTTGTTTGTGCCGTTATAAACAACCATAAGCAGACATCTTTGTGCACTAAAGCTTTGCCTGCGCTGTAGCTGATTGGACCGATTCTGCAGATAGAGTAACGAGGTCAAGGAGGAGGACCCTCTATGACTTTTGTTATACGGCCTCAAACAACTTTCCAGAAAACTTGCAGTGGGTCCTGTGCAGGCTCCTTCTCACACAGAAGGTTTTTGGTTGGCTTTTATTTATTTTTTTAAATTTTTAAAAATTTTATTTGTTTATTTGACAGAGAGAGAGATCACAAGTAGGCAGAGAGGCAGGCAGAGAGAGAGGAGGAAGCAGGCTCCCTGCTGAGCAGAGAGCCTGATGTGGGGCTCCATCCCAGGACCCTGACACCATGACCCAAGCCAAAGGCAGAGGCTTAACCCACTGAGCCACCCAGGCACCCCTTGGTTAGCTTTTAGAAATTGAGATACCTGTCCCCCGCCCCCCAGTCATTTTTACAGATGGCAGAGCACTTTGATTTTTTCTGTTCTGCCTAGTGGACCACAGTGGGCCTGGTCAGGTGATGGACAGAGTCTGAGTCCGAGTTCAGCTTGGAATGGCCCTGACAGGTCCACAGACCCACCCTGAGTTTTCCCATGTCCCACTTGTATACTTGGAAGAGACCTTCATGGCCCACAAATCAGGGCCCTTATGGTCAAAGAACCAAGCGGAAGCTCCTAGAATTGCCCCTCTTTCTCAGGATAGGAACCCCAAAGCAGTTCTACATCCTTTGGGGGAATCACAGAGATCGGTGCTGTCATGCACGGCTTGAAGGAAGCAGAGGTAATGACTTCATCCCTAGTCAGCTGGCCGGTTCGGCCCGTGCAGAAGGCAGATGGATTTTGGCCGATGACTGGGGATTATTGTCAACGGAGTCCAGGCGGTGACTCCAACTGCAGTTGCTGGCCCAAATGAAGTGTCTCTCCTGGAGCACGTCAACACAACCTTGGCAGCTGGCATGAGCTGTTGACCTGGCAGACGTGGTTCTCTCCAGCCTGCTTTCTGAGGTCTACCAGAAGCCTTCCGTCTTGCCTCGGGGTGACTTCCATTTCCTCGCCTTCCGTCGTCCTCTAGGCTGTGGAGGGCTTGATCTGGACAGTGTCACTGATCGGATCTTGTGAGCAGGAAGTCACATTTAAGGGGTTTGGCAATAAAGCCGCCCACTTTCCGCCGGTCAGGGTCCAAGTGGACATGAAAACAACACCAGCTACCAGAACGGAATCACATCAGCTACTTGGACAGAGCGCATTTGATACAAAGAACTGTTACCTAGAGGTCGAGTGGTTAAATACAGGACTGAAAGCGCAGAAAGCAAAGGAAGGGACCCTGGAGTAAGGGGTGCAGGAAACAGCCACCTTCCTGAGGCCTTGGGACGGGGAAAGAGCTGGAAAGGTGAAAACTCAGAAACCCAGACAAGAGGCCTCACGGAGCTGAAACTCAGGCGTCTGAGGAGGGGCCGCTGCGTGTGTGGTACCGGAGACGTGTGGTGGGGCTCAGGGATTTGGAAGTAAGTTGTGTGCCTGCTTCAGGCCACTTACCAAACTCCCCACATGGCTTTTCACTCTGAGGGAGGCCCGGAGCACACCAAGGCGCTGTGACAGATCACAGCCGATCTGCCTCCTGGGCCCGATGACCCAGCAGATCCTGGGATACACAGAGTGCAGGTGGCAAACAGAGACAGAGGCACCCGGGGGGTGACTCACGGCACAGACCTCTGGGGTTTGAGAGCAGATGGTGCGGTCTTCTGAGGCTCACTGTTTTCCTGAGAAAATGCTCATTGCCGGGTCCTCCCGGAGACTGAGCAGTGAGGGCCGCTGTGGCCTGAGCGCTCCTGCAGCCTGGCTGTTGTCCTCTCTGTGTGAGTCAGGGTCCTGTCGGGAGACAAGGCATGCAGTATGTTTGAATGAAGAGCTGTTACCATTACCATGGTAACGAAGAGGGTAAAAGTTGAACTCCAACGCAGGGATCAGCGAACTTTTTCTGGAAAGGGCCTGATGTTATTTTCGACCTTTGGGCCATACTGTCACCACGCTGCAACTTTGTTGTTGGATGGAGAACAGTCGTAGGCGATACCTAAACAAGAAGCCAAGAGTGTGTTCCAATAAAACTTTATTCACAAAATCGGGCACTGGACTTGGCCCGAGGGTCGTAGTTTCCACACTCTCACTCCCAGCTCTCACGGAGGTGGCAAGGCAGGAACTGAACTGGGGGCTTCCCTAGTTCTAAAGGAGCAGAGAGAGGAGCAGAAACCACTGGAAACTGGCTTCTGGAAGCTGGGGGGCACGGGTTTCCCTGGGTGGGGTGGGGGTGGGACTCGGACTCGGTGAGGCCGGTTCTGCAAGTGCAGGGAAGCCACAAACTGGATTCATCTGCTGCCCCAGGACAAAGGCTGCAGCAGGGCAAGCCTTCACCTTCCTGCCGCCTTGCAGCGACCCGCTGGCACCCCCTACTGGCAGAATCTGACAGGGAGCTCGTGGCAAAGCAGAACCAGGGTTTGCACAAAGCTGGGGTAGAGTTTGGGGCCAGGGGAGACTCGCGAGCACGTTGGCTGACTTTTCGGGATTGAGACAGCCTCCCCGCCCCCTCGTTTCTGTTTGTTTGTTTTTTTAAAGATTTTATTTATTTATTTGACAGAGATCACAAGTAGGCAGAGGCAGGCAGAGAGAGGAGGAAGCCGGCTCCCACGGAGCAGAGAGCCCGATGCAGGGCTCGATCCCAGGACCCTGGAAACATGACCTGTGCCCAAAGCAGAGGCTTTAACCCACTGAGCCACCCAGGTGCCCCTCCACCCCATCTTTTCTACAGATGGCTCAGCATTTGGATTTTTCCTGATTTCATTCCAGAGATTAGATGTCAGCGTCCCCTTGTGGAGGGAAATCTTCTGTAAGAAATAGGGGACTCCATTAGGAAATTTAGGGTGTGGAGGGGGAGGTGGAAGGAGAGTTCCAAAGGCTCTAAGAGGACCTTACCAGAGTTTGCAGGGTTTAAGGATGTGTTTGTCCTCTTCGGAACAAAGTCCAAATCTGACCACTTCTTTTCACCATTACCCAGCTGCCCCCCCTCCCAAGTACTTCCATGGACTTCATTTGGTCCCCAAGACCCCTGCTTTCACTCTTGCCCCTGTGGTGTGTTCTCATGGTGGCCAGATCATCTCACCCCCTGCTCACACCTTGCGATGTGGTGTCCTGTGTTGTCCTGGGAGTAGAACCCAGCCGCCTTCCCTTCCTTCACGTTTGTCCCCCAGACCTCCCTGCAGCAGGGAGTGTGTCCAAACTAGCGTCTTCCAGCAATCTCGAGTCCTTTGCCCTGCTTTATTTTTCTTCATAGCGCTTGTTGCCACCCACCATTTCATGTTCATCTTCACTGCTGGATCCAAAGCTAGAACCGTGCTTGGTCGGGGGTCGGTATTCCCAAGTATTTGTTAAGTAGGAGGGGATGCAGGGCAAGGTGGTGGGTGTTTTAGCCTGTTCGTGCTTCTGTAACAGAATGCCGCAGACTGGGTGGGGGGCCTGCTGAACCACAGAAATCTATTTCTCACTGTTCTGGAGACGGAGGACGTCCAAGATCAAGGTGCCGGCAGATTTGGTGTCTGGTGAGGGGCCTCTTCCTGGTTCACAGACAGCCGTCTTGCTGTGCTGAATGTGGTGGAGGATGGTTCTGCTTTCTGGATGGAATGGGACAAGCGCACTAAATCCGTTCATGAGCTTATGTCCTCATGACCTCCTTCTCACCTCCCAAGGCCGGCCTCCTAACACCATCACATTGGGGGAGCAGACACGTTCGTGATGTGGCAGGCGGTGGACGCTGGGCGGCATGGGCCTCAAGGGGCTGGGAGAGGAGTACGGGGACAGCGGAAGGAGAGTGGGCGTTGTTGCCAGCTTTAAGCAGGGCTGCTGTGACCCAGGCTGTAGTTTCTGGGGCCCCTTGGGTGGCTGGCTGAGCTTTCCAGTCCTGAGACATGGTGATAGGGGCAGGAGCAGGGCTGTGAAGTTGGAGGAAGCGATGGATTCCAGAAGTGTTTGGGGGAAGAATCAGGAGAGCGCGCGGATAGAAGCGGTGAGGGGTGGAGAGATGTCAAGGACGATATTGGGGGGAGGGGGGGTTTCTGCCTGCGATGAGCCCGATGAGCCCGGGGACAGGGTGGGGGCTTCTGCCTGCGATGAGCCCGGGGACAGGGTGGGGGCTGAGTTTCCTGGCTGTATGTTGATGAGAATTTCAAGGACCCATTGTTCCCTCTAGTCACATGCAAAGCACCTGGGACCTGGACCCTGTCCTCCAATGCCGTTGCCGCTGGCCTGGGTAGGGACAGTGGACTGGTGAAACCCTGAGAGGGGGACCAGTTCTGAACCACAGGGTCAGCTATAAGCCAGGAGCTTATCTCCACTCTGCTTCCGTTTCTTCACGTGCGAAATGGGAAGAATGGTTCCCTGACAGGGCTGCTCTGGGGACAACGTGAGCTACTCTGGGTGGAGGGAGCCCTGAAACAGTGGCCACAGGGTGCGTGCTGTGTGAGGGTGAGCCTCTGGGCCCAGGCGTTTCCATGAAGCATGGGGAAGGAGAGCGTTGTCTGTCTGGGTCACTCTGGAGGCCCCTGGAGGAGGGGGGCACGTTCCTCATTCCCTGGGGCAGACACGGTGCCTCCAGCCTGCCCTGCTTCTGCGGGTTCCACTGTGGAGGCAGAGATGCAAACAGATGTTTTCCAAACTGAGCTAAAGGCTGTGGTAGATCCAAGGGCATTGAGCCTGGGAAGGTCTAGAGAAGGTGCCACAGAGGAGGGAGGGTTCAGGGGACCCTGTCGGGGTGGGTGGGATCCAGTTCTGTGCAGAGTGGGGGGCTCCATGCAAAGGCAGTGTTCACTGAGGTGGAGGGTGGAAAGCAGCTGAGTGAGACGGGGTGAGAGGCTCAGGAGTATGGTGGGGAATGGTGGCAGCCCTGGGAGCTGCTCAGAGAGGCCAGGCTTGGTCAAAATCCAGCAGTGTTTGTTGGGAACCCCTGTGTAGGTTCTGGGGTGCACCTCTAACCAGATGGACAAGGAACTGGTAGTTTAGTAGGAAAGCTAGTCCATGAATAAGCAAACTGGCAGGGTCATCTCCAGTAGTGCAAAGCAGGATATAAAATGGGGTAATGGGTCATATGAGAGAGAGGACCCTGTAAGTGGGGTCTGGAGGCTGCTGTGGAGAGGGCTGAAGGAGGGAAATGTGAGCTATATCTTGAATGGTGAGGCAGAGCTCTGGAGGAGCACATGCAAAGGCCCTGAGGTAAGGAATGAGCCTTCTGTATCAAAGAACAAAAGGCAGCCACTGTGGCTGGAGCCGAGTGGGTGAGGGGAAAGGCATGAGGCGAGGCCAGCAGGTGGTGGGTCTCAGATCACCAGGGCCTCTTGGCCATGAAAGGGATTTGTTGCAGGTGGTAGTGCAAAGCCACCCAGGGCTTTCAAGCAGGGGACCTTCCATTTGGACTATGGGGTTCTGAGTGATGGTTGGGGGGCTGGTGAGGTAGCTGGTGTGGTTGTGAGGAGAGCAACTCTGATGGTCAGGGCCTGGACGGGGTGGGGGGATGGACAGGAGTGGACAGATCTGAGGTGCATTTTAGCAGTAGAGTCTCTGCTCTTGCTGCTGGAGGAGAGGTAGAGAATTTGGGAAAGGGAAGAAGTGGGTTTGGCCTAGATATTGGCCTGAGACGAGCTGCCCAGAGTGGGTGAGGAGGCCAGGGAGCAGAGCAAGAGATGGAGAAGAAGGGTACTGGGAGCGCTTTGGGGAGGAAGAGGGCCCCTGGAGCCTGACCTAGGGACAAACAGCCCCCTCCTGACCCCCATCTGCAAAGCTGCTGCCTCCTGTTTTCTGAAGGGGAGACTCGGGCCCCTAGGAAGGGCCTTCCCGGGGTGCACCTCCTGTGGGTGCATCAAAGTCATAGTGCATCAATACAAAGTCATGTATTAGCTGACATCATTCCTGGCAGTTCACATATTAGTCATAAGAGTGGTGAGTGTGTAAGAGGCAAGAAGCTCCTTATTCTCACTCTCCAGGAATTCCAAAGGGTGTGCCTCCCCCACCCTGATCCAGCTGTGTTTTGGGCCCCTGACACAGTTTGCCACCTCTGCATTCTGCCCTGGGACTGGAGCCATGTCCCTCACCCCATGGTAGCTGTTTGACCTGGGCCCCACTTGCGTCCACACCCATGTTACCTCGTATGCTCTGTGTGTCAGCCGCTTCTGTGAGTGTGTGTCCCCCCTGGGCTGGTGAGCTGGGCCCTCTATTCTTATTTCAGCCCTATGGGTCTCTGCTTGAATTTGGAGTCAATTCTGGGGTCCAGTGGAGGTGTGGGGGATAGTCTATATGCCTGGAAGGGGTGTCCTGGGAGCCGGGTCCCAACGCCGGGGAAGTGCTGTGTGAGACATCTCACCCAACCCGGTCCCCATTTTGCAGATGAGCAAACTGAGGCCCAGAGACATGGAAGTCCCTGCCCGAGGTCACCTAGAGAACCCAGGGCAGAGCCGGGGCTCCTCATTCCCACACCGGGCCCTTTCTAGTGCCCTGCCCGCTTTGTCATGTATGTACACATTGAGGGCCATGTGTGCCTTGAGGGAACACCCCTCCCCTGTGTGTCTCCACTGCTCCCTACGCTGTGTCGAGGGCACAACTCTGCCTCTGCCCATGCTGCTAGTATATCACTGGGCCAGCCTATATCTCAGCCCGTGTGTGTGGATGTGGCGTGGTGTGCACACATCAGTCGTGGCATATGCGCGACCCGACGCTGCTCACGTGTGCCGAGTGCAGTGGGAAGGGTGTGCGAAGTGCTGGCTTTTTCCCAGTCTTCTGTCCAGCCCACAGCTAAAGGCCGGCTAAGTCCCCTTGAGCTAGAGTGAAATGATCCTTCAGGATAAGGGATTCTGGGTATGTCCACCAGACACTAATGTGAGCCATTCTCTCTGTTCCACCCCTCCGGCTCCCCACCCTTGCCACCTCAGACCTGGACCCCAGGCACTCCTCTCCGCCTTGAGACCATTTGCAGCTCCCCCTGAGGTCATTCTGTTGGTTGAGCTGGGCGCCGGTCCGGTCTTGGGGGTGCCTTGATGCACACATGTAGGTCACCTGTGCTAGCCGATGGCGGGAGAGTCGAGGTCCCATCTCTGTGTTAAGGGCCCCCAGCTGCTGCCTTTGCTGACCAGTGTCTTTGCCTCTCTGAGATTCAGTTTCTCCATCTGTAAAACGGGGCTAATAGTGGCCTTCCCGGAGATGTTGGAAGGAGGACTCAAGGTAATCCATAGAAAGTGTTACCTAGGGGCGCCTGGGTGGCTCAGTGGGTTAAGCCGCTGCCTTCAGCTCAGGTCATGATCTCAGGGTCCTGGGATCGAGTCCCGCATCGGGCTCTCTGCTCAGCAGGGAGCCTGCTTCCCCCCCTCTCTCTGCCTGCCTCTCCATCTACTTGTGATTTCTCTCTGTCAAAAAAAAAAAAAAAAAAAAGAAAGTGTTACCTAGCATGGACCCTGGCGCAAAGTCAGCGCGTAGTGAATGTTCCATGTCATGAGCCGTAGAGACAGAAGAGGAAACCAAGGCCTGAAGAGAAACCTGAGTGGGTCAGTGTCCTGGGATCTCAGTGCCCATGTCACATTCTCCCCAGGACCTGGTGATGGGGATGTGGGAGCTAAGAGGGTCTATGGTGGTTTTTTTTTTTTTTTTTTTTTAAAGATTTTATTTATTTATTTGACAGACAGAGATCACAAGCAGGCAGAGAAGCAGGCAGAGAGAGAGAGAAGGAAGCAGGCTCCCTGCTGAGCAGAGAGCCCGACGCGGGGCTCGATCCCAGGATCCTGAGATAATGACCCGAGCCGAAGGCAGCGGCTTAACCCACGGAGCCACCCAGGCGCCCCTCTATGGTGGTTTTTTAAGGCAGGGCCTTCACAGTGAACTTGACAGGATGAAGAGGAGCGGCTGGGCAGGGAAGGGGCCGCAAGAGCCTGTCCCAGAGACGTGAGATAACAGGGGTCCAATTCTGGGCCCCAGATGCCGTTCTGGAGCGAGTGCGTGCTCCTGGCCCCTTCGGTCCCTCTCCTTTCTCTTTGCTGGCCTCTCGGGAACTCTCTCTGTGCATATCTCCCTAACTGCCTGTCTGTCTCCCTGGCCCACCCCTCTGCCCCCGCCTTGCTTCCCCTCCAGCAGAAGGCGGACCTGGCTGTGGCTGCATTCACCATCACAGCGGAGCGGGAGAAGGTCATCGACTTCTCCAAACCCTTCATGACCCTGGGGATCAGCATCCTCTACCGAGTGCACATGGTACGGCTCCCCGGACAGGTGGAGGCTGTGGGACAGGGGGCTGGCAATGGGGCAGGGGGCTGGCGGTGGGGCCGACGCCTGTGCCCCCAAGGGAAGCAGAGGCTGAGGGCTGGACCCTGAGGGGCCACTTGGGCTCATGGACACCTGGCAGGGCTGGGACAGGGGACGCACGCGGGTCGGGGAAGCTCTGGGCCTCATGCCCTCTCCCTGCAGGGCCGCAAGCCTGGCTATTTCTCCTTCCTGGACCCCTTCTCCCCTGCTGTGTGGCTCTTCATGCTTCTTGCCTACCTGGCGGTCAGCTGCGTCCTGTTCCTGGCCGCCCGGTGAGTCCACCGCCTACTACCTAGGAAGAGCCCTGGGCTGGGGTGTCTGTGACTGACCCGGATATTCCGTGCCGGGCCTCAGACTCCTGGCCCCTCCTTTCTCCCTCTCTGTCTGCGTGCCCTGTCCCACCTTGTGGCTCTGATTTTGTTCTGCTGTTCTCTCTCTGGGCCTATCCCCTTCCCATTCTCTCTCTTTCTTCTCTGTTTCTCTCTGCATCTCTCTGTGCATCTCTTGCTGCCTCTTCTGTGTGTCTGTGTGCCTCTGTGTTTCTTTCTACTTCTCTGTGTGTATTTCCTTTCTACCTTGGCTCCATCCATCCCTCACTCCCATGTCTCTCCACAGGCTGAGTCCCTACGAGTGGTATAACCCCCACCCGTGCCTGCGGGCGCGTCCTCACATCCTGGAGAACCAGTACACACTGGGCAACAGCCTCTGGTTCCCCGTGGGGGGCTTCATGCAGCAGGGCTCGGAGATCATGCCTCGGGCGCTGTCCACACGCTGTGTCAGTGGAGTCTGGTGAGCAGCCTTCTGTCTGTCCTGCCCTGGGTGGGGAGGGTCCCTTCTGAGGCCTGGGTGGATTCCGGTACCCCTCCACCAGCTGTGTGACAGGGAATGGGGTGGGGAGAGCTGAGTCCCAGCTCTGCCCCCGCTAGCTGTGTGACCTTGGGATGTGAGGTCACATCCCCTCTCCACGCCTCAGTGTCCTCATCTGAAAAATGGGGATAGAAATGCCCACATGTCAGGTTGTAAGGACTCAGCTGGGATGCTACACAGAAGTGCTTCTTCCGACATGAGGATTATAATTGGAACCACATAAGCCTGGCTGTCGCTGGCCCAACTGTTGCTGGCTCACCCCCGTGCCCTGGTGGTCACGGAGACCTGGGGCAGCCTTCACTATCCAGGGGTGCCTGTGCCCTCAAAGTCCCTTGGGGACTCCAGTAATGTGAACAGAGCTTACTTTATCCCTGTGATGAGCTCCAAGAAGCCACATGTTGGAGAGCAGACATGGTCAACTCATGTCAGTGTGGCCCACCACTTTTTAAATATTTGAATTAGCATTTAAAAATGGGGCAGATTCACTCAGGAATCCAGATTTCTCCCTCTTGTTGAAAATTCAGGGGCTGTGGTCGTGCTAGATGAGGCGGCATTCTCCCGGGTTCATGCATCTGAGCCCTGAGACCAGGCACTCCCCAGGGCCACTCGCTCCAGCGCCACCCACGCCTTGCCCTGCTCCCCAGGCCCCTTCTTGCTGAACATTTCTTCCTCATCTCCTCCCCATCCCCAAGAATTCATGCCTTGACAGCCAGGCAGCAGATGCTTCAAGAGGCCCTCCTGGTGCCAAGCACTCAGGTGAGGAATCCGGCCTCAGAGGCAGAGGAGCAGAGAAGAAGGAGTTAAACAAATAAACCCAGGAACGTCCTGTTTGACCCCAGGACTAAACAAAGCCCTGAGACAGCATCTCATTCAAAGCTCACTCAAGGCTAACGTTGAGTGAGTGCCAGGCTGTTCAACCTCCTACCCCACTAGGACTTACTGCCATAGAGCAAGCCATTGGCAGGTCGCTTGGCCCACTGGCTTTGCACCTTTGGAGTCTCGATGACATTTTTTTTTTAACAACTTGGGACTGGCATCCTTCCAAGCGTCATGGACCCTGTGCTAGTTTCCTATTGCTGCTGCAACAAGTAAGACAGGTTTAGTGGCGTAAAGCCATATAAATGTATTTTCTTATGGGTCTGGAGGTCAGAAAGCAGAAATCTCACTAGGCTCGAGTCCAGGTGTGGGCAGCCCTCGCTCCTCCTGGAGGCTCTAGGGGAGGTTCTGTTTGCCTGACTCTTCTAGCATCCAGAAGCCACCTGCATTCCTCGGTTTGTAGCCACTTTCTCTGGCTCTCACCTCCTCCTTGCATACATAAGGAGGCCTGAGATACCACTGGGCCCACCCGAATAATCCGGGATAATCGCCCCATCTCAAATTCCCTAACTTCATCATATCTGCAAAGGCCCTTTGGCGGGACATACTCACAAGTTGCAGGGCTTTGGATGGACACATCTCTGGGGGTGGGGGTCCTCCTTCTGCCAACCACCTACCATGGCTGCAGCTTACTGAGGTCGTCAAGTATAACGATGTGTCAGATGCACACAGACCTTGCTGTTAAAGCAAAGGGCACATGCAACAACAGTAGGGTATGTGGGTGCTCAGGGAAGCCTCCTTGAGGAGGTCCCATCTCGGCTGAGTCCTAAAGGTGAAAACAGAGGCATCCTTGCCCAGGAGAGAGGGATGAGCATTGTAGACAGGCTAGAGGAGGCGCACGGCAGCTGGGACAAATCTGGCCGAGGCCTGGGGTCAGTGGCCGACCGGTGACCTCCTCTCTGCAGGACGTTCCTTCTGCCCCTCGTTCAGGGGCCCCTTCCCCAGCCAGGTGTTCTCTGCCTGTACCATCACCATTAACAAGTAATGGAGACCTGGACCCGGAGCTCACTCCCGTCTTCACTCCCAGTCCTTCCACACATACGCTCAGTCACTGGGTCAGCGGATGTCTCAACAGATGTTTCTTAATCTCTGACTGGGACCCCAGCACCATGATGCGGCAGTCCAATGCCTAGGGGACTTGGCGGCCAGTGGGCCGCTAACCCGCCTCCCGGGCCCTCCATCTTCGGGGTCCGTTGGGGCCACAACCTCCTACAGCCGGCCGCTTCATTCGGGATGGCCCCTTTCCAAGCTCCAAGTCAGTGCCTCTGAGGTTCTGCCTGACCGGCCGCAGCCCCACCCTCCCTGGGCGCCCCCCCGCCCCCCATTCTTGCGACATGGTCCTTGCACCTCCCTCTTTTCTGCTCTGTGAGCCCTGCCTGCCCTCTGGTCCGTCCACCTCAGGTAGGTTCCTAGGCCACCACACTTTGATCATTGTCCTCAACTTCTCCTCAGGGCGTCCTGTCCTCCGAGCCCTCCCAGCAACCTCAGATTTGGTCCACAGCCTGGCTCCTTACCCCCGGTTCCACCAGGGCCACACAGGACCCTTTTATGGATGCGTCCAGTATACGCGATTAGCTACCCGCCTTCTAGAAACTCCTCACCTCCAGGCTCTTGTGGCCTTATGGACCCTTTGTTTCATTGCACCAGGGGGCTACTGCCCTTTGCCCTCACTCATGCGAGCTCCTCCCTCCACACTGGTGATGTGGCAGCACCTGCAGACCCAGTGCCTTCATTTTATGACAAATATTTTCTAACATCTGCTTTCCCACCCTGATGAAATTCGAGGGTAATATATGTACTTACGCACCTGTCTACACGGTTTGTTTTTTTTTTTTAAAGATTTTATTTATTTGACAGACAGAGATCACAAGTATGCAGAGAGGCAGGCAGAGAGAGGGGGAAGCAGGCGCCCTGCTGAGCAGAGAGCCCAATGTGGGGCTTGATCCCAGGACCCTGAGATCATGACCTGAGCCAAAGGCAGAGGCTTTACCCACTGAGCCACCCAGGTGCCCCTACACATGATATAAAACAAATCCATAACTCGTCCTGACTGCAATACAAGGAAGAGAGAGGGACGTGATCTGTGGTAGGATAGCACGACAGCAGTGCATCAGTGTTCCGGCGGGGCCTCTCCAGGGAGAAAGCAGGAGTCAGGCGGCAACACCGACTTCCAACGGGTACCTTAGGAATGAGGAGAAGTGAGACCGTTTAATAGAGTTGTATCAACACCTGAGACTTGACACTTTAAAGTAGTTGGTCAGTGAGTATGTTTGTACTAATACAAACCACCCTGAGCATGGTGATTTCCCAGTCCAGCTTCTCCAAGAGTCTTGGTTTGGTGCTGCAGAAACCGTGAGCTGGCCGCTGCCAGAGACCCGAGTTCCGAACGGTGAAGGGTTCTTGGCAAAGTTTCAAACACAACATCCAGTTGTTCCTCAGTCTGAACAACAGATGCATTTCTAGAAACTTTGGTTTCTGTTAGAACCATGCAAAACCATGGTTGGCTTGTATGTGCCAAGGAGATAGGCTCAGGGAGTGATGGACTGGATTTTCCCTGTTATTTAGACTGGGCTGCATCGCCAGACACCTGCCCCCACCCACCAACACCAGGAGCTACCAGGGTGGCCCCCATCTGTGTCCCCTTGCTCTGTCCCTGTGAGTGTCCTCACCCCACCCCCACAGTCACCACCACCAGTCAGCCACCTTGTACCCTTGGGGTCAAGGTGGTCCCTGCTATGGACCCGGCACTGAGTAGTTTTGTCTTGACTCAGTGAGATCAGCACTTGGGGTAGCTTTGAAGAGACTTGGTTTCCAGAGAGCTGTGTCAGACCCTGCGTCTTTGTGAGTCGGGTTCACTGGGGGGCTGTGTTCGACATCCCTCTGTCCTCCACTCCACCGCCGTCCCAGGGCCTAACTCGGCACCGTGCTTGTGAGCTCAGCGAAGGGTAGCTGCCGTCTTCATGAGTAAATGCTGGGGGAGGGGCTGGTCTGGGAGGCCCTCCCAGCTTCGCCCCTGTCTTCCTGCCCCACAGATCTGTACCGTCTCAGGCAGCCTGGCCATTCTCACCTGCCAGGCAGGAGAACAGACAGGTTCAGGGTAGGACAAGTGGGCTCCGTGGTGAGGTCAGCAGGTGCCTCTTCTCCCCTCCCACGGCTCCCTGCCGTGCCCCAAGCGGCCCATCCTCTGACAACAGCCCTGTTAGGGGCAGCCTGCTCTTGTCCTTGCTCGGCAGAGGAGTCCAAGGTCACATGACGAGCCAGTGAGAGAGCCAGGATTTGGGGATTTTCCAGAGATCTTTGTATTATTGATTTCTTGTTTAGTTCCACTGTGGTCAGAACGTTCTCTGTAGGATTTTCTTCCTTTGAAATACATGGAGACTTGTTCTGTAGCTCAGCGTAGGGTCTGTCCTGGTAACCGCTGTCTGTGACGTGGGTGGTTGCCATGGGCTATAAACAGCAATTAGGGCCTGGAGGCTGCTAGTGTTACTTTAGGCTTCTCTCTCCCCACCGATCTTCTGTCTACTCGCTCTGTCAGTTATTGAGAGAGGGGCGTTGAAATAGCCACCTGTAATTGTGCAGGAATCTTTTCAGTTCTAACATGAAGTTTTTGCTTCATGAATTTTGAAGCTCTGTAATTAGGGGCATAAATGTTTAGAGTTTTTATGTTGTCTTGATGAATTGATCCCTTCGTCATTATATAATGCCTCTCTTTATTCCTGGTAACATGTCTGCTCTGAAGTTACCTTTATTTGATATTAATATAGCTACTCCAGCTTTCTTTCTTTCCTTTTTAAGATGTATTTATGTACTGGAGAGAGGAGAGGGGAAGAATGTGAGTCAGGATAGGGGCAGAGAGAGAATCTCAAGCAGAGCCCACACTGAATGCAGAGCCCGACTCGGGACTTGATCCCAGGACCCTGAGATCATGAGCCCAGTGGAAGCCAGACACTTAACCAACGGAGCCACCAAGGTCTCCTAACCACCCTAGCCTTCTCATGCTTACTGTCGGTATAGCATATCTTTTCTTACCCCTCTGCTTCTGACCTACCTGGACCATTATCTTTAAAGTGGGCTTCTTGGGGTGCCTGGGTGGCTCAGTGGGTTAAGCCTCTGCCTTTGGCTCAGGTCATGATCTCACGATCATGGGATCGAGCCCCACGTCGGGATCTCTGCTCATCAGGGAAACTGCTCCCTCTTTTCTCTCTCTGCCTGCCTCTCTGCCTACTGTGATCTCTGTCTGTCAAATAAATAAATCTTTAAAAAAAAAAAAAAAGAAAGAAAAAGAAAAAGCTAAGGGGGTTTCTTTCTTTCTTTTTTTTTTTTTAAAGATTTTATTTATTCATTTGACAGACAGATCACAGGCAGGCAGAGAGAGAGGAAGGGAAGCAGGCTCCCTGCTGAGCAGAGAGCCCGATGCACGGCTCCATCCCAGGACCCTGGGATCATGACCCGAGCCAAAGGCAGAGGCTTTAACCCACTGAATCACCCAGGCGCCCCCAAAGTGGGTTTCTTATAGGCAGCATAGATAGGCCTTGGAGCAGGGGTTGGCAAACTTTTTCAATATTGGGCCAGATAGCAAACATTTTAGGCTATGCTGGCCATCCGGTCTCTGTCACAGCTATTCTGCTCTGCCCTGTACTGTGAGAGGGGCCAGAGAGGACACACTGGTGAATGAGTGTGGCTGTGTTCCAATAAAACTTTATGGACACTGACACCGAAATTTGACTTTTCTATGTCATATGTCATGAAGTGTATGCCTCTTCTTTCATTCTCTTTTGAGACATTTAAAAATGTGAAAGCCATTCTTAGCCTGGGGGTTGTGCAAAAAGAGCAAGACAGATTTGGCCCGTGGGCCATCCTTTGCCAACCCCTGGTTGAGATCACTTATGTTAAATGCAATTGCTGTTACAGCTGGGCTTAAATCTGTCACCTTGCTACTTGTTTTTAATATGTCCCATCTCTTTGGGCTCCCTTTTCCCTCTTTTCCTGTCTTCCTTTGGATTTGAGATTTTTAGGATTCTGTTTCATGTCCACTATTGACTTTATTAAGCATACTTTTTTTTTTTTTTAAGATTTTATTTGTTTGACAGAGAGAGAGACAGTGAGAGAGGGAACACAAGCAGGGGGAGTGGGAGAGGGAGAAGCAAGCTCCCCGCTGAGCAGGGAGCCCAATACGGGGTTCGATTCCAGGACCCTGGGATTGTGACCTGAGCCAAAGGCAGCTGCTTAACAACTGAACCACCCAGGCAGCCGTATGAAGCATATTTTTACAAATTTTTTCCTCAGTAGTTGCTTGCTTTGGGTTTACAATATGCCTTTTTAATTGATTACAAAATAATTTCAAGTAACATTCCCCTACTTCACATAAGATGGAGATCCTTACGGCAGCATTCCCATTTGTATTACTTCTGTTTATCTTATGAACCTTACAACATATGAGGTGTGTGTGTGTGTTTAAACAGTAAATGTTTTTTATTTTTATTTTTGGAAACATTTTATTTATTTATTTGAGAGAGACAGAGCATGAGTTGGGGGTTGCTGGGTAGGAGAGGGAGAAACAGGCTCACCACAGAACAGGGAGCCCAATGCAGGATTTGATCCTAGGACCCTGGGATCGTCACCTGAGCCAAAGGCAGACACTTAACCGACTGAGTCACCCAGGAACCCGAAAGAGATTTTATTTTTAAGTAATTTCTACATCCAGTGTGAGGCTATAACCTCTGCCTTCGGTTCAGGTCGTGATCCCAGGATCCTGGGATCGAGCCCCACATCAGTTCCCTGTTCAGCTGAGAGCCTGCCTCTCCTCTCCTACTCCCCCTGCTTATGTTCCCACTCTCCATCTCTCTCTGTCAAATAAATAAATAAAATCTTTAAAAATATATTAATTCTCCCAGTTTTTGTTTGTATGAAAAATTAGCTAGTGTGTTTCCTTCTTTGAAGGATCTTTTTGACTGATACAGAATATAAGATTGACAGGTTGTTTTTCCCTTTCAGCACATTGTTGCATGGTCTCCTGATTCTGATAAGAAGTGTGTTGTCACTCTAATTTTTGATTCTTCATGTATGCTTTCATCCCTTCTGGCTGCTTTTTAAAAATATATATATATTTTCTTTATAAGATTTTATTTATTTATTTGACAGATAGAGGCACAAGTAGGCAGAGAGGCAGGCAGAGGGAGAGGGAGAAGCAGAGTCCCTTCTGAGCAGAGAGTCTGATGCGGAGCTCGATCCCAGAAACTTGGGTTATGACCTGAGCCGAAGGTAGATGCTTAACTGACAGCCACTCAGGCACCCCACTTCTTTTCTTAAAGATTTCTTTATTTGAGGGGCACCTGGGTGGCTCAGTCATTAACCGTCTGCCTTTAGCTCAGGTCATGATCTCAGGGCCCTGGGATGGAGCCCCGCATCAGGCTCCCGGCTCAGTGGGAAGCCTGCTTCTCTCTCTCCCACTTCCCCTGCTTTAATTCCCTCTCTCGCTGTCTCTCTCTGTGTTAAATAAATAACTAAAACCTTTTTAAAACATTTTATTTTTTTAAAAGATTATTTATTTATTTATTTGACAGACAGAGATCGCAAGTAGGCAGAGAGGCAGGCAGAGAGAGAGGAGGAAGCAGGCTCCCCACTAAGCAGAGAGCCCGATACGGGGTTCAATCCCAGGATCCTGGGGTCATGACCTGAGCCAAAGGCAGAGGCTTTAAACCATTGAGACACCCAGGCACCCCTAAAACCTTTTTTTTTTTTAAAGATTTATTTATTTGAGAGAGAGAACAAGAGAGCACAGGAGGGAGGGGCAGAAGAAGAGAATACTAAGTAGAGTCTGCACTGAGGAAGCCTGACGGGCTCGATCTCATGACCCTGAGATCACAACGTGAGCCACAATCAAATCAGATGCTCACAAGACTGAGCCACCCAGGCGCCCACTATATACTTTTTTTTTTTTTTTTTTTTTTAAAGATTTCTGTGTTAGAGAGAGAAAGAGAGTTCTGGCTGCTTTTAAGATATTCTTTAGGGAATCCTGAGTGGCTCAGTTGGTTAAGCATCTGACTCTTGATTTTGACTTAGGTCAGGATCTCAGGGTTGTAAGACTGCCCTGCGTCAGTCTCCGCGCTGAGCATAGAGCCTGCTTAATATTCTCTCTCTCCCTCAGCCCACCCCAGCCCCTGGCACATATTCTCTCTCTAAAAAAGAAAAAATGTATATTCTCCTTATCACTGGTTTTCAGTGATTGATTGTAACGTGATTCGATGGGTTTTATGTGTATGTGTGTTTATCCTACTTTGGTTTCATTGAGTTTCTTGTGTCTGCCAGTTTATAATTTTTATCAGATTTGAAAAAGCTTCGACCAGTACTTCTTCAAATACTTTTTCCTCTTATCCTCTTCCTTTTCTCTCCTTATGGGATTCCAATCACATAGGTAAAGACCACTTGGTACTATTCAACAGGCCACTCAAGCTTCGTGCTCATTGTCAGTCACTTTTCCCCCTCTCTGACTTCAATTTGAATAGATTCTATTGCTGTCTTCTAATTCTCTGTTCTTTTCTGTGCAGTGTCTGATCTGTGTAATCCCTTCCAGTAACATTTCCCACTCAGATGTCATATATTTAATCCCTGGACATTCCATTTGCTCCTTTTCTAAATATTTCTCTCTAGTTACATTCCAGTTTTTCTTTATATCCTTGAGAATTCTGAATATACCCATAATAGCTTTTTAATACCCTCATCTGCTAATTCCATCATTCTGCCAGTTCTGGTTCTGTTTCAATTGAGTGACTTGTCTCTCACTGTTTCCTGCACCTTTGTTTGTTTCCTTTTTTTAAAGATTTATTTATTTATTTGAGAGCGAGGGAGGAGGGCCAAAGGGAGAGGGAGAGAGACACTTTAGTAGACTCCAAGGTGAGCCCAGAGCCCGATGTGAGCCTTGATCTGACAACCCTGAGCTCAGACCTGAAGTGAAACCGAGAGTCAGATGCTTAACCCACTGCACCACCCAGGGGCACCCTTCCCTGCACATTTACATATCTGATAATTTTTTTTTTTTTTAAAGATTTTATTTATTTATTTGACAGAGAGAGATGACAAGCAGGCAGAGAGGCAGGCAGAGAGAGAGGAGGAAGCAGGCTCCCTGCTGAGCAGAGAGCCCGATGCGGGACTTGATCCCAGGACCCTGAGATCATGACCTGAGCCGAAGGCAGCGGCTTAACCCACTGAGCCACCCAGGCGCCCCAATATCTGATAATTTTTTTACTGAATGACAGACATTGTGAATTTTACATTGTTTACATTGTTGAATATATTACTTTAGAGAGTCTCCAACTTTCTCTGGCAGGCAGTTAAGTTCCTTGTGGATAATTTTGATCCTTTCCAGGCCTATTTTTCAGTTCTTTGAGGGCAGTTCTGGCATGGCCTTTATATTCTCGGGCTGACTTAACTCTGTTTGTAATGTGTTGTCCTTTGGGGTCTTTGCTGAATGTCTCATGTATTCAGTGAGATCTCATTACTCTGACTAGAGAGAGCTCAAAGGATTCCCAGCCCTGTGTGAACCCTGGGAATTGTTGTCTGTCTTTTTTCTTTCTTTTTTTTTTTTTTAAAGAATTTATTTGGCAGAGAGAGAAAGAGAGTGAGAGCACAAGCAGGGTGAGTGGAAGAGGGAGAAGCAGGCTCACCACTGAGCAGGGAGCCCTACGTGGGTCTCCATCCCAAGACTTGGAGATCATGACCTGAACTGAAGGCAGACACTTAACCGACTGAGCCACCCGGGCGTGCCTGATTGTTGTCTTTGAAAGCATTTCTCTGGTTCTTGGAGTTTTACCCTAAGTGTACACAGATTGGTAATCAGCCAAAGATTCAAGGGGACTCTGAGCAGATTTCTGGAACCTTCTCTCCCTGTGCATCTCCCTCTTCTTGGATTCTCTGTCCCACAAATTCTAGCCATGTTGGTCTCTCTGATCTCCAGTCTGCAACTCAGTGAGATTGCCAGACTGGGTTTCCCTTCCTGGCACCGCAGCCTGTAAATCAAATTCAGCCAGACAGCCTGGGCGATGATACGTCTCACTTCATTGTTTTCTTTTTTTTCCTCAGGGATTACAGTCTTGTGATGCCTATTGTCCTAGGTCTTTAAATAGTTCTCTATAGTCTGTCCAGTTTTCTAGTTACTCACAGTGGAAGGGTTTTTTCTGGGTACCTTATTCTCTTATTTCTGGAAATGGAACTCTCTGGAAGCAACATTAAACCCAGAGAGTCAGGCCCCAGCATCTGTTCTCCCAGCCTTCCCACGAGTCAGCAGTTGCGGAGCCTTCTAGATGCCAAGGTCACTGAGGGGCTCTGCTGACAGGGCACATGGCCACAGTGGGAGGGTGGCAGGCACGGCTCCAGACTGGCTCACTCTACCCCTCAGGTGGGCTTTCACCTTGATCATCATCTCCTCCTACACGGCCAACCTGGCCGCCTTCCTCACCGTGCAGCGCATGGAGGTGCCGGTGGAGTCAGCCGATGACCTGGCCGATCAGACCAACATTGAGTACGGCACGATCCATGCTGGGTCCACCATGACCTTCTTTCAGGTAGGGCCTTTGAGACACCCGGGCTTGCTGCCCCTGCCACGCATAGCCACCCGGGGTGGGGCTGGGCAGGGCCTCCTGGGTCAGACGTACGTTCGCTACAGTTTGGGAGGCTGGGGAGCAGCTGCGAGACCAGAGAAGTAGGTCTGGGAAATTGCTGAGCCCTGGGGAGAGCCTGTGGGGCACAAAGGTAGAGCAGTGTCTGGACCTCAGATCAAAGAAGGAGGACAGGTGTCGGGAGTCGTGGCAGGGGTGGGCATCCCCAGCCTGGCCTCTGCATGCCCCCCACCCCAGGCTTGTGAAGCTTTGGGGCTGTAACTGGGGCAGGGTGAGACATTTCCCAGAAGGTTCCTGCAGGGCCTGAAGGAAGTAAACTGTCCTATTTGGCAGGGACACAGGTCTTCCCGACTCAGGCTGGGCCGTGGGTAAATTTGGAATTGAGCTTCTGCATGTAAGGCCTGGGAATGCTGAGAAGACAGGGCTGGGTGTCAGGCCAAGCCAGACCCAGGAGTGGAAGAGAGAAGACAGGCTGGAGAACAGACTGTGGCCCCTTCTTCCCAAGCCTTAGGTCCTCAGGTCCTCACTGGGCTGGTGGGTGTGTGGATAACTTGGACCTGGCCTTGAACGGTCTCATCACTCTGCTCTCCCTTTGGCTCTTTCTGCTCCCTCTGGTCTCCTCGCTCACTCTCTGGTTGAGAGAAGCCTCCTAGAGGGCATGGGGCAGGGCTGAGGGGACAGACCCACCCCTGACATCCCCTTGTGCCCCCTCTGGCCAGAACTCACGGTACCAGACGTACCAGCGCATGTGGAACTACATGCAGTCCAAGCAGCCCAGTGTGTTCGTCAAGAGCACAGAGGAAGGCATTGCCCGTGTCCTCAACTCCCGCTACGCCTTCCTGCTCGAGTCCACCATGAACGAGTACCACCGGCGGCTCAACTGCAACCTCACCCAGATCGGGGGCCTCCTCGACACCAAGGGCTACGGCATCGGCATGCCGCTGGGTAGGGAGCCGGAGGGCCGGACGAGCGGGGGGCGGGGCGGGGGGCGTCCGGGGCCATGCCCTCCCTGCAGCGGTCTGGGTGCATCGTGCATGTCTTGCATGGCCTCCTGGCTGTGCCACCATCCCGAACCTCCACACTTGGGCTGCAAACACGGGTCTAGCAATAGTCAGTTCCAGCCTTGCATGGCCTCTGGGAGAGCCCAGTGAGACTGGGTGCAGCCCCAGTGCTTATGGGCCGTGACACCTGCCACCTTCCCTTGTGGCCTGAGGACTCCTTGAGGGTGAAGACCTGGTTTTATGGGCCATGTTCTCTGCCTGGAACCGACAGCCTGGCTCACGGGGTACTGAGAATACAGACGATGGATGGAGGAGGGAGGGAGGGAGGGAAGGTGGGGGAGGAAGTGGGGGTGTCTGAGGGAGGGATGGGTGGATCTGCCAGAGAAACCTGAACCTGCTTTTCCAGGGCCCAGTGCTGGAAACCCACCAATTTTGTCAGCAAACTTTGACATCTTGGCTTTTAAATCCATCTCTCTGCCACTGACTGCCATTAGTTCTCTATTGCTGTATAACCAATGACCTCAAATCTTAGCTGCTCTGTGCTTCTTGAAGTGCTGGGCCAGGGAAGCAGGCTAGCCCAGTGCTTTGGGGGGCAGGCTCTGGAGTCACACTGACCTGGATTCAAATCCCACCTCCCTCCCTGACTCTGTGCGTGACCTTGGGCAAGAATGTCACGTGCCCCATCCAGAAGAAGGGGTGATAACACCTGATAATAACCAGGATCAGGAGGGCTTCAAATTAATGCCTCTAAACCGAGGATCCGGCTTGTAGAGGGTGCCTGATAAATAGTAATCCCTCCACTCACCCACGGCCCTTGTTCCTGGCCCCTGGCAGGGGCTTGAGAATTGCCGTAGCAAATGAAGAAATGAGTCCAGGGTAGGAAATGTGTCAGGTGTTTGGGACCTAAAAGTGGCTTAAGGCGAGGCTCTGAGGGTAGGGAGGAGAGAAGGGGTCTGGGGCTGAAGCCATGCAGCAGAGAATCATTCACGAGCGGACTGTTGGATGCCCTGCTGTGTGCTGGGCATGCGCTGCATGCTGGGATCCCAGACCAGGGAGCTGCCGAGCCCCCCACCTCCTGCTGGGGGTGCGCAGACAGCAGGCAGATAGTAAACACCTGGCTTTATAAAGCCATATCGGGTGGTCACAACTGATGGGGAGGGATGTGCTTGGAAGTTGACCAGAGATCTCTTGAGGTACCATGTGAGTAGAGCCCTGGGTGACGTGAAGGAAGGAACATTCCAGGCAGAAGTGCTAAGGTGGGATTGTGTCTGAAGGACTCAAGGAACAGCCTGGAGGCTGGTGTGGCCAGAGTTGCAAGCCCAGAGGATGGGGGCGGGGGCAGGGTGAGTAAACGCAGGATCTCTAGGCTGAGGGGAGGACCGGGTTCTCTCTGCATCGGGACCACTGGAGAATTTTGAGCACCAGAAAGGCAAGTTCTAGGACTCAGTTTCCAAAGTTGTCCCTCTGGCTGCTGTGTTAGGAAGAGCCTGGGTGGGAGGTGAGGAGAGCTGCAGGGAGGGGACCGTCACAAATGTGACATGCGGTGTATTGGGGGCATGGCCCAGGGTGGTTGCAGGGGAGGTCAAGGCAAGCAGTGGTCAGACTCAAAGGTGGACAGAGGACCCGGGGGTGTGGTGGAGGCAGGAGGAAGGGCCATGCTAAGGGCATGATAGGGATTTGGGTAGGCAGCATTTCAGGGCCCCAATGGCCAGTCACCCCCTTGTGTGTCTGGTCCAGGCTCCCCATTCCGGGATGAGATCACCTTGGCCATCCTGCAGCTTCAGGAGAACAACCGGCTGGAGATCCTGAAGCGCAAGTGGTGGGAGGGGGGCCGGTGCCCCAAGGAGGAGGATCATCGAGCTAAAGGTCAGCGGCCCCACATACCGTGCCATTCCCCAAGCCCTGTGGCCCCCGTTCCCGCACAGCCCCGACTCCGTGGCTTTCCCCCTCCACCCCCAGGTCTGGGCATGGAGAACATTGGTGGCATTTTTGTTGTGCTCATCTGTGGTCTCATCATTGCTGTCTTCGTGGCGGTCATGGAATTCATATGGTCCACAAGGAGGTCAGCAGAGTCTGAAGAGGTGAGGGGATTGGCAAAGAGGGTCGGGGGCGGGGGGGTGTGCCCGGGGTGGAGGGGCGTGGAGATTGTGGCCTTCCTGGAGGAATGTCAGAGGCAGTAAGGGACTGGGAGGGGGGTGGGGGACATGACCTGAGAGACCCCTGGGGCAGAGGGGGTTCAAAAGAGGTGGGGGCAGACAGAAGGGAGAGGGGAGCCAGGTGGAGGAAGGCCAGAGACGGGAAAGCTGCAGGGACAGAGCTGAGGATGAGGGGGGAAGGAGGGAGAAGGGTGTGGAGAGGGGCAGGGCGTGAAGCCAGGAGAAAGGAGAGGTGGGTGGGGCCAGAAGATGGCAGGCTGGTTTCAGCTGCTGCCCAGTGACACTCCATCTCCTGCCCCTGCCCCTGGCCCTGCATGCTCCTGTGGCCTTCCACCTCCCCTCCCAGCCCCTCCCCCTCCTCACCTGGGCTGACCTCGCTTCCATTTCTCTGAGAAATGCGGAAGGAGCCCAAGGAAAGCATGCAGACTTCACATCTGGTCACCTGCCTGCTTTCCCCACGACCTGGTTAGTTACTCCCAGGCAATGTGCATACTCCCACTAAGTCGCCCTCCCCTGGGCCCCCATCTCCTCTCTCGCCAAGGACATTCCTCTGTGGTTCTCTGCACCCTCCCCCCATCGTCAGTTTCCTCCTTTCTGTTGGATCAAGGCTACCTGCATACAAACATGCTGTCTTCTCTCCCATGTTCCAGAAATTTCTCTTGACCCCACTTCCCCTCCCAGACACCACCCCACTTCTCCCCTAACCTCCTAACCTTACAACCTTGAAAGAGTGCATCTGTCTGCTACTTCAGTCCCCCTCCTGCATTCTCTCTTGAACATGCTCCCATCCAGCTGTTGTCCCCACCTCCGCACTGAAGCCACTCATCACCACTCGTCATCCCACGACTGGGATCCACTGCCGGAGTTTCAGGCCTCACCATACGTGAAGTAGTGATAGGCTTCAGCATAGCTGATCGCAGTCCTAAAACCCTCTCCTCTGGGCTCATGCCTCACTTTTCTCCTTCTTCTGTGACCAGTCCTTTGTCAGGGCCCCTAGGGCTCCTTCCTGGACTCTTCTCTGGCTTTCTCCTGCCCCTTGGTGATCCCACCCAGCAAAATGGTTTGTGAGGCCACCGCTGCGCTGATGACATGTATTAGTTACTTATTACCATAGCTCACACTAAGACATAGCAGCTTTGAGAAGCACGCTTAACATCAGTTTACAGTTTCTATGGGTCAGAAGTCTGGGAGCAGGTTGGCTGAGTGATTCTAGCTGCCAGGGTCTCTAGTGAGGTCATGGTCATGCTGTTGGCCAAAGGCTTGCCTGGAGCCAGAGGGTGCACTTCCAAGGTGGCCTACTGTCTCCCGATGCACTTGCAGGATTTTGATTTAGGGAGGTGACTAAGTGATGACACAGAGAGGCCAATGCCATTGAAAGAAGATTCTTATTTACTTATATTTCCCAGGAGGGGTCATGCCATACCCCACTGGGCCACAGGGGTAGGTCAGGGGCTGGAGCTGGTTTGGTCAGGGGCTGGAGCTGGGGGACAGCCTGGGCCACAGGCTTCACTGGGGTTTCTGCACAAAAGGCAAGGCCGGCAGGGAAAGCAGCTTAGAACTGGCTGATGTTGATAATGTCAGTAGGCTCTGGGCTAGAGGGGTGGTCTCTAGTGGTGTGTACCTGGTCCTGGGTGATTTAGGGCAGCTGGGTATGAGAATTAGGTTAAGTGGGTGGGGGGCTGGGGTGGGGGCTGCAGAGGTATTGGGATTGCTTGGTTTGCATATAAAAGGTGGGCTCCCAGCCCTTTGCCCTAAGAATTGTCTAGCCAGTCTCCCTGGCCAGCAAGGTTTTTAAGATGTCAGAACATTCTGAGACAGAGCAACGAACAGGAGGAACACACACTCCCCTGGCAGGGGCAGGAGGCCTCAGTCCCTCCCACGGGGACCTCTCTGTAGGGCTGCTGGGGTGTCCTCACACCGTGGCAGCAGACTTCCCCCAGAGCGAGTGATCCAAGGGCGAACCCAGCAGAGGCCAAAATGTCAGCTGACTAGTCAGCTGACCAGCTGTAGTCTGCTGGTCACACAGCAACCCTAATCCAAAGGCAGAGGGGATTCCGGAGGGTGGGAACACTGGGGGACAGGACTCTAGAAGCTACCTGCCTTAAACCCCCCATGTGCCCCCCCCGGGGGGGGGCCTATCCCTGGACCCAGGCTTTGTGCACTCGGCCCCATACTCCACATCTCCCTGTGGATGTCTGACAGAGAGCCCACAGAGCGTCACGTGGCCAGTGCAGGGCTCCTGCCCACGCACCAGACACCGCCGACATTCCGCCTGCTCAGGCCGCAGTGTGATTACCCTTCAGCCTCCTCTTGATCTCAGCCAGTTCTGTTGGCTCCACCCTCAAAAATATACCCAGAATCCAGCCCCTTCTCACCTCCTTGGCCACTGCCCCTTGGCTTGCCCTTGGCCTTCCTAGTCTGTTCTCAACATAGTGAAAGTACCACAGTCCTCAAAGCTCCCCAGTGCCTCCCACCTCACTGGGAAAAAGCCAAACCCTCACAGCAGCCCAGGGGCCCCATTGCTCTTCTGACCTCCTCTTCTCCCTCTGTCCCCCTGCGTCCCCAGTCCAGCCACCCTGGTGGTTCTCCTCCACCTCCCAGCACCTCTGTCCTTGCTGAGGTACCTGCTTGCCCTCCTCCCAGGCTCCAGGGCTCACTCCACACTGCCTTTCAGTCTCACTGAAGCTCCTCTTTGCCATGAGTGTTCCTGAACGTCCCTACTCCAGATATGGCATGACCTCCCACCTCTCTTCCCTCTCTTATTGTTCCCCAAAGCACTCATCACCACCTAACCTGCTACCTCGATTTACAGCTTTGTTGTTGTTGGGGGGGGGTTGTTTTGTTTTATTTTTTTGGTTTTGGGTCTTTTGTTTGGTTGGGTTTTTTGGTCTCTGCATGCTGGAAATCACCTTCCAGGAGGGCAGGGACTTCCATCTGTTTTGTTTTGTTTTTTCTTTTCTCTGCATACAGCTGGGGCTCAGTAAATGTCTTGCAGTAATGGTAGCATGAATGAGAGGCAGAAGATGGAAAACAAGCAGGAGGTGGTCAGAGACTCAGCAGTGATAAGAAAGGGAAAGAGAGGAGCCGAGATAGGAGGCGAGGGCGGACTCCCTGAGAATAGAAGGGGCTAGGGAAGCGGAGAGACAGGGTGGAGAGGCGGAGAGGGAGAGGTGAGGGGAACGGTGAAGAGGAATGGAGCTGGGGGGGGGGGGGGGGGAGAGAAGACGAGGAGGCCGGTCCAGGAGTGGCGGTCGGACCAGGAGTGGCGGTCGGACGGTGACCCACGCGCCCCGCCCTGCGCCGCCCACAGGTGTCGGTGTGCCAGGAGATGCTGCAGGAGCTGCGGCACGCGGTGTCTTGCCGCAAGACTTCGCGTTCCCGCCGGCGCCGGCGCCCGAGCGGCCCGAGCCGGGCCCTGCTGTCGCTGCGAGCGGTCCGCGAGATGCGCCTCAGCAACGGCAAGCTCTACTCGGCCGGCGCGGGCGGGGATGGGGGCGGCGCGCACGGCGGCCCCCAGCGCCTCCTGGACGACCCGGGGCCGCCTGGCGGGGCCCGGCCCCTAGCCCCCACGCCCTGCACCCATGTGCGCGTCTGCCAGGAGTGTCGGCGCATCCAGGCGCTGCGGGCGTCTGGGGCCGGCGCGCCCCCGCGTGGCCTAGGTGCCCCCGCCGAAGCCACCAGCCCGCCCCGGCCGCGGCCAGGCCCCACCGGCCCCCGAGAGCTGGCTGAGCACGAGTGACCACGGGCGGAGCCGGGCTGGCGGCCGGACTGATTGCAGGGACGGGGCCCGCCCTAGGCCCGGGCCGCCCCCGTTTCCCCAGTGGACAAGGGACGGGACTTGTGCCCCCGGTACTCCGTACGCCGCGATTTTGCCTTCGGCTCGCGGTGAAGTCCAAGGCCCGCCTCCGGAGCCTGCCTGCGCCCCCTAGTGGACTCGCCGGAGGGTGCCGCGGACCCTGCATTCCGCCCCCGACTGCGGACAGGAGCGCAGAAACCGAGGACTTCAGGGGCCGGGGACTGCGGGGCCATTCCAGAAGCGGAAAGCAGTCCGCGAGGAGAGCCCCATCCTGGGACTGCTCAGGCTCCCCAAGACTTGACACAGCCCTCCCTACTTCTGGAGGAAGGGAGGGCTTCTGGGCAGATGGGTGTCCCCTGGCGCCCCTCAACTCTTCTCTTTCTCTCTTTTTTTTGGGGAGAAACCTCGGAATTTCTATGAGACACCCCCCAGGGAGGAGGTCAGTTGGGCCCCCATCCCTCCCCCTGCCACACACCCGGTCCCTGTTGGAATAAAAAAAAGAACAAAACCCCAAAACTGGGGATACCTGGGTCTCATTTCCTGGGGATGTGAGGTCATTAAAGGCTTGGGCTCTCCAGGGAGTCTGCTGAGAACTACACACTGGATGGTCACTCCTGGACTCTCTTCACCCTTGGGCCCTGCCCTCAGGCAGCAGGTCAGCCTAGGTCCTGGCAGCTGGCCCCTCTCCACTGACCTTCTCTCAGGACAGAAGGAGGCTGTGACAGAGACCCTGAGACAGATGGAAAAAGATGCAGGGATCTGGAGAGGCGGAGACACCAGGGAACAGAGACACAGAAAGAAACCAGATGGGGTTGGGGGGTGGGGAGGGTTAGAGAACTGCTTAGTGTGGCGGTGCCTGGTGTGACCACACGGTGACAAGTGTGTGCTGGGGCCAGGGTGATCTGGTGACTTTTAAATTGTGAACATGTGTGTGTATGTACGCCCGTGAGGCCGTCTTCAACTGTCTATGGCTGTGACCCCGTGTTTCTGCTGAAAGTGTGCCTTCCCAACCCCCAAGAGAGGAAGTGAGAAATCCCAGTGATAGGGGTGGGGGGTGGCTGAAGGGCTGGTTGCGCAGGGAGAGGGGCAGGGAGGGGGTGGGTCTGCTTTCTGTCCCCGCCTTCCCTCCTTCCTTCCCCCTCTACCCCCCCACCCCCGTGCTCTGCTGGAGGTTTCCACTGGAAACTGCAGCTGAGAGAGGACGAGTGAAGGTCACACAGCAAGAGCCATAACGAGGCCGAGTAGAAGGGGGAGAGGTGGAGAGGTGGAGAGCGAGGAAGAGATGGGGCAGGGGTGGGGGAGAGAGAGATGGGGAGAGACTAGGAGGGGGCCAAGAGGGAGGGGGAGAGGCAGAGGGAGACACCGTGATTAGGTGAGATAGAATGGAGAAGGGGACAAGAGACTGAGACAGGCAGGGAGATAGATGAAGCAAGGAAGTTAGACCCCAGGGAACTGGTGCTGAGAGAAGCAGAGCTTGAGGTGAGGCAGAAGCTGGCTAGCGATGGGAAGCCGAAGACTAGATGGAGAGGGGAGGGGGCCGGAGCGGTGAGCAAAGCCAGAGGGAGTGAGACTGGGCTGGGAGTGGAGAGGCTGAGCCCTCCTCTCGGGCAGGCTGCCGGAATAGGGAACTGTCCGTTCAGCACCGGCATGGTGGGGACTGGTGCACACTGCCGTCTCCCTTGCGGGGCTTAGGCAGGCCACATCCAGGAGACCTCCTCATCTGGTACATAGCACCCCCAGTCTCCACTCAGCCCCTTCTGCGTCTCCGGCCCTTGCTGTGTGTGCCCCTTGGGGACAGGTGTGGGGGCGAGCTTGTCTCAGGGACTCTTTGGCCCCACATCTATTGGTCAGACTTTAATCAATGTCTCTGCCCTTGGGATAGACGCTCAGTCTGTTGAGGTGACTAGAATATGATTGCAGACGTTTTTGGTCTCTCTAGCTTTCTGTCCCCATACCATGCAGCTGATCTATGAGGTCTCTCCCCATTTCCGAGTCTCCCCACCCCTCCCTGTTTCTGCTCCATGTATCTCACTGGTCTTTATCTCTGAGTCTCCCCAGTTTGCCAAATGTGTCTCTTCCTGGCTCTCCATGTCCCTGTGGCTCTCTGTCACCTTCACGGAGTAATTCTATTGCTCTTATTTCCCTCCGTTTGTTTTTTTAATCTGTCTTTGCCAGTCTCCCTGCCTTTGTCCATCTGTATCTGCTTCTACCTGGTTCTGAACGGTGTCCATTTCTCCTCTTAAGTCTCTCCTTATGTCTCCCTCACCAAGCTCCCCTGTCCCTGTCCATCCCTGTGACCTTCCTAAGTCTTCCCTCCTCCCCACCCCAACTTCCGCAGAGCCTCGCGCTGGGAGCACGGTGCACAGTCATCAGTCTCACCAGGCTTGTGTCTGAGGTGGGAGTGCATAAAGGCGGACACAAGCCTGTATCTGGGGTGTCGCATGGTGGGACCGAGGTCTCCCTCAGCCGAACTGGAGAACAGGGAGAGAGAGAACCTAGAATCTCCTGGGATCCAAACATCTTTAGGCATCTCTGTCCCCCCAACTCCCTTGCCTGTGGTCCAGGCCCATCCCTGCCAGAAACAGACAAGGTGTAAGTGGGGGGTAGGGAGAGACAATATGTTGACAGATCCTCCCCCCACCACACACACTCCCAGGAAGGGGGCAGAATTGCAGAGGGGACCTGGGGGCCAATCACCTGGGCTAGAAGATATGGCTCCCCCCCTTCCCCAGTCTCCATGGAGACGGGCCAGGTCTGCAGGCCCAGCCTTCTTTGCTGCATATTCAGCCTCCCTATTACCATGGCAACAAGGGACAGCAGGGAGGGATGGGGATGGGTCAGAGTACAGGATTGGGCCGAGGCTCTGGGTGCTGGGGAAAGCCAGGGAAGCTGACTTCCTGTCCCCCTTTACTCCCAGGCCCTGTCTCCTTGTCCGTGTCTGTCTCTCTTCAGCCTCAAATCTGTCTCTCTGTTTCTCTTTATCTTTTTTTGTGCCTCATTCTGGTTTTTAGCCTTTCACATATTTCCCTGATCAGACCCTTAACCTTCACCCCCCCACACACACATCAGGCCTACTCTGTGCCCCTTGCCTGTGTCCCCCATGCCTCCACTCCCACAGGTGGGGAGAATACCCACATTCTGAGGAAGCTACAGGGACAGACTTTCACTTGCTCTCTGCCCCTTCTATAATCCCCAGGGCAAGTCTGAGGTGTTCCTCAGAGAGCAAAGAGTGGGGGTGAGAGGCTGTGACTGCTGGGGCTATGACGAGTGGCTGATGGGGTGTTGTGTGTATGTGGCAGGCCTGGGTGTGTGTGTGCATACGCACGCTGAGCTGGGACATGTGTGGCGTGTGGGTGGGGGCACTGGGGGGAGTGTTTGTAAGTGCAGCAAAGGTGTCTGTGCAGTGTGGGAAGTGGGGACGGTGTCATGAGATCTGTCTCTGGGAATTACTGTCCTGTGTGTGAGTCTGTGTGCACCTTTTCGTCTGTCATTCACAATCAGCGACACTTTGGCAATTGTGCCCTGTGGACTTCTGCCCCCTGGAGAGGAGTGTGGGTGGTTATGTGTGTGCTGTTGTGTGACTGCAGCAGGGACCACAAAGGCTCCTGGGGTGCATGGGGGGGTGCGAGGCCTATAAGCGGGTGATGGTACCGAGTGTGGGTACGTGTGGGTCTGTGGTTGATGGGCTACATGGTTGTGGGTCTCTGTGTGAAATGATTCGAGGCCAGGTGTGGTGGTGGAGTGTGTGATGTGCACGTCTGTGAAGTAGTGTTCGCAGGGTGTGAGTCAGTCTACACGGCCATTTATGACCATGGTTGTAATTCCACTGTGATGTGAGGGGGGTGCATTTTATTTCCACATGTTGGTGAATCTCTGGGGTTGTGTGATGGGGTGTTGTGGTATGTGTGTGAGCATCTGCGCTGGTGTGTTTTGGAATGTGATGGTGAAACTGTGCCGGTGTTGGTGCTGAACGTGTGTGTCCTCCCCATCTGGGCTATCTGGGTGATGCTTGGGCGTGAGTGTGAGGCTTGATGGGGTCTTCTGGCTGCGATGGTTCTCCCTGCAGAATTCTGCCATTGTGTGTGTGGGGGGGCACACTACTGAGAGGGCCTCAAAGCTCATTTCCCTTCTGGAGCAACCCTCCTCACTGTAGGGTCTTCCTTGCCTCGTAGGCGCCCTGCAGCTCCCCCTCCTGAACAACACCTCCACAAGGTCTCCAGCCCCCCTTCCAGTCCACTGTGTCCCTGGCCTTACTGTGGTGGTTTAAAGGAGTTCCCCCCAAACCGGTGTCCACCTCCCCCAGCGCACCCTTCTCTCGCTGTGGCAACACCCCCACAGTGAGGGAATTTTCGGGGCCCTATCTTCCTCAGCGCCCCATTGCGGGGGTCTCCACGTTCTTCATTGCGGGGTCTCCGGGATCCCCCTTTCTGCGGCGCTCCCCCTTCTGGGAGGTGCCAACACTTTGCGGAGGCTGGGGGGCGGGGAGGACAGCTGCAGTACCGGGGGCGGGGCCGCGGACCATCCGTCAGGGCGGCGGCGCCCCTGATTGGCCGGCGCCGGCCCCCCCCGCGGGCGCGGGCATATGAGGAGGAGGAGGCGGCAGCAGCCGCAGACTCTGTGCGGGAGGGCTGCCGGCTGGACGGACCCGCCGACCGAGGCGCGGGCGCTGCAGAGCCCCCCCCCCCCCGCCCGAGCCCGCGCCTGAGCCCGCCCTGAGGCCTCTACCCCGGCTCCCGTCCTGCCCGCCCACCCCTCTCCCCCGGAGCCGCCAAGATGGGGGTAGGTGCTGGGGCCGGCCGGGCCGTGCGTGTGTGCGACATGTGGGTCCAGTGACATTGGGTATCTGCGGGGGGGCGGGGGCTCCGGGACCCCTGCGCTCCGGGGACAGGTCCGCGGGTCCCGGCCCGTCGGTTTGGTTGTGCCGCTGGTTGAGCGTGTGCGCGGGGCCGCCTGGGGCCGCGGGGTCTGTGGCGTATGTTGGCGTGTCTTTGTGTGCGGGGTTCGTGGGGCACCGACCAGCCCTGCCTGACCTGGTGCGGTTGCACGCTCCACCGTATGTGTGCGTGTGCATGTGTGCGCGCGTGAGCTCCTGGCTCTGTCCGGTCCTGCCAGCACCGTCTGCCAGCGATCGTGTGGCCCAGGTTGTGTCTGGGTGTGTCTGAGAGCTGGTGTTTGTGTTTGGGGGTGTTGAAACCCCTCTGCTTCCCCGGCCGGGTGGGGACAGGTCTGGGCTATGGAGTGAACACCAAATGACCTCTCTTTCTCCTTCCAGGCCTGGATGGGGGGGCTCCGCAGTGCGGCAGGTGGCCTGGGGATGTGTGTGTGTCCAGCCCCTAATCTGAGGAAGCTGATGGGGGGGGGGGGGGGCGGGGGGAGGGGGGGGGGCGGGGGCGGGGGGATTTCGTGCCTGGCTGAGGGCGCATGTGTGCACATGTGGGGGGTAGGGGGTGGAGGGAGTGTATCATGCATGTCTGGCTATGCCCTTGCCTCTGTGTCCGTGTGTCCTTGTCTGTCTGTGAGTCTCTCCAGCAGATGCCGCCTCCTTCCCTGGCTGACCACCTGATCCCCTCTGCAGCTCTGGATTCCTCCCTGCGTGTCTGGGGCGGGGCCATAGGGGGAGAGTGGGAGAAGGAGGTGGGGGGCTGGGCAGGAGGAAGACAGAGTCCGGATGGGAAAGGCTAATGGAGAGGGAATATGAGGGATGGGGAGAAAGATGGCGGATGAACACTGATAGGCCCAGGGATGGAGATGGGGGATGGGGCTGCAGATCTTTGGCTTGGGGTGGGTGAGGGGGGATGGGGAGAAGAAATGGGTGGGAGAGGACCCGGAGAGAGAAGTGGGGGGAGATGAAAGTTAGTGATGGCTTCCAGGTAAGTGGAATGGAGGGAGGTGTGGGCACATTGGAGGAGACTGAGACCGTACCCTGCAGGGAAGGAAGGGGAGCATAAGGAAAAGAAGAGGGGACAGGAGAAGAGAGGCCTTTTAGACATGGGTGGCAGACAGAGAGACAGAACCCTATGGAAAGAGCAAAGGAAATCGGCAGGGCCAGACAGAGATGTTCTGAAAGAGAAAGAGAGAAAGGGACATTGATGCAGAGACAAAGACACACGGTCAGAGAGATATGCAGAGACGTGGGTGAGACAAAGACATGGAGAGACATACAGAAACAAAGAGAGAAGCGGAGTCTGAGATTAGGAGACCCAAGGACAGACATTTCCTATCCAGAAACCACCAAAGTCAGCCTGAAGGGTGGGAGGAGGAGGCAGAGAGCAAAAGGGGAGGTGGAGAGAGAGAGATGCTCAGAGAAGGCCCCAGACACTCTCAGAGGGGGAGGGAGAGGCTGGCCAAGGTGCAGAAGCTGCGCGAGCTGGCGGATGTCAGGGGGAGGCGGATAGTCGAAAATGGTGAGGAGACGCAGAGACTGGCTGCAGCGAGACAGGCGTGTCCCCCACCCTCAGAGGTGCTCCCGCCCCACAGTGCGTCCATCTGGGCCTCCCGCCTTGACTGGGAAAGCCTCGGCTCCCCCTCCAACAGATGGAAGCCCGCCCCCAAGGGAGTCTGGTCATAGCAAGGGCAAGCAGGAGCCAAGGCTTGCCTGCCAGGGACTGGGGTGTCCCGGTCCCCTCCTCCCTCAGACCCAGGGGTCCAGGCCCCCAGCCCCTCCTCCCTCAGACTCAGAAATCCAGGCCACCAGCCCCTCCTCCCTCAGACCTAGGAGTCCAGACCCCCAACCCCCTCCTCCCTCATACCCAAGAGTCAGGCCCCCAGTCCCTCCTCCCTCAGACCCACTAGTCCAGGCCCCTAGCCCCCTCCTTTTTCAGACCAGGAGTCCAAGGATCCCAGCTCCTCCTCCCTCCAAGCATCAGCTCCCAACCTTCCCTAAGGTTCCTGGGGGGCGGGGGCTGCTGGTTTCCTTCCCAACTCCTGCCAGGCCCCCATCTCTCTCTCTCCTGCTTTGTCCCTCATTTCTCTACCTTGACCCCATGACCTTCTATCTCCACATCTCTCCATCCGGGGGGCCACCCCTGTGGGGAGGTAAGGGCCCTCCTGGCCCAGGCAGTGGAGACGTGTCGTGCCTGTCCCCCAGGCCTCCGTGCTTTGGAGTCAGACGCAGTGCTGCCGCAGGGCTGGTCCGGGGCCAAGCCAACCCCCCACCCTCTGACACCTTCATAGAGACTGCTGGGCCTCCAGGCTGTGGTAACCCCCAGGCTCAGCCTCGGGGTCTGGGGGCAGACCGCAGGCAGCTCAGGCCTCTACAAGGTCATGAGGGGATTAGCCCTGAGCTGCCTGAGCCCGGGATCCCAGCTTGGCTCTGGGCCCACAGGATCTGTCAGCAGCCCTCTCCCAGCACCTGGCCTCACCCCACCCCTCCTGCCAGCCTCCAGGGACACTGTCTTCCCCAGCTGCCCAAGCCCCCCAGACTGGCACCTCCCTCCCACCCCTCATACTGCATCCAGGGCAAGCCAGGCCTGGGGCTTCTGTACCCCAAATCCCAGCCAGCTCCTAGTCTGTCCTCCAGAGACCTGACCTTGCCCATCCCTTGTTCAAAGCTGTCCATGGCTGCCGCCAACCCCCAAGGCAGAGGCCCACAGCTCGTCAGTCAGGGTCCCCAGGTCTGGCTGTGTCACCATGCACATAGGAGGCTGGCTCCCAGGCTCTTGTCCCAGCTGTGACCAACTGCTGCGGTACCCTCTCCTCCATCCCCACCGGGCCTGTGGGGCCTCCCAGGATTAGCTGGGTCCTCCGAGAGACAGAGACTGAGACACCCATGGGGTTGAGGACGGGGCCCAGGAAAAGTGTTGGGTAGAGAAGACTGGAAGACAGGGAGAGTGACAGAGGCAGGGAGACCTGGAGCTAGAAGGACAGAGATGCCGAGATAGACCCGAGAGAGACAGACAGACGGATGGACAGGAAGGTCGCAGAGTGAGACAGCCAGAGATGGACAAGGTGATTGAAACAGAGAGGTGGAGAGGGACAGACACACCAAGCATTCCAGGGAAGACATAGCTCGAAAGTTAAAGACAGAGACTCGTGGCAGAGAGAGGCGGAGAGAAGGACAGGGAAAGACACCGAGGGGATCCTCAGGATCTGAGATCCCACAACATGGCAACTTGGAGAGAGACACGAACCCAGAGAGAATCCGGAGAGAGACTCAGCCAGTCATGGGGAGAGATCGTTCGGGAGATGCAGACAGACATTGTATGAGACAGAGAGACATACAGAGCTGGAGATCAGACAGACGGACAGAATTATACAGAGACCCATGCTGAGAGGCTCAGATAGACAGACAGATGACATAAAGAGATGGAGACAGAGCAGGGAGAGAAATAGCCACAGAGAGACAGAGATGGAAAGATACAGAGGTAGGAGACAGAGAGACAAAATAGAACAGTAAGAGAAGGGAACAGAGACCTGGAGAGACAGATCCAGAGACAGAGAAAGACAGACATAGCAAGGGGAGGACACTCTAGGATCTGGGACAGGCCCAGGGAGGGGAAGAACGAGACACAGAGATAAAGAGACACCAAGTGACTGAAGGAGAGAGAGCCACAGAGATCGGCACAGAAACAGAGAGACAGAAGCGCAGACAGACCCAACAGAGACCCCGGGGACAGAGACCCAGAGATAACATGGCACCAGAGGCGAGACCTACACATTCTGAGAGACAACCACCCAGAGACACGGGGTAGAGACGGGGGGTGCAGACGAGCCTGACAGACTGTGACCCCCAGAGCCAGCCCTGCCCAAGGCACACAGAAGCAGGCCAGGGTGAAGGTGGGCCCGCAGGGAGGGCAGGTGTCCCCCTTGTAACCCCTTCTCGCCCGCAGTCTGGTGGCTCTGACAGCTATCGTGTCGCCACCTCGCAGGACAAGAAAGATGACAAGGTCTCGCCCAAGAAGAGCAAGGGCACCAAAGAGCGCAGGGACCTGGATGACCTCAAGAAGGAGGTGGCTATGGTAAGCCCCACGCTTTGTACCCGCAAGCCTCCCAGAGCCAAGATATGGCTGGGGATGGGCCTCATGCTCTCAGGTCCTGCCCCAGGCCCCCAAAGGCCTTGGCTCTCACTGCCTCCCCCCAACTCTTGTTCCTCAGACAGAGCACAAGATGTCAGTGGAAGAGGTCTGCCGGAAATACAACACAGACTGTGTGCAGGTGCGGCTGGGCCTGAAGGAGGAGGACATCTGGGAGGGGGGCTGGGGCCTGG